>NC_057801.1:693519355-693836366 GCF_018294505.1 Triticum aestivum
TCGGCCATGGCTGGGGCGTGCGAGGGGGAGGAGCTGGAGAGGTGAGGGGGTGTCTGGGGGGTTCGGGGGAGAGAGGGAGGCCGGTTCACGGCGTTAGCCGGGCGAGGGAGGCGGCGAGGCGGCGAGCAGGTGCGTGGCACCCATGCGGTGCTCGCCGTCGAGCACCTGCCTGCCTGCCTGGCCGGCAAGCATCTCGCTGGCGCGGTGCTGGGTTGGGCCGGCAGGTGGGCCGGGTGCTGGGCGCCAGGTAAGCCTTTTCTATTTTCCTCTGTTTTCTGTTTTTTAATTCTTCTGCAACTTTGTTGAATTAAATAAAATACTTAGGCAACTCCAAAAATCACCAAACTACTCCTGGTCCATAGTTAGATTATTTCCAACATGAAACATTTTAGTTTGGAGTTATTTCAGCATTTAAATATTTTATATAATTTTAAATGCCCAAATTCAAATATTTATGATTTAATTCAAAAACCCTAAGCTGGCCTAGAAAAATGTGCACCACTTTTGGCAGAGGTTCTGAACCAAGACAAAAATGATGGGCATTTTAGGAGGGCATTTCAGGTTCATTGAAAATTATTTTTAGTAACCCTAGTTGGTTTCAGAGGGGGCTGGGGGGGTTCTGTCATCCCCATTTCAGGTTTCTGATGAAAGAGTAAACATGATGCAACACTCTAATGCATAACTAGCTAGGGTGTGACAACTCACCCCCACTCAAAAGAATCTCGTCCCGAGATTTGGGTTCCTCCGGGAAGAAGGCAGGATACTCAGTTCGAAGACGATCCTCCCTTTCCCAAGTTGCTTCATCCTCAGAATGGTGCGACCATTGTACTTTAAGAAACTTGATATTATGACGTCGAGTGGTACGCTCGGCCTGATCGAGGATACGAATGGGGTACTCTTGATATGTAAGATTATCTTGGAGATTAAGCGTTTCGTGGTCCACTCCACGGATAGGATCCGAAAAGCAACGCCTGAGTTGAGAAACGTGGAAGACATCGTGGACTCTGGAGAGGTGCGGAGGTAGTTCCAATTGGTAGGCAACTTCTCCTCGTTTGGCGAGAATGCGAAAAGGTCCAATGTATCGAGGAGCCAATTTGCCTTTGATACCGAAACGATGGGTTCCCTTCAGAGGGGTAACCCGAAGGTAAGCCTTCTCGTCAACCTCGAAAGTCATAGCCTTATGTTTTCGGTCATATTGACTCTTTTGACGGGATTGGGCTGTTTTCAACTTTTCACGAACGATGCGAACTTGCTCTTCGGCTTCATGAATCATATCTGGGCCAAAGAATTGTCTTTCCCCGGTCTCTGACCAGTTAAGGGGTGTTCGACATCGCCGTCCATAGAGAACTTCAAAAGGGGCTTTACCCAAGCTAGATTGATAGCTGTTGTTGTAAGCGAATTCGGCAAATGGAAGGCACTTCTCCCAATCCATTCCGAATGAGATAACAGAGGCTCGAAGCATGTCTTCTAGAATCTGGTTGACGCGTTCCACTTGACCACTCGACTGAGGGTGGAAAGCGGTGCTAAAGGAGAGACGGGTTCCCATAGCATTTTGGAAACTTTCCCAAAATCGAGAGGTGAAAAGACTTCCTCGATCCGAATTAATTTCCAAAGGAACACCATGGAGAGACACTATCCGGGAGATGTATAAGTCTGCCAATTGACTAGCGGTTATACTCTCACGAACAGGTAGGAAATGGGCTACTTTGGAAAGACGATCGACAACGACGAAAATAGCATTATTCCCTCTCTTGGTCCTGGGAAAACCGGTAATGAAATCCATGCCAATTTTATCCCATTTCCATTCAGGAATAGCTAGGGGTTGAAGGGTGCCAGCAGGCCGTTGATGCTCTGCTTTTACACGACGACAGACGTCGCAATTAGCAATATACTGAGCAATTTCTCTCTTCATCCTGGTCCACCAGAACCTCTGGCGTAGGTCCTGATACATCTTAGTACTACCCGGATGAATGGTGAGAGGAGATTCATGAGCCTCCTTAAGGATCAACTGTCGTAGATGCTGGTTCTTGGGAACCACTAAACGGTTCCCAAAGTACACAACACCCTGATCATTTATGGAGAAACAACTAGCACCTCCGCTAGTAATGTTCTCCTTGATTTTAGATATTCCCTTATCTCGCTTTTGGGCAGCGATGATTTGATCCGTAAGAGTAGGTTTCGCCACCAAGGTGGAAAGAAATCCTTGAGGAACGATGTGAAGGTTAAGCTTCCGAAATTCCTCATGCAGAAGCGGCTGACTTTGTTGTAACATCAGGTTGTTACAATAAGATTTACGACTTAGTGCATCAGCCATGACGTTGGCTTTCCCTGGGGTGTAAGTAATTCCTAAGTCGAAATCTGTGATCAACTCAACCCAACGTCTTTGCCTGAGATTCAAATCCGGTTGGGTGAAAATGTACTTCAGACTTTGGTGATCGGTGAATATTTCACAACGGTTACCGAGGAGGTAATGTCGCCAGGTCTTAAGTGCATAGACTACGGCTGCAAGCTCTAGATCATGAGTAGGATAATTCTCCTCATGTGGATGCAATTGCCATGAAGCGTAAGCAATTACGTGTCGATCTTGCATGAGAATGCAACCTAGTCCTTGTCGCGAGGCGTCGCAGTAGATAACAAAGTCCTTGGAGAAGTCTGGCGGTACCAGTACGGGAGCAGAAGTCAGGCGTCTTTTCAGTTCCTGAAAGCTGTGCTCACATTGTGGAGTCCATTCGAACTTTTTATCTGTCTTGAGGAGTTCGGTTAGAGGTTTGGCAACTTTGGAGAAGTTCTCGACAAAGCGACGACAATAGCTCGCTAAGCCCAGAAAACTCCGAACTTGCTTGACCGATTCAGGTGGAGTCCAATTAAGGACGGCTTGAACTCGCTCAGGGTTAACAGCAATACCTTTACCAGATATTACATGACCCAGATAGGTCACTTCTGACAACCAAAATTCACATTTAGAAAATTTTGCATAAAGGCGATGCTCTCGAAGTTTCTTCAACACTAGCCTTAGATGTTCGGCATGTTCCTCCTCGTTCTTGGAGTAGATGAGTATATCATCGAGATAAACTACGACGAATTTATCCAAATACTCCATGAAGATTGAGTTCATTAACCGAGACAAGGTGGCTGGAGCGTTGGTTAAACCGAAGGACATGACGGTGTACTCGTATTGGCCATAACGAGTAACAAAGGCCGTTTTAGGAATGTCCCCGTTTCTGATTTTGATTTGACGGTAGCCCAACCTCAAATCCATCTTGGAGAAGACTGAGGATCCAGCGAGCTGATCATACAGGTCGTTGATCCTGGGGAGCGGATATTTCTTCTTGATTGTGACCAAATTGACAGGTCGATAATCTACAACCATCCGGTCCGTACCATCCTTCTTCTTGACGAAGAGGATGGGGCAAGCCCACGGAGATGAACTAGGTCGGATGAAACCCTTTTTCAAGGACTCATCGAGTTGTTTCTTAAGCTCGGCTAGTTCTAGTGGTGCCATCTTATAGGGTCTTCTAGCAATCGGAACGGTTCCTGGAATGAGGTCTATTACGAACTCAACATCCCTGTCAGGTGGAACACCTGGCAATTCCTCTGGGAAGACATCCGGGAAGTCACGGACTACCGGAACGTCCTCAAGGTCTGGCAAAGGGCTGGCGTTAAGAGAATATAATTGTCGCTTGGCTAATCGGGTCAAGACATTGACTATCTTGCCCGAAGGATGAGTGAGTTGGACAGTCCTAGAGAAGCAATCAATTTTTGCATGATGAGCTGACATCCAGTCCATACCCAAAATGATATTAATATCTGAAAATTTGAGAGCTATCAAAGATGCAAGGAAAACAAGTCTGTCGACTTAGATTTCATTTCCATAACTTACCCTGGAGGTCTGCCATCTAGAACCGGGAGTAGAAATTTCCATAGTGGATGGCATGTCACAGAATGCGGTGTTATGCAAACGAGCATAGCTCTCGGATATAAATGAATGAGAGGTCCTGTATCGAAAAGAACAGATGCCGGGTGGCAATTAACAAGGAGCGTACCGAGAACGACGTTGGGATCCTCTTGAGCTTCTTCGGCAGAGATACAGTTGACGTGGCCACGTGTAGCGGTGGCCGGCTTGGCGTGGAACACTTTCCCTGTCGGCTTGCCACGGCCAACAGCTTTAGCAGATTGGTTGGGGTTGGTCTGGGGACACTCACGCATATAGTGGCCAGATTCCCCACACTTGAAACAAGTCACGGAACTGGTACGTGGAGGAGCATTGTTGGTTGGACCCCCATAGGGCTTGGCTGGAGCAGACTGTTGAACAGGGCGAGGCGCCTGGAAAGATGGCCTCGGTGTGAACCTGGGTGGCAGAGCGGTGTTGGGCACCCACACGCGGCGCTTCTGAGGACCAGCACCGGATGAGGAACCCATGTCACGGCCATGCTTGCGTGTTGCGTCATAATCAGTCTGACCAGTTTCAGCACTGATGGCCTTGTTAACAAGTTTCTTAAAGGATGTGCACTCATGCAGACGGAGGTCGCGGCGAAGCTCAGGACTAAGTCCCTTACGGAACCTTGCTTGCTTCTTGGCATCAGTAGAAACTTCCTCAGTTGCATATCGTGCGAGGTTACCAAACTCCCTGCTGTAAGCATCCACAGAGAGTTGGCCTTGGGTGAAATTGCAAAATTCCTCACGTTTACGGTCCATGAGACCCTCCGGAATGTGATGTTCACGGAAAGCCTCGCTGAATTCAGCCCAAGTAGTGACATGGCCCGCTGGACGCATAGCTCCATAATTCTCCCACCATAGACTGGCGGGTCCTTCAAGATGATATGCAGCAAAGGTGACCTTGTCAGCCTCAGCTACTAGCGCGGAACGCAGCTTGTGAGAGATACTGCGAAGCCAGTCATCAGCGTCGAGAGGCTCGACGGAGTGGTGGAACGTGGGTGGATGTAATTTGATAAAATCACTGAGTGACACCACGTTAGTCCTCTGATGGTGTGCTGTGTTCTGTTCAATTCGCTCCAACAAACGGTTGGTTTCCCGCTTGTTTCTTTCGGCTTCCATCATAACCTCGGCTAGGGAAGGAGGATGAGGCAGATTTGCATTCCTGACTTCACTGCCTTCGGCCTGCTCTTGAGGAGCAGCGTTAGTGCGCGTGTTGACCATCCTAGGTAAACAAGACAACGATTTAGTCAGAATGATAAAATTCCGACATAGGATACAGAATGTAAGGAATAACTCGAAATGCAAGATGATCATCCGTATGACATGGTAGATACAGAAACTGCTTCTTTATTCCATCGTCATACACACCATACAGGGTTTAGTACAAGACCAAACAAAGTACTATTATGGTGAAAAGAGGATTACATCTCATCAGAGGCATCCCAAGCTCCTATACATTATTTTTCTACACCTCCGGAAGGCGATACAAACTAGGTCATATCCCACGAGTCACGCAGGACGATAGACGACACAGCTAGTGCGAACTAGTGATACTACCACTAACTCAGACCGATCCATAGTAGTCCTCGTAGAAATCACCTCCATAGCCTGGGAGCTCAACATGATCATCCGGAGACAGACGATCTCGCGGAGCTTGTGGACCATAGGGACTAGGATGAGGTCTTGGACCAACAGACGGTGGCCTGTGGGGACCACGAGGTGGGGTGATGCCTCCTACATCACGCCATCCCATCACGTCTGGCAAAGCAGATCTCACAGGATAGAGATCGCGCATATCCGAATATCCAGCTTGCACCGCCGGTGCGAACCGAGTCAATGTGGCCCAGTGGTCAGCACGCGTATTGAAGAGCTCTAACCTCAAGGCCCGATTTTCACGGTCCTTATCCTCGAGCATCTCAGCAGTGGTGCGAGTCCGTGAATCCTCCTGAGTGGGGTCAGCATAGATAGCCTGAAGATACCCTTGTGCTCCCGGAAGTGATCCTGGCATAAACCGGAAATCAGAGTCCCGAAATAGGCCAGATCTGACTCGCATGATGGTCATCATAGAGTAGGCGGCGTCCTGCACAGCCATCTCAATAGTAACCCCGAGTCCATAGGAGCAGTGAAGGGGCTCGGTGGACCCAGGATAAGATGGAAATATCCTGACAGTGCAGAGATACTGGCTTTGATTAAAGTCTCGGAATTGCTCTTCGACCGTGTACTCAGGATACCAGCGGTATCCAGCCCCGGTCATTACCCTGACCAACATGGCAGTATGGCCGGGTACATCTAGGCATCGGGTCAGGCGAACCACTTGATTGAGGTCGCGAGTGGCCATCTGAAAGCACAATCATAATGCAAAGGCATTAGAATTTCTGGCAAAATTTTGGCAGCATAACAGCTGTAAATGCTCAAGAAGGACTTTGAGACTTTTGACAAAGGATTTCATACACACTCAACATCATCATATCAAAGGTCTGAAACCATCCTAACAACATAACGTGGTAGAAGAACTGAACTAGGCTTGTAACCATCAAACCTACAAGGTACTACTGATTAGTAACACGTGATCCCGATGGAGAGAAAAGATCCTAATTCCTTAACCCTCAGTGGAAGAATAGACTGACTCAGATCAGAATGTCATAAGATAAAGGAGTAAAAAGAGCCTTACGTTCCAACCCACAAACAATTCCCCTACATATAACTAAAGAATTTCTAGACTCAACATCGACCGGTTTGGCTTGGAGAACCTACAGGCAGTCCGGCTCTGATGCCAACACTGTCAGGACCCCGACTCGATGTCACATCGATCTAGCCGGTAACACCTCATATCACTTTGCGGCCTCACGCACGGTATCCCCACGGGTGTCGCCTTACCTTTGCCCGGGACCGTTTGCGCCTTTTGGCTCACGTATATGATAGTGTCGCTAGCATCCATATGATAAGGAGCCCGGGCTGACATGACTAGTCGTAAACCCAAAGTGGCACAGACTTACAGGGACAGGCATCCATGACCCAGCTTCGAACGTGTCGGTCATCAGCAAGTGGGTCCGGGCTGTAGCACTGGGCTAGCAGGACTCCGGTAAACCGGGCTGTAGCGGGCTAACAGGACTCCGGTACTCAATGCGTGACATTTCCCCGAAGGGACAGACACCGGAACGAAGAAGGACACATGCCGGCCAGCCTAAGTGTTCCAGAGCAGTAGCAAGCTACCATGGCTCAGCGGTAACACTAGGAGACATTTCCCGGTAAGAGAGGCTACTAAAGATAAACAACTAGATAGTCAGATCCCACACATACCAAGCACTTCAATCATACACACAATATGCTCGATATGTGCAAATACAACAAGGCATCACAACATGACTCTACGACACAAGTACTTTATTTAAGGCTCAGAGAGCCATACATAACATACACAAAGGTACGGGTCTCACGACCCAGCATTCAAGTCATACAGTCATACAAACCAGCAGCGGAAGTAACTTGTCTGAGTACAGACAACTAGTAAAATAAAAGAGGCTTGGAAAGCCTAGCTATACTACGTGGTCCTTCACAAGCTCAGGATCACCACCTGGGCCTTTAGCCTACTCGTTGATGTCAACGTCTACGTAGAACCCATCAGAAGGGGTTGCAGCGTCTTCTGTAAAAATGTAAATTATAGCAACATGAGTACAAAGGTACTCAGCAAGACTTACATCAGATCCTACATACATGCATATTATCAAGAAGGGTTGGTGGAGTTGTTGCAGCAAGCCAGCTTTGACTCTTGGCTAGGCTAACCTATGAGACTCCAACTTGAAATGGTTTTGCGCACACGAGTCCACTACTCACCAATTCAATACACTACCGAGGATCCACCTCCGTCTTCCTACGGAAGACCCATCCTCGGCACTCACGCTTATCTTGAGGCTTTTAGCAGTTTCCATTTACTTGTCTATGAACTGTATAGGCAACCAAGTAGTCCTTTACCGCGGACGCGGCTATTCGAATAGATCATGATAACCCTGCAGGGGTGTACTTCTTCATACATGTTTCCACCACTTAGCGTCTGCACACGACATGTGCTCGGCAGACTTCAAGCGAAAGCCGACGTGAGTGTAGACCACGACCTACCTAAACACTTAAGCCTCTAGTCCAGGTTTATCACCTATCCAGGTTCCATCCGCAGGGAGTCCGGCCGAGGTTTCCCATACGGCCCCGAACGATGTGAACAGGGTTCCCGAGATACCTAACGGGTATTCGGTACACCCGGCCATGTACCTACCGCATCACAGCCCACCCCTACGGTCAGCGCTGTCCACGGCCTCCAGTAGGCTACAAACACCAGAAACTACTTGCAACTCCTGGACAGAGAGCTAGGGTGAATAAGAAGTCGAGCGGGGTCATATTTCAGGGCCCAATGCATGGTAGTAGCTGTATCTTAAATCACACATACAGATCTCAGTGCTTAAGGTCGGCTTCAATGAAACAACCCACCATGTACTCCTACATGGCCTCTCATCGATACCTTTACCAAATCGTGTTCACCACACCACTCTCATTACCGACATAATCATTTCACTCTAGCCCATCACCCAGATGAACCAGACCTGACACGACTCTAAGCATAGCAGGCATAGCAAGGTAGGAACAACACATACATATGGCTCAATCAACTCCTACACATGCTAGTGGGTTTCATCTAGTTACTGTGGCAATGACAGGTCATGCAGAGGAAATGGGTTCAACTACCGTAGCACACAGCAGTTTGAAACGCGTTGTCTTAATGCAGTAAAAGAGAGCAGGAGCGAGAACATGGGATTGTATCGATATGATCAAATGGTTGGTTGCTTGCCTGATGGTTCGATGCACTGATACGGTTCTTCGTTAGGGTAATCACGGTACTCCTCGGGGACAGAACCTGTCGCAAGGGACACCGATACACAACCATCACCAAACAATGTGCAACAATATGATGCATGCATGAAACATGGCAATATGAGTGTGTTGGGCTAATGCAACTAAAACCAGAAGGGTTTGAACCAATTTGAATCAAAGATTCAAATTTCAAACTCAAACATGGCCTTTTAAAGTGCTTTTCCTTGTTCTGCATTAAACATCAGGTTAACTTGTTTAATCATGCATGAAAATAGTACAGATGAATAGATTGGATTTTTCTGATCATTTTTCATATATAATTTGTCTGATTTGGAGTTACAGAATAAAAGTTATGAATTTTTGAAGTTTAAATTATATTCTGGAATTTCCTATATTAGAATAATTCCAGAAAATCATTATTGCGTCAGCCTGACGTCAGTGTGACGTCAGCAGGTCAACGGAACACGTCAGGGTCAAACCTGACAGTGGGTCCCGCATGTCAGGGTGATTATTTTAATTAAAGTTTAATTAAAACTAAACCTGTTTAATTAACAGGGCTGGGCCCCACCTGTCATTGACTCAGGGGAGTCAACCAGGGCCCACCCGTGGTCAAAGTCAATGCCAGCGGCGCCGGCGTTTAGCCGCCGGCGAGCCCGACGCGGCGGCGGGAGTGGTTTTGGCCGTTTCGGCCACCAAATGGGTCGCGGAGACCACCGGAGTGGAGCTGAGGACAAGCCGCAGCTCTTGGTGGAGTCCGTTGGGGTCGGGGTGGCCGGAGTTGGCGCCGGCGACGACCTTGGCGGCCACCGGGGTTCGGCCGAAGATGAACTTGGCGCTAGAGGGGTCGGTGAGGCTCGGGGAGTGGCTAGCTAGGTGCTGCGGGAGTCGGTGAGTAAGATGGACACCAGCTTGTGGCCGGAGGGTGGCCGGAAGCACGTCGGCGACGAGATCCGCGGCGGTGCGGGCGTGTGATCCTCGTGCGGTGGCTACACGGCTCGGGAATGAGAGAGGGAGGGTCGGAGGAGTAGCTAGGCTCACAGCGCTCCCGTAGAGGCCACCGGCGGGGTCGGGGACGAGCTGAGGCGGCGACGGCGTTGAAGGGGGTCTCCGGCGACGGCGAGCTCGGGCGAGGTCGGTGCGGTGGTCTCGGGCCGCACGAGCACACGGGGCTCGGCTAGCTCGATGAAGTGGACGGCGGCGGAGCTCCTGGACACGGTGGCACGGCGTGGGGTGGACGGAGGGCGTGGCTACGGCGAGGGGGTGGCGGCGATGGCGTCGGCCATGGCTGGGGCGTGCGAGGGGGAGGAGCTGGAGAGGAGAGGGGGTGTCTGGGGGGTTCGGGGGAGAGAGGGAGGCCGGTTCACGGCGTTAGCCGGGCGAGGGAGGCGGCGAGGCGGCGAGCAGGTGCGTGGCACCCATGCGGTGCTCGCCGTCGAGCACCTGCCTGCCTGCCTGGCCGGCAAGCATCTCGCTGGCGCGGTGCTGGGTTGGGCCGGCAGGTGGGCCGGGTGCTGGGCGCCAGGTAAGCCTTTTCTATTTTCCTCTGTTTTCTGTTTTTTAATTCTTCTGCAACTTTGTTGAATTAAATAAAATACTTAGGCAACTCCAAAAATCACCAAACTACTCCTGGTCCATAGTTGGATTATTTCCAACATGAAACATTTTAGTTTGGAGTTATTTCAGCATTTAAATATTTTATATAATTTTAAATGCCCAAATTCAAATATTTATGATTTAATTCAAAAACCCTAAGCTGGCCTAGAAAAATGTGCACCACTTTTGGCAGAGGTTCTGAACCAAGACAAAAATGATGGGCATTTTAGAAGGGCATTTCAGGTTCATTGAAAATTATTTTTAGTAACCCTAGTTGGTTTCAGAGGGGGCTGGGGGGTTCTGTCATCCTCATTTCAGGTTTCTGATGAAAGAGTAAACATGATGCAACACTCTAATGCATAACTAGCTAGGGTGTGACATAGTTGGTAGTAGTAAGAAACAAATTCCGGGTTTGGCACGAGCTCGTACTGTGGGAGCACCACAAGGCCTACCGCAGGAGTTACATTTCCCTCTTGGGCCCACGGGACCGAACTTCAGTGGCTTAGTGCCCGGCCTATGAGTCAATGACATGCGAACCTTAAATGCGGCTAGCCCACATGTCATTCTCATGGTGGTGGCGTGGTTCGCGACTCACTCGTTCGAGATGAACCGGCCGGTGGTGGAGTGGCCATGGCGAGGGTGCCACAGCTGGGCGTCGGGGCGTTATGAGGCGTAGATGGCCACACCGGTGGGTACTACCTGTAGTACAGAAGTACTCCAGCTAAGGATTGATGCCCGGCACGAAATGTGTCACAACCGCTGGATGAAAATTCGATGGTGTGGGAGTATGGATCGGAGCACAGCGGCGGAGCAGGCAAACCGCGTCCAATCGGGTGTGGTTGTGGTAGAAAGTTAATGGTCGCCGCAGTTCAGCTGGCCCGCATGTCATGCACACAAAGGCAGAGGAGCGATGGGGCCCCCAAGTGTGGGTCCCACCTGTTCGTGAAGGAAAGGCAGGGCAAGGCTATGATAGCCACGTCAGAGGATCCATGTCCATGTGGGGGACGCCGTGTCGTGGGTTGGAGTAGCGTCGTGGGAATCACGTGTGGGTGTGGCGGTGGTAGAAACAAGAAACGTGATGGTCGCCGTGGTTCAACTTCCATGGACAAGCTGTCATGTCTGCTGACACATGTATATCAAAACTAGAGTGTTTATATTTCAAGCACGTGAACAAGTATTATTCCATTACTTTGGATCCATTGCAACGCACGGGCCAGCACATTGGCAGTAGTAGTGTATATCTCTATCTCTAGAGGCCTTCCCTCATTCATCCTTTTCTCTCACAAGATAATCTACTCATACAAATGCATCTTGATGTTCCATGGAACGCACGAGGATGTTTCCTTGGGGTCTCTCCAGCGCGGCGTGGCCGTAGTTGCAAGTTGACGCGCCTTGAGATGCCGACGTTGAGGGGCACTCGGATTTCCTCGAGCAGGTAAGATGAGTTTGAACATGTAGTAAATGCATTCTAAAGACTACTTTCGTGTCCATTTCCTAATTCTCCCCCTGCCCACTGTTTCACAGGTTAGGCTCGGTGCGAGTGGAGATTGGCTTGCATATGTACGGGAGGGTACCAACATCAATTTGCACAACATTTACAACGGTGACACCATTCCCGTAGAACCTTTGTCCAACATTGGGATCAGCCATGCAACGGGCCACCGCATGAATTGGTACGATGGAACCACGGTGAGATTGAATAAGATAGCACGAACCTTGCACATGGCGGTCAAAGGCGGACCATGCTATCTGCGGCCGATTTGTTGCCGTACGAGAACGAAGACGATGTGCTCCTTTCTAACCGCATCTTCACAGTGACAAACTAGGGGAGTTATTTTATATGGGACACATCCTACGATATACTCCCTCTCTCCTAGTTTATTTGTTTTGAATCTTTTCATTTTATAAGTTTCAAATTCAAATTTAGAGCTCCCCATCACATGTTGAGATTACAATGTCCATTAAATCGTTGCGTGCATGTATACTAAAGAAACAAATCTCAAGTTTGGCGCGAGTTCGTGCAGCAGTAGCACCACAAGGCCTGGCGCAGGAGTTACATTTCCCTCTCAGGGCCCTCAGGACTGAGCTTCAGCGCCTTACTACACCTGCCTTTGAGTCAATAACATGTGGACCTGATAGGTGACTGGTCCACATGTAATGCTCCCGAAGGCAGAGGGGCAGTGGGGCCGAGAGGGGTGAGCCGCAGGTCGGGGGACATGTGGTGTCATGGGTTCGAGCGGCATCGTAGGAATCACGTGTGGCTATGGTAGAAACTTGATGCTCGTCCCATTTTAGGTGGCCCACATGTCATGCACACAAAGGCAGTGGGGCGGTGCGGCCGAGAGGGGTGAGGCGCACGTCGGGGGACGTGGTGTCATGGGTTGGACCGGCGTAGTGGGAATCGCGAGTGGCAGTGGATGAAACGTGATGGTCGACGTAGTTGAACTTCCATGGACAAGCTGTCATGTCTACGGACACATGCATTGCATACCGATCACTGGAAGGAGGAGTAGAGAAAGCTATATATGCGGATAAATATTTCCTTATAGCCAAGCGGACCCATGCTACTACTTTGTTCCAAAGACATGCACACCATCGAGATAGTCCATCTATATCAATATACACCGAGAGGGAATAATTTTTTTTACAAGAGAGGAAATAGTTCATCCATCCATAATGCCCTCCTGCTAGTGCAGCCTTTTCTTCTTCTTCTTCTTCTTCTTCTTCTTCTTCTTCTTCTTCTTCTTCTTCTTCTTCTTCTTCTTCTTCTTCTTCTTCTTCTTCTTCTTCTTCTTCTTCTTCTTCTTCTTCTTCTTCTTCTTCGTCTTCTTCTTCGTCTTCTTCTTCTTCTTCTTCTTCTTCTTCTTCTTCTTCTTCTTCTTCTTCTTCTTCTCCTCCTCCTTCTTCTTCTTCTTCTCCTTCTTCTTCTTCTTCTCCTTCTTCTTCTTCTTCTCCTTCTTCTTCTTCTTCTCCTTCTTCTTCTTCTTCTCCTTCTTCTTCTTCTTCTCCTTCTTCTTCTTCTTCTCCTTCTTCTTCTTCTTCTCCTTCTTCTTCTTCTCCTTCTTCTTCTTCTCCTTCTTCTTCTTCTTCCTTCTTCTTCTCCTTCTTCTTCTTCTCCTTCTTCTTCTTCTTCTCCTGCTTCTTCTTCTTCTTCTTCTTCTTCTTCTTCTTCTTCTTCTTCTTCTTCTTCTTCTTCTTCTTCTTCTTCTTCTTCTTCTTCTTCTTCTTCTTCTTCTTCTTCTTCTTCTTCTTCTTCTTCTTCTTCTTCTTCTTCTTCTTCTTCTTCTTCTTCTTCTTCTTCTTCTGCTTCTTCTGCTTCTTCTTCTTCTGCTTCTTCTTCTTCTTCTTCTTCTTATTCTTATTCTTCTTCCTCTTCTTCTTCTTCTTCTTCTTCTTCTTCTTCTTCTTCTTCTTCTTCTTCTTCTTCTTCTTCTTCTTCTTCTTCTTCTTCTTCTTCTTCTTCTTCTCATTTTCTGTGGGAGACGGCTTCGCAAAAAGCTCTTTGGACCTTGCAGCTATCTCGAAACTCACACGGGCATCGAGGGCAGCATATTTTATCCGCTCGTATGTCAAGGGATAATTCTCCCATCCAGACGACCTTAATGCCAGCGTCTCATCAACCTTCTGAAGATATATACCGAGCACAAAATTTGCTATGTCGAATAGGGATGGTGTCTGTTTATCACAATCATCTACAGGAATTTTGATTCTGGTTTGTAGGTCAGTGATGCTTTTCAAATCAAGGTTGTACTGTGCCAGCTTCTGTTTGTCCCCTTCAATGGCTGCCCCACAGAAGTATATGTCCTCCCGAGACAAGAAATCGTGAATCTCACCTGGTATGGAGGGCACGTGTATGATGTGGTACACCAAAACATCATCTCCGAGGCATAGCTGAAGGATGGCGGCGCGTTGGATCTTCCCAGTAGCATGCTCTGTGTACTCTGCGTCGAGACCGATGACCCTCATCCCTACCTTTTCGAGGGAGTTGGATACATTGTTGATCCACTTCCGAACAACCCTTGGGTGGACGGTGATGGTGGCAACTATGCTCAACGAGCCTTCGACGAGGACATGTTGGACGCTAAAAACCTGCTGTCGGTGTCAAAACCGGCGGATCTCGGGTAGGGGGTCACAAACTGTGCGTCTAAGGCTAATGGTAATAGGAGGTGGGGGACACAATGTTTACCCAGGTTCGGGCCCTCTCTATGGAGGTAATACCCTACTTCCTACTTGATTGATCTTGATGATATGAGTATTACAAGAGTTGATCTACCATGAGATCGTACAGGCTAAACTGTAACGCCCCGGATTCGATGCGCCAGGTGTCTTCCAGTCATTCGTCGTTGTTGCCATGTCATTTGCTTGCGTGTTGCATTTTATCATGTCATCATGTGCATTGCATTTCATACGTGTTAGCCTCATGCATCCGAGCATTTTCCCCGTTGTCCGTTTTGCAATCTGGCACTCCTATGTCCTCCGGCGTTCCCCTTTTTGTCTCTCATTGTGAGCGGGTGTTAAACTTTCTCGGAATGGCCCGAGGTTTGCCAAGCGGCCTTGGTATAGCACCGGTAAACCGCCTGTCAAGTTTCGTGCCATTTGGAGGTCGTTTGATACTCCAACGGTTAACCGGGTAGCCGCAAAGGCCTCTTTTGTGTGCAGCCCAACATCCCTCCTTAGTGGCCCAATAACCCATCCAAACCCCCTCCATGCTCTCGGTCGTTCGATCACGATCGTGTGGGCGAAAACCGCACCTCATTTGGACACTCCTAGCTCCCTCTACCTATAAATAGGTGCCCCTCCCCGAATTTTCGCACAGATCAAACCCTAGCCCCGCTCCTCTCGCCAGCCGGACATGTCCCATCTGGACCGGACACGTCCGTCACCGCCGACCGACGAATCCCAGCGCGCCACGTGGCAAACCCCGCCGCCAGCCGCCGCCGGCCACGGCGGGCCCGCAAGCCCGACTCCGCCGCCCTGCGCCCCGCTCCGCGTCTCCCTGCCGCCCGAGTGCTCGCGCCGCCCATCGCCGCCCGGTGGCCGCGGACCCCGTGCCCGCCGCCGGATCCCGTGCCCCGCCGCCGGTCGCCGCCCTCCGTGCCGGTGCCCCGTCCCCGCTGCCTTCCGGCCACGGCGCCGCCCGGATCCGGACTCCCCCCCACTCCAGCGACTTCTCCTTCCTCTACTCCGGCGAGAGGCACCGACCATCGTCGGGAACCGCGCCCCGGATCTGGGAGAAGACCTAAGGTTGACCCCCATTTTTCTCCAAGTCCCATAGTTTTTAACTTTCTGGTGCCCTGTTCATTATGCCATATCTCCATGCATGCTGCTCCGTTTTGTGTGCATCATATGTCAAAATGTTCGCCGTGAGATTCTCTACATTTCTTTCCATTGTGTCATTCTTGTTTGAGTTCATCTTGATGCCTGAATCATCGTTGCAAGAGTGCTATATGATGTTAATATGCTGAAACTGTTATAACTTAAATGTTTTGTCATTTTTGTTGCATTTGATGTGTGAATCTTATGGGCATCATCTCTACATGTGTTTTGTACTACATCATGCCATCTTTACAGGGGTGCTTGTCTTGTAATTTTGTGAGTCTTGTACTGACTGCATCGAGCTCGTGAAGTAGGGTACTTGTTGTTGCTGTTTTGCTAGTCTGAATCTGTTATTTCGTGATGCTATGTAAACCTGCTGCTACAAGTCATTCTATGCATAATCTGGAGATGTTCACTAAGGATGTTTTGTTATACCTGTCATGCCCTATCCGTACATGCTCTTGGTTGCATTTATAGCCTGCTCTATCTTATTGTAATCTTGCTCTCAAATTGCTAAATAATGTTGCTGTCAGCCTATTAACATTAAGTTCAGTTTTTGCCATGCGCTTTGCTAGTGATCCATGCACCCTATGAACTTTCTCTTGCCATGCTTAGCTTCATAAATATTTATTCTTACTGTTTGTCACCTTGTCATGCCATTTATTGCTCTGTGGTGAGTGGTACAAGCTCACCAACATGCCTACTTATCGTTGTTCCTGCCATGTACTGTTTTTCTGAATCTGTCATATCATTTGCCATGTTTGCATGGATGCTACCATGTTTTATGTTGATCTTTGGAATTAGTTCAGTAAGGGACTTTTGTTCTATGCATTTAGTAGATTCATGCCATGCCTTTTTTTGCCATGATAAGTTCCTGTATCATGTTGTTTGATAGCTCTAAACATTGCAACCTGATGTTATTTCTGCTAAGTCTGTAAACTGTTATTGTTTGCAATCTTGCCATGTGTTTTTGAGCATGTTCTAGTGATTTATGGAGATAGATCAGTGTTCATGTTTTGTTATGCTTTACCCGTAAATCATGTCCATGCCTTTTTTGTCATGTTAAGGTGTTGTAGCATGTTGTTTTGATGCTTGCTAGATGCCTAGTTGCTGTTTTGGATAGCTTGTCCTTTAAAGTTGTTTCATGTGTGTGTGTTGATCCATTGCTCCGTTTGGAGTGTGCTCTATATGAAACTTGCTTAGAATTGCATGTAGTTTCATATTATCATGTTGCATCCTTGTTTTGGGTGTGTTTGCTTGATGTTTGTATGCATTTTGCATCAATGCCATGTTTGACTTGTTTTGCTCATATCTTCTAGGCCGAAGCTCCGAACTAAATGAACTTTATATGTAACTTGACTAGAATCTCGTGTAGATCATCTTCGTGCATCTTAACTTGCTGTTTAACAATTTGAACATAAGGTTTATTCAGATCTGGACCAATTTCGAAATTTGCATATGAGGACTTACCGGATTTATTATATGTTGTTCCCGACCTCATTAAAACTTGCCTTGATGTGTTGCTCTTGTTTGCATCATCTCTTGCCATGAGTAGCTTCATGTAGTCTTGTCTTGCATCATACATGGTTGAGCATCATGCCATGTCTATGTGTTGTGTGTTTACCATGTTGTGTGCTTCTTCTCGATAAATCCCGTTTCGTTGCGATCGTGAGGATTCGTTCGTCTACGCTTGGTTCGTCTTCATGGCTTCATCTTCTTCATGGACTCGTTCTTCTTCCTTGCGGGATTTCAGGCAAGATGACCGCCACCCCGGATCTCACTACTATCATTGCTATGCTAGTTGCTTTGTTCTATCGCTATGCTGCGCTACCTATCATTTACTCTTCAAGCCTCCCAAATTGCCATGTCACCCTCTAACCTTTTTCACCCTTCCTAGCAAACCATTGCTTGGCTATGTTTCCGCTTTGCTCAGCCCCTCTTATAGCGTTGCTAGTTGCAGGTGAAGTTGAAGATTGCTCCATGATGGACAGGATTATGTTGGGATATCACAATATCTCTTATTTAATTAATGCATCTATATACTTGGTAAAGGGTGGAAGACTCGGCCTTATGCCTGGTGTTTTGTTCCACTCTTGCCGCCCCTAGTTTTCGTCATACCGGTGTTATGTTCCTTGATTTTGCGTTCCTTACACGGTTGGGTGATTTATGGGACCCCCTTGACAGTTCGCTTTGAATAAAACTCCTCCAGCAAGGCCCAACCTTGGTTTTAACATTTGCCACCTAAGCCTTTTTTCCCTTGGGTTCTGCAGACTCAAGGGTCATCTCTATTTTACCCCCCCCCCCCCCCCCCCGGGGCCAGTGCTCGTCGTGAGTGTTGGTCCAGCCTGTCAGCCGTCGATGGTCACCAGGGGCAACTCTGGACTAGCCTACCGGAAGTTTGGACAATCCGGTGTGCCCTGACAACGAGATATGTGCAGCTCCTATCAGGATTTGTCGGCACATCCGGGCGGCTTTGCTGGTCTTGTTTTACCATTATCGAAATGTCTTGTAACCGGGATTCTGAGTCTGATCGGGTCTTCCTGGGAGAAGGATTATCCTTCGTTGACCGTGAGAGCTTATGATGGGCTAAGTTGGGACACCCCTACAGGGTTTAAACTTTCGAAAGCCGTGCTCGCGGTTATGCGGCAGATGGAAATTTGTTAACGTCCGGTTGTAGGTAACTTGACACCAGATCAGAATTAAAATGCATCAACCGCGTGTGTAGCCGTGATGGTATCTTTTTGGCGGAGTCCGGGAAGTGAACACGGTTTTGGGTTATGTTTGACGTAAGTAGGAGTTCAGGATCACTTCTTGATCATTACTAGTTGACCACCGTTCTGTTTGCTTCTCTTCTCGCTCTCATTTGCGTATGGTTAGCCACCATATTATGCTTAGTCGCTGCTGCAACCTCAACACTTTACCCCTTCCTTTCCCATTAAGATTTGCTAGTCTTGATACCCATGGTAATGGGATTGCTGAGTCCTCGTGGCTCACAGATTACTACAACAACAGTTGCAGGTACAGGTTATGCGATGATCATGACGCAAGAGCGATGTTTACTTGTTTTGGAGTTCTTCTTATGCTTCTTCTTCGATCAGGGGATAGGTTCCAGGTCGGCAGCCTGGGCTAGCTGGGTGGATGTCGTTTGAGTTTCTGTTTGTGTTTCATCCGTAGTCGGATGATGCTGTTATGTATTATGATGTTGTATTCGTGTGGCATTCTATGCCTCTTGTATGTATCCCCATCTATTATGTAATGTTGATGTAATGATATCCACCTTGCAAAAGCGTTTCAATATGGTTCTATCCTTGGTGGGACCTTCGAGTCTCTTTAGGATAGTATCGCATATTGGGCATGACAAGTTGGTATCAGAGCCTCGACCGACCCTAGGAGCCCCTTGATTGATCGTGTAGTTTGGCCATTGTTGAGTCTAGAAGAAAACTATTTTCGGAGTTTAGTTATATCGGAGAGTAGGAATTCTTTTTACTCCTCAGCCCCCTTCGTCGCTCTGGTGAGGAATCTTGACGTAGGTGTTTTGAATTACTCCTCTTCCCCATCAAATTTTTCTTTAGGTTCACGCAGTTGGTTTTCCAATCGTGGGTTCTCATCTCTTTTCATCCGGTGCATTTCTCGTCAAGTTGACTCGAGCCTTTTTCATCTTTGCCAAGTTCAATCCTCAGTTGTTTTCTTTTCCCACCCGCCCTCCATTTTCTTCTCGAAGCCGGAGTCCCTAATCGAGTATCCATCCTACTCGTGCGAAGCCTTTGCTTTGTTTCAATCGGTGCTTTCTCTTCAAGTTATTCATCGTTTCCCTGTTTCAAGTTGCCTTTGTTTTTGCTGCCCTCCCACCCCTTTTCTTCTTAGAGTCTAAGCCTTTATTCGAGAAGCTATTTCATTCGTGTGGAGCCTCTTCAGCCTTTCGTCAATTGTTTCAACCGGTGAATTCTCATTTTGTTCGACATTCTCCATCTTTTTCTTCTCCGGTGGATTCAATTTTATTTTTCGGTGTTGATCGTATTCTTTCCCTTGGTTAAAGTGTTTTCCCTGCTCGTTCGCCTCTCACCAGTTTATCCTTCCGGAGTGTTCAAGACATGTCAAGAGATTCATCTGTGTTCCAATTAATTCGAGGTTGTCACCTCATTCAAATATTTCAATTGTTCCGGTGCATCATTTATCTGTTCAACACCCCTTTCCAATGGTGTTATCTCTTCAGTGGGCCCTAACCCACATGTCTTTTCCCAGGATCTTACCTGACTCTTCTAATTATTCCGGAGTTATTCTCAAATTCTTTCCAAGTGTGACGTAAGAATGAATTTCATCAGTCAGATCTTTTCCAAGATCAATTTCAAATCATTTCATTGTTGGCTCAACCTCTTTGCTTTCCATTCTATCGGAGTATCTCAGTAATTTTGGTGGTGTTTCTCGTCGTCATTTAAAGATAGAGGAAGAGTTTTTCCTCTAAATCTTGCCCATTCTCTTGAAGATTCGTGGTGCTAGCTTCATGCTATCCTCTCGAATAATTTCGTTTGTCACAGATTCTTTTCTTACCCATCCGGAGTATTTCAGGAGTTGATTTCTTTTTCGTTTCACCGGAGGACATCATTCCAGCTATCGTTATCTAATTATCCCGGTGCTTCATTCAAGTGCTTTTTAATCAGATCGAGTTCTTCCTGTTCTCTTGCATCTAAATCCCATCAAACATATTTGTTCTTCTAATTATTCCCGGTGATTCATTCTATTTCGTCATTCAATTTTCGAATTCTTACGGTGGTTCGTTCAAGATTCTTTCTGTTGTTATCATATCTATTCATTTGTTTTTTTCAATCCTACCGGTGGTTCATGAAGACCTTCTCAAGTTTGAGATATGTCATTTCTCAATCCTTTTGAAGAGGAATAAGTTGCATGCCATATCCGGTTGTCATCAATTTAATTTGATGAAGGATAAGCATACAATAAATCTTATTCTTATTTCCTTAAGGTGATTAAGCCCTTCCTTCAGAGTTTGTTCTTGATGAATAAATTCTAGTTCCAAGTGTTTTCATCTTTTCTTTTCCGGAGTTCAAATTTCCTCGGCCATTTTGTTGGAACCTCCATCTAAATCACCGCAAGGCTCATCTTATTCTTTCATCCTTCATTTCTATCTCGTCATCCTTTTGTTACCGGAGTTCTTCATGGTGGTTCTTCATGATTTAATTCTTTCTTCAAGAGTTCATCAAGATTTTGTTGGAGGAGTTCAAGTTTCTTTTCTTCTCGCATCTCAAAGCGCATATAATTCTTCGTGTTCTTTGAAGTGGAGTGTTGCATTTCTTCATTCTTCCCATATATTCAAGCATTTGGTTGTGGCAGAATTTCACCTCAAGTTTTGGAGTTGTTTTGATAAGTCCACAACAAGCTTATTTTTTCGTTGTTGATTTTCTCAACAACTCCGTTTAAATCTTCCTTCTAAAGATGCTTTCAATTTCATTCATTGCACAAGTTGTAATTTTCTTCTCCGTTCTTTTCATTCAACTCTTTCAATTCTTTCCGGAGGTTTTGCGTCATGTCTTCATCAAGTATCATTCCATCCTCTCAAGCTCGTGTTCTATTCCTCCATGTTTCAGTCGGAGTGCTACCTAAATCCTTTTAGTCTTATTCGTTTCTTATCTCGTTTTAACCGGAGTGGTTTCATAGTCTATCTGATTCCATGAGCTTTTGATTCTCGTCATTCTCGTTGTTCCTCTCTTCTTCGCGAGTCCTATCAATTCTTTGCTTCTTCTCTTGAGTTCTTGTTTCACCTCATCCCTTTTCCCTTCCGTCTCGGTCCTAAGATCTCGGTACGAGATCTCTTGTTAGTGGAGGAGTGTTGTAATGCCCCGGATTCGATGTGCCAGGTGTCTTCCAGTCATTCGTTGTTCTTGCCATGTCATTTGCTTGCGTGTTGCATTTTATCATGTCATCATGTGCATTGCATTGCATACGTGTTAGCCTCATGCATCTAAGCATTTTCCCCGTTGTCCGTTTTGCAATCCAGCACTCCTATGTCCTCCGGCGTTCCCCTTTTTGTATCTCGTTGTGAGCGGGTGTTGAACTTTCTCGGAATGGCCCGAGGTTTGCCAAGCGGCCTTGGTATAGCACCGATAGACCGCCTGTCAAGTTGCGTGCCATTTGGAGGTCGTTTGATACTCCAACGGTTAACCGGGTAGCCGCAAAGGCCTCTTTTGTGTGCATCCCAACACCCCTCCTCAGTGGCCCAATAACCCATCCAAACACTCTCCATGCTCTCAGTCATTCGATCATGATCGTGTGGGAAAAAACCTCACCTCATTTGGACACTCCTAGCTCCCTCTACCTATAAATAGGTGCCCCTCCCCGAATTTTCGCGCAGATCAAACCCTAGCCCCGCTCCTCTCGCCAGCCGGACACGTCCGATCTGGACTGGACACGTCCGCCGCCACCGACCGACGAATCCCAGCGCGCCACATGGCGAACCCCGCCGCCAGCCGCCACCGGCCCGCGAGCCCACGGCGGGCCCACAAGCCCGACTCCGCTGCCCCGCGCCCCGCTCTGCTTCTCCCCGCCACCCGAGCGCTCGCGCCGCCGAGTGCCTCGCCTCCACCGCCTGGCTCGCCTTCTCGCTGGTGCCGCGCCTCCCATCGCCGCCCGGTGGCTGCGGACCCCGTGCCCGCCGCCGGATCCCGTGCCCCACCGCCGGTCGCCGCCCTCTGCGTCGGCGCCCCGTCCCCGCCGCCTTCCGGCCACGGCGCCGCCCGGATCCGGCCTCCCCCCACTCCGGCGACCTCTCCTTCCTCTACTCCGGCGAGAGGCACCGACCATCCTCAGGAACCGCGCCCCGGATCTGGATCTGAGAAGACCTAGGGTTGACCCCCGTTTTTCTCCAAGTCCCATAGTTTTTAACTTTCTGGTGCCCTGTTCATCATGCCATATCTCCATGCATACTGCTCCGTTTTGCATGCATCATATATCAAAATGTTCGTCATGAGATGCTTTACATTGAATTCCATTGTGTCATGCTTGGTGGTGTTCATCTTGATGCCTGAATCATCGTTGCAAGAGTGCTATATGATGTTAATCTGCTGAAACTGTTATAACTTAATGTTTTGTCATTTTTGTTGCATTTGATGTGTGCATCTTATGAGCATGATCTTTACATGTGTTTTGTACTACATCATGCCATCTTTACAGGGGTGCTTGTGTTGTAATTTTGTGAGTCTTGTACTGAGTGCATCGAGCTCGTGAATTAGGGTACTTGGTGTTGCTGTTTTGCTAGTCTGAATCTATTATTTCGTGGTGCTATGTAAACCTGCTACTACAAGTCATTCTATGCATAATCTGGAGATATTCACTAAGGATGTTTTGTTATACCTGTCATGCCCTATCCATCCATGCTCCTGGTTGCATTTACAGCCTGATGTAGCTTGTTGTAATCTTTCTCTCAAATTGCTAAATAATGTTGTTGTCAGCCTGTTAACATTAAGTTCAATTTTTGCCATGAGCTTTGCTAGTGATCCATGCACCCTATGAACTTGCTCTTGCCATGCTTAGCTTCATAAATATGTATTCTTACTGTTGGTCACCTTGTCATGCCATTTATTGCTCTGTGGTGAGTGGTACAAGCTCACCAACATACCTACTTATCATTGTTCCTGCCATGTACTGTTTTTCTGAATCTGTCATATCATTTGCCATGTTTGCATGGATGCTACCATGTTTTCTGTTGATCTGTGGAATTAGTTCAGTAAGGGACTTTTGTTCTATGCGTTCAGTAGATTCATGTCATGCCTTTTTTTGCCATGATGAGTTCCTGTATCATGTTGTTTGATAGCTCTAAACATTGCAACCTGATGTTATTTCTGCTAAGTCTGTAAACTGTTATTGTTTGCAATCTTGCCATGTGTTTTTGAGCATGTTCTAGTGATTTATGGAGATAGATCAGTGTTCTTGTTTTGTTATGCTTTACCTGTAAATCATGTCCATGCATTTTTTTGTCATGTTAAGGTGTTGTAGCATGTTGTTTTGATGCTTGCTAGATGCCTAGTTGCTGTTTTGGACAGCTTGTCCTTTAAACTCGTTTCATGTGTGTGTGTTGATCCATTGCTCCATTGGGAGTGTGCTCTGTATTAAACTTGCTTAGAATTGCATGTAGTTTCATATTATCATGTTGCATCCTTGTTTTGGGTGTGTTTGCTTGATGTTTGTATGCATTTTGCATCAATGCCATGTTTGACTTGTTTTGCTCATGTCTTCTAGGCCGTAGCTCTGAACTAAATGAACTTTATATGTAACTTGACTAGAATCTCGTGTAGATCATCTTGGTGCATCTTGACTTGCTGTTTAACAACTTGAACATAAGGTTTATTCAGATCTGGACCAATTTCGAAATTTGCATATGAGGACTTACCGGATTTATTATATGTTGTTCCCGGCCAAATTTAAACTTGCCTTGATGTGTTGCTCTTGCTTGCATCATCTCTTGCCATGAGTAGCTTCATGTAGTCTTGTCTTGCATCATACTTGGTTGAGCATCATGCCATGTCTATGTGTTGTGTGTTTACCATGTTGTGTGCTTCTTCTCGATAAATCTTGTTTCGTTGCGATCGTGAGGATTCATTCGTCTATGCTTGGTTCGTCTTCGTGGCTTCATCTTCTTCATGGACTCGTTCTTCTTCCTTGCGGGATTTCAGGCAAGATGACCGCCACCCTGGATCTCACTACTATCATTGCTATGCTAGTTGCTTCGTTCTATCGCTATGTTGCGCTACCTATCATTTACTCTTCAAGCCTCCCAAATTTTCATGTCAGCCTCTAACCTTTTTCACCCTTCCTAGCAAACCATTGCTTGGCCATGTTACCGCTTTGCTCAGCCCCTCTTATAGCGTTGCTAGTTGCAGGTGAAGTTGAAGATTGCTCCATGATGGACAGGATTATGTTGGGATATCACAATATCTCTTATTTAATTAATGCATCTATATACTTGCTAAAGGGTGGAAGACTCGGCCTTATGCCTGGTGTTTTGTTCCACTCTTGCCGCCCCTAGTTTCTGTCATACCGGTGTTATGTTCCTTGATTTTGTGTTCCTTAAATGGTTGGGTGATTTATGGGACCCCCTTGACAGTTCGCTTTGAATAAAACTCCTCCAGCAAGGCCCAACCTTGGTTTTAACATTTGCCACCTAAGCCTTTTACCCTTGGGTTCTGCAGACTCAAGGGTCATCTTTATTTTACCCCCCCCCCCCCCCGGGCCAGTGCTCGTCGTGAGTGTTGGTCCAACCTGTCAGCCGCCGGTGGTCACCAGGGGCAACTCTTGACTGGCCTACCAGAAGTTTGGACAATCTGGTGTGCCCTGAGAACAAGATATGTGCAGCTCCTATCGGGATTTGTCGGCACATCCGGGCGGCTTTGCTGGTCTTGTTTTACCATTGTCGAAATGTCTTGTAACCGGGATTCCGAGTCTGATCGGGTCTTCCTGGGAGAAGGAATATCCTTCGTTGACCCTGAGAGCTTATGATGGGCTAAGTTGGGACACCCCTGCAGGGTTTAAACTTTCGAAAGTCGTGCCCGTGGTTATGCGGCAGATGGGAATTTGTTAACGTCCAGTTGTAGATAACTTGACACCAGATCCGAATTAAAACGCATCAACCGCGTGTGTAGCCGTGATGGTCTCTTTTTGGCGGAGTCCGGGAAGTGAACATGGTTTTGGGTTATGTTTGACGTAAGTAGGAGTTCAGGATCACTTTTTGATCATTACTAGTTGACGACCGTTCCGTTTGCTTCTCTTCTCGCTCTCATTTGCGTATGATTAGCCACCATATTATGCTTAGTTGCTGCTACAACCTCATCACTTTACCCCTTCCTTTCCCATTAAGCTTTGCTAGTCTTGATACCCATGGTAATGGGATTGCTGAGTCCTCGTGGCTCACAGATTACTACAACAACAGTTGCAGGTACAGGTTATGCGATGATCATGACGCGAGAGCGATGTTTACTTGTTTTGGAGTTCTTCTTCTACTTCTTCTTCGATCAGGGGATAGGTTCCATGTCGGCAGCCTGGGCTAGCAGGGTGGATGTCGTTTGAGTTTCTGTTTGTGTTTCATCCGTAGTCGGATGATGCTATTATGTATTGTGATGTTGTATTCGTGTGGCATTCTATGCCTCTTGTATGTATCCCCATCTATTATGTAATGTTGATGTAATGATATCCACCTTGCAAAAGCATTTCAATATGCGGTTCTATCCTTGGTGGGACCTTCGAGTCTCTTTAGGATAGTATCACATATTAGGCGTGGCATAAACCCTAGAAGCTAGCATATGATTATGATTGTTGTCCTTGTCCTACAGACTAAACCCTCCAGTTTATATAGACATCGGAGGGGGCTAGTGTTACACAGACTCGGTTACAGAGAAGGAAATATACATATTCGAATTGCCAAGCTTGCCTTCCATGCAAAGGAGAGTCCCACCCGGACACGAGACAAAGTCTTCAATCTTGTATCTTCATAGTCCAACAATCTGGCATAAGCATATAGTCCGGCTGTCCGAGAACCCCCTAATCCTGGACTCCCTCAGTAGCCCTTGAACCAGGCTTCAATGATAATGAGTCCAGCGCGCAGATTGTCTTCGGCATTGCAAGGCGGGTTCCTTCTCCGAATACTCCATAGAAGATCTTGAACACAAAAATCATGTCCGGCTCTGCAAAACAAATTCCGCATACCACCGTAGAGAGCACAATATTCCACAAGTCTAATCTGCTGACAACTTTTCATAGCTTCACATCACGTCGCGGCCCGGTCATTATTCAAACCGTTTTTCTCAACCTGCTACTGCACATCTTGTGAGGCGGTTTCATAGGCACGTCTTGTCGAAGCAGAGATCGTGTCCCCTTGTCATGGGATACTCATCAATACGGGTGTGGGTAACCAAGCCGTGCCATCAACACAACACTTGGGGAATAAGCGAGTTTGGGGAGGCGCATGGTTTCTACTGCCTTTATAAAGAGATAAGGATTCCCCTTTTTCACCCACGCCTTCTTCTTCCTCTGCTCATCCATTCTCTCTCACTCGAGCTCTAGCGCCCAAGCTTTCACCTTCTCCGCAAAGTCATTCCGAGCATGTCTAGAGCGGGAGGCAAGTGGATGGCCTCCTCCGTTACGGAGGAGGACATCACGAAGTTTCGGGAGGCCGGATACCTGTCCGCAAACATCACGCACCGGCTTCCGGCCGAAGGGCAGATCATCCCTACCCCAAAACCTTAGGAAAGGGTAGTATTCCTCTCTCACTTCGTCCACGGACTGGGATTCCCCCTCCACCCATTTGTCCATGGACTTATGTTCTACTACGGGCTAGGCTTCCATGATCTGGCCCCTAATTTCATCCTCAACATCTTGAGTTTATCGTCATGTGCAAGGCCTTCCTCCACATTACGCCCCACTTCGGCCTATGGCTGAAGACCTTCAATGTGAAGCCAAAGGTGGTGGGCGGCCAGCAAGCGGAGTGCGGGGGCGCCATGGTGGGCAAGATGCCCAATGTCACCTGGCCCGAAGGCTCCTTTATGGAGACCATGAAGGGGTGGCAATCGGGGTGGTTCTACATCACCAAGCTGCGTGACACCAACTGGGCAGCGACCCCCGAATTTCGATCCGGCGTCCCCATGTGGCTCACCTCCTGGAAAGAGAAGGACTTAGCCTGGGGCTTAGTGGTGGAGCTGACCGGACTTCAGACCTGCGTCCAAAATATGATAGGCAATAAAATCAAGCTTGTTAACGTGGAACAGGTTATGCTCATCTGCCGGATCCTTCTGTGTCAGAGACGGGCTTACAATATGTGGGAGTTTGACCCGGCCGAACACCAGATGCTGCAAGAGCTTTTCGGCACGACGCATGAAGACGTCTGGAAGGTGCTCTTCAAGGCCAACAAGGTCCCACCACCCATAACCGAAGATCGCGGACTCAGCACAAAACTCCAAGCCCATCCGGTGATTTTTTATATTTTGCAAGATGTGCCTTTTACCAGCACATTCGTGGGAGGAATCTAAGCCTCCATGCCGATTTAACAGGACTGGGTAGCGATAGCGGAGCGGATTGACTGTCCGGCTCCGCTACCTGAAGATCCAGAATCGACTCTTCTAACAAAGATGATGTTTTCGGCACCCTATGAGGTGCCGGAGAAGAAGGCCAAGAAGAAGGCCGTGGGGACCAGGAAAGGTCTCCAGCGCAAGGTTGCATCGGACGTGACGTCCGAAGACACCGAGGCGCACTCCTCCAACAAAGACGAGGAGGAGGAAGAGGAAATCCCTCCCCCCAAACCGGGGGCGGGGATAAAAGAAAGGCCGCCCCGCAGGGGAGGCCGAGGTGTCCAAGAAGGGAAAGACCTTCCTTCCGGACCACTTCACCACAACCACCTATAGCGGCGAGGAGTGGTTGCACAGGGACAAGCCCCTGGCTAAGTCGTAAGTATCTGGACACCATAATATTGCCAGTATGTTTTGCTTTATTGCTTCTTATCATGCCGAGCATGCACATGCAATCCGGCTAAATCCCACATCGAGGTATCCTCTTCGGAGGGGTCCCTGGGCCCGTCGGTGATGAACAGCGATTCACTCCCAACAGCCTCCTCCCCCAGGCCTGCGGACGACACCGAGGTGTTGTCTCAGAGGATACCAGACCAGGGGGAGACAATTCTGGAGATGCCCCCAGGCGAAATCCCAGTCAACGGGCACATGGGGGGGAGACTCCCATGGGCTCCGATAACGGGGGCCGCAGCAAGTTTGGCCCCCAGCCGAATACGGCTCCGGAAACCCAAGCGGTTCCAAATTCAGGCGGGCAGCCTTTCTCTAAGGGGGGCGAACCGCTTGTACTGATGACCTCTGTCCATCCAGAGGCATCAGACAACTTGCTGGAAGCGCTTCACAGCGCTTCCATTGATGAAGAACACCGTACTCTTATGAGTACGGTGATTGAGAAGGTCCGTTCCGCCAAAAGCGGATTGACAAAAGCCTGTGCTAGCCTCCTAACAGGCTTTGAGGTAAGTAATAAAATTGTAAGAGAATATCATAGTATAGATAGTAGCCCCTGATGTTGTGTTCGATGTTCGAAAAGAAAAGCCAAACAGAGGATCAAATAACATTCGCAGGAGTCTAACAGAAGATGTCTATGTGAATAAGCAGGCGTTGCTGCTGGCCGCTGCCGCTCGTACTGCGGAGGTCTCCGGACTGAAGCGGGACCTGGAGCGGACCAAGGGAGAGCTCGGCCTCGTGAAGAGGCAGCACGAGGAAAATCAATGTATGTAATACCCCATCTGTATATTTATAAAGGAAAAGTGGTATCCGCTAATAGAAGCGTTTATGAACTTTAATAGGGGCCACGACCGAAGTGGCGGCCCTTAAGAAGGTGCTATCCGAGGCCGAAGACGAAGCGGCCAAGGAACATGCCGAGCGCAAGAAGCAAGAGGCTCGGGTCAACGAGGTCCGGCAAGAGCTCCAGGATTTCGTCCAGAAATACGAGTCCTTGACCATAGGAGTTTGACAAAAGAAAGGTAGGCGCAGCCCCTAGTGTTTGGAAGACCGAACCTGGGGCATTATAAAACACATGATCGGATAAAAACCGATCTGTTGCACGATGCATTAGTTATCATATACTCCCTCCGTCCTTTAAAGAGTGTACTTACAACTTTGTTGGAGGGTCAAACTATTTCAAAGTTTGACCGAGTTTGTGCAAAAATATATCAATGTTTGTGAAATCAAATAGGTATATGATGAAAGTATATTTTATCACAAATCTAATGCTACTAATTTGATGGCATAAATGTTGATGTATTATTATATAAACACGGTCAAATATAAAAAAGTTTGACTTTCCAAGAAAGTTGGAAGTACACTCTTTAAAGGACGGAGGGAGTAATGCGGAAGAAATTGTTAAGGATTTTGTGACCTCTCGAACAGCTGACCAGCTCTCGCCGCATCATGACAGTTAGTTTTTGGCTTTCTCTACTGAGGTGCTCGTCCGGAAGAACCGGGACACAATCGCAGTAGTTCTCCCTTTACTACCCTAGCCGATATAGCGGAATGTAGGGTAGCAAGCACAGGAGCCGGGCAACCCAACTGTTGACCAAAGACATGATTCGGAGCCAATGCATATAATGCTATAAGTTCGGGGTGCCGAACTGTACTGTAAAAGTGTTCGGACTTTCTTGCCGTGTTATGGGGTACGATGAAGCCCCTGGCGAATTAAGACATACCAGAATGTACGAGTGCAATTAAAAAATAACTAGACAAGGAAAAATCATGTAATAAGCAAACACTACCCATTACTTTTCGTTGTAATTTGAAGAATACGTCAAAGCGTATGTATACAAGTAGTGCAATAAGCAAATAAGGCTATTTAACATGCCATTACTAAGAGCGAGCTGCGTGCGGGTATTTAAAATAGGTATGACGATCATTAGCAGAGACCTCCTGGGTATTCCCTTGTACGTCCAAGCCCCTAGCTTTCTTGGTGTATCCATCCCGCTACGGGTCCGATGACCAGGTTTATCAGGAAAGGCCTCGAGAGGAGAAGGAACCTGAAAGAAAGAGAAAAAAGTGAAGGAATGTGGATCCAGGAGCAGTTGAGCCGCATTGTGGACCGCGGTCTAGATGTGCCTCCGCCCGTTCCCATGGTATTTTGAGTGCGTAGTTGTGTACGCGCGGTACAAATTTCACCGCTTTCTTGGGGCTGGGAAGGAGGCCGAATTGCTAGCAGAGCTCTGGATGAGCCGGACGGTCCTGTTGCAGAGTAGCTCGGACTCGCTTAACGGTGTCCGGGGGCTTTATTAACGAATTGAGGCTTTGCCTAAGAAGGCTATTTTGTACTTCTGATGCAAGGGCTGCGGTGTGCTCCTCTGTATGAAGGGAGCGCTCCATGTTTCCATTGACTGTTATGACACCGCGAGGACCGGGCATCTTGAGCTTAAGGTATGCATAGTGCGGTACCACGTTGAAACGAGCAAATGCGGTTCGTTTGAGTAGTGTGTGATAACCGTTGCGAAAGGGGACGATGTCAAAGATTAATTCTTCACTTTGGAAATTATCCAGGGATCCGAAGACCACTTCCAGTGTGATTGAGCCCGTACAGCAGACCTCTACACCTGGTATGACACCTCTAAAGGTGGTTTTTGTGGGCTTGATCCTTGAGGGATCAACACCCATTTTGCGCACTGTATCCTGATAGAGCAGGTTCAGGCTGCTACCGCCGTCCATGAGGACGCGTGTGAGGTGGAATCCGTCGATAATAGGGTCTAGTAACAGTGCGGCTGAACCGCCATGACAGATACTAGTCGGATGGTCCCGTCGATCAAAATTGATCAGATAGGAGGACCATGGGTTGTATTTTGGGGCGACTAGCTCCATCATGTAGACGTCCCTTAGTGCGCGCTTCCGCTCCCTTTTGGGGATATGGGTAGCATATATCATATTCACCGTTTTAACTTGGGGAGGAAACTTCTTCTGTCCCCCTGTGTTCGGTGGCCGGGGTTCCTCGTCATCGTCGCTTTGCGATCCCTTTTCTCTGTTTTCGGCGTTTAACTTGCTGGCCTGTTTAAAAACCCAACATTCTTTGTTGGTATGATTTGCTGGTTTACCGGCGGCACCGTGGATTTGGCATGGCCGATCGAGTATGCCGTCCAGGCTGGACGGGCCCGGGTTGTTTCTATTATATGGCTTTTTTGCTGACCGGACTTGGAGCCACTTAATCCGGCATTGACGATCGTGTCTTCAGAGTTATCGCCATTATTTCGACATTTGTGTTTACTGCATCGGGGCTTGCCGTTACTGTCTCTGGCTTCAGAAGTTCCAGGCTTACTTGAGGTGTTGTTGCTACGAGCTAACCAGCTATCTTCGCTCGCGCAAAAGCGGGTCATGAGCATCGTGAGGGATGCCATGGACTTCGGCTTCTCTTGGCCGAGGTGTCGGGCAATCCACTCGTCACAGATGTTATGCTTAAAGGCCGCTAGGGCTTCGGCATTCGGACAGTCGACAATTTGGTTCTTTTTAATTAGGAACCGAGTCCAGAATTTCCTGGCTGACTCTCCGGGCTGTTGGGTTATGTGACTTAAATCATCAGCATCCGGTGGTCGCACATAAGTGCCCTGGAAGTTATCCACGAATGCGTCTTCCAGGTTCTCCCAACTTCCAATGGAGTTTGCCGGCAAACTATTCAGCCAATGCCGAGCTGGTCCCTTGTGTTTTAGTGGGAGGTACTTGATGGCATGTAGATCATTGCCGCGGGCCATGTGAATGTGGAGAAGGAAATCTTTTATCCATACCGCGGGGTCTGTTGTCCCATTGTAGGGCTCGATATTCACGGGCTTAAACCCTTCTGGGAATTCATGCTCCATTACTTCGTCAGTCAAGCATAGGGGGTGTGTGGCGCCTCTATGCCGGACTACATCACGACACAATTCAAATGAGTCTGGTCTGTTGTATTCAGCCAGGCCAGATTTGTATTTAGTATATCCGGCGTGGCGGTCATCGTCACGCATTGGGGCACGCCCCGTGATCCGTAGATCGATCTTGACTGTCCTGCTTTGTTTTCCAATTCGTCTCGCGGGTCATGCCTGTAGCCCCGGGCCTTTGTGTTTTCATTTGTTTGGCAACGGGGTGCGGGCTGGTGTTCGGGATGATACGCTGCTTTGTCTCAGCCACGAGGTGGCCGGTCAGCCGCATCCTATGCTGGTAGTGTAGGCTCTAGTTCCTCCTCCTCGGATTAAGGTAACAACCTGCGCTTCGGATAACTTTTGGTTGGGCGCTCGAGTCCATATTCCTCAGCTGCCAGGACCTCACTCCATCTATCAGTTAGCAGATCTTGATCAACTTGAAGCTGCTGCTGTTTTTTCTTCAGGATTTTTGTAGTGGCTATTAGCCGGCGCTTGAAGCGCTCCTGCTCGACGGGATCCTCAGGCACGACAAATTCTTCATCGCCGAGGCTCACCTTGTCTTCAGAGAGAGGCATGTAATTGTCATCCTCCGACTCTCTGTCCATTACCTATTCATCAGGGCTGGCTTGCCCATCCTCCCGTCCGGCTTGCTCGAAGCTTGGCTGGGCGGGATTGTTTTCGTCTTCGGCATCATCCGGAGTGCTATTGTCTCTTGTGCCGGTATCGCTATTTTTGCTATGGCGGGGCTTAGAGCAGCGCCGCTGACGTCGGCGCTTAGATTGCTTCTCAAGGGGATTATCCTCCGTTGCCTCATCGCCATTGCTTTCTTTGGGTGTGTCCACCATATATATATCATATGATGAGGTGGCTGTCCAGCGCCCTGGTGGTTCCTGTTCTTCTCCGGCATCGTCATCCATACCGTCGATGTCTTCGGAGTCGAAATCAAGCATGTCGGTTAAGTCGTCGATAGTGGCTATTAAGTGGGTGGTGGGTAGGTAACGGATTTCTTCGTTGTCCGCTTCCCACTCAAGCCGGACATAGTTCAGCCAAGAGTCTCCTGACAGGGAGAGAGATTTTAACGAGTTTAGCAGTCGCCTAAGGGCGAGTGCTGAAAGATATCCGCGGAGCTAAACTCCATGATCAGTGTCCAGTCAGATCCGATGGGCACGGATGCTCGCGGTTCGGAGCCCTAGTTGGAGACGAGTCCGAGGGTTCGAAGACACAGACCTCCTTGGGGGTGGGATCTGTGTTTGGCTCTATCGCCACTGAATGTGCGGCCTCCATGGCGGGGTCCACCCACCCGTCCTCGAATGGCACGGTCTGCTCAGGCTTTAAAGCCGGGGCAGCTGCAGGTGTGATCTCCTGAACAGCATCCGATGACAGATCTAAGTCATGATCATCGCAACTGTTGGGCGCGCCTGTGATGGGCTTGAATCCGTCGAAGATCAAGTCTCCGCGAATGTCGGCAGTGTAGTTCAAGCTTCCAAACCTGACCTGACGGCCAGGTGCGTAACTATTGATCTGCTCCAGATGGCCGAGTGAGTTGGCCTGCAGTGCGAAGCCGCCGAATACGAAGATCTGTCCGGAGAGCAAAACCTCACCCTGGATCGCATCGTTGTAGACGATTGAAGGAGCCATCAAACCTTTATGGTGACGACACAGTGGAACTCTCAATGAAAGCACCAATGTCGGTGTCAAAACCGGCGGATCTTGGGTAGGGGGTCCCGAACTATGCGTCTAAGGCTAATGGTAACAGGAGGCGGGGGACAGAATGTTTACCCAGGTTTGGTCCCTCTCTATGGAGGTAATACCCTACTTCATGCTTGATTGATCTTGATGATATGAGTATTACAAGAGTTAATCTACCACGAGATCATAGAGGCTAAACCCTAGAAGCTAGCCTATGATTATGATTGTTTTCCTTGTCCTATGGACTAAACCCTCCAGTTTATATAGACACCGGAGGGGGCTAGGGTTACACAGAGTCGGTTACAAAGAAGGAAATCTACATATTCGAATTGCCAAGCTTGCCTTCCACGCAAAGGAGAGTCCCACCCGGACACGGGACGAAGTCTTCAATCTTGTATCTTCATAGTCCAACCAATCCGGCATAAGCATATAGTCCGGTTGTCCGAGGACCTCTCCTGGACTCCCTCACCTGCATCTCGATCTCTTTCACCATTTGGAACCGCTGGAACGGAGGGCTATGGTTTTGAGAATTAGGATTAGATGGCTAGTCTAACTGAAGTAGTAGATGATTATTTAAAGAGGTTAAAACAATGTGAACACAGTGGGGTTTGGATGCAAACGAAGACGAAGGGAAGGTGAAGAAGCCGAGGAAAATCAGTTCTCGATGGAGAAGTAAATGGAAGAAAAGTGTTGTGCAGGCAGTTGATTAGACGGCTAGGTAGACTAAACGAGAAGGCTATGCGGGTAGACTAAGGAGTCGTACCTGTTCGTGTACGTGCCCATCCTTCCTGATAGGTGGGACCTGTGCAAACAGATAAAAAAATGTGTTGTAGCTGGTTCAGATGGATATTGGCGCGTGCGTGGGAGACACAACATTCTCTAGTTAAGAAATACTCCCTCCGTCTAGGTGAGTAAGTCGCCTTATGAAAATCAGGTTTTCCCAAAACCTTTAGGCATGGAACATTAACTTCCTGCTCGATCCCCTCCCAGCCTCGTTAGCCAGCGTTCTCTTCCTCTGTTGCCGCGTTCTACCTTTCCATTTTTCCTCTTCTCAAGTGTGGAACGATCTGCATGTCGTCCTTGATGCACCAGAACGACCACTACATGCATCACGGCAGGGCATTGATTGGGCCTGCTTGGAGAGCTAAAAAGGCATCCTTATAACTATGTATTAATTGCTGGTTTTACTTCCATTTGTAACAGTGCCGTGGTTGGAAGTTTTGCTTGTCCTGGTGCTCTTTCTCGTCCAATCTACAGCCACCTAGATGGAGGGAGTACACGGTTATCCTCATCAAAGGCCCATCTTCGCGCTTCCGCATGCACGAGAATTTGGTTCTGTTCGCAAAATCGCAATATGGATGATACCTGGAGGATGAAGTGAACAGGCATGCTAGCACGGGAGCTTGTTTGCCGGCCAAAGGCTGTTGGGGGTCGTGGGATCATGGATCTCAAAATTCAGAATCAAGCTCTGCTGCTCAAACAACTATTCAAGTTTTATAACAAACTAGATGTGACGTGGGTTAAGCTGATATGGAGTTCATACTATCCTGGCGATGTACCGCATGCATCCGAATTGTGTGGCTCCTACTGGTGGCGAGACCTCATGCAGCTTTCTGACACTTTCAGGGGTGTGACGGAGATCGGCATTGGTGACGGGAGTTCGGCCTTGTTTTGGAAAGATCAGTGGAGCGAGCAGCCGCTTGAAGCTTCGTACCCGAGGGCGTTCTCGTTTGCTAGGGATGAGGATGTGTCAGTGCAGAAGATGCTGCGATCCAGTACCATTGGGGAAGCCTTTCATCTCCCATTTTCTCCAGAGGTTAGATTGGAGGTTCAGGATATTCAGGCTTTAACCACAGGGTTTAATCGTGAGATTGCTCAAAATGACAAATGGCGTTGTGTTTGGGATGCTAGAGGATTGGGGACTTTTAAATCCAGTGACTATTACAAGTTCTGCTTCAAAGATGTACCGGTGGATGAAGTATTTCCTTGGATCAGGAAATCTAAGTGCACAAACAAATGGAAAGTCTTTGTATGGCTATTGTTTGCAGATCGTTTGAATACCCGTAACATGCTTAGAAGGAGACACTACAAACTTGAGGGTGATGTGTACACATTCTTGTTGTGCGATGCCCCCCAGAAGAAACTGTGGCCCACCTGTTCTTCGGATGCCCGTTCGCGACCCGCTGTTGGGATGTGATCGGGATGCAATGGAACGACTCTAACTGCAGGCTGGATCTCATCCATGGAGGGAAACGGGGCTGGGGGAAACTGTTGTTCATGGAAACTTTCATCATAGCAGCCTGGGGGGTATGGAAGGAGAGGAATAATAAGCACTTTAGAAATGTGATGCCCTCGCTAGAGTCTTGGAAGATCAGGTTCAAGAATGACATGTCCATGATGGTGCATCGCACGAAAGGCTCTCTCCACCCTTCATCAAAGATTTGGTGGCCGCGGTAGACGTGGTCCCCCTAGTCTGACTTTATCTTTCTGTAGTAGTTTGATTGCTTATTGTAGAGTGTCATGCCATGTAAACTTTGGGGCACACCTCCCCTGATCCTGGTGTTTTATTAATTTAAAGTCAGTAGGAGCCTCTCCTACTGTTAGTGAGCTTTCAAAAAAACGGGATACCTATTTCCGCTATACAGTATTGGAGTACTCGTGTTCCTACTACTAGTAGTAGTAGTACAAGTGTGGTACACTTGATGGTCAAAATACTATTCATCCGGTCCTCACAGTGAAGTGACAAGAACCTGCGCTTGACACTAGTCCAGGCGGCGTGTTCGGGTTACCAAAGTCAGCCTCACCCTATGCACTGTGCAGTCTATCACCGCCACTGTACAGCACATTAGCATGCCTCGCTCGTCTCCCTCTCCCCTCCCATAGCACCACTCCATCTCCATCTCCATCTCCGTCTCCGTCTCCATCTCACTGTGCCCCCGTGTACGTCGCCCCGCTCGCCTCCCCCAGTACCACTATTCCCTCGCTAGCCTCTCCAGCACTGACAGCCTTCTCCCCCGTAAATCAAGCCCCCAAAAACCCCCCACCTTACAAACTCCACCATGGCCGAACGCGAACCGCGCAACATCCATATGAGTCGTGATTGGAGCAATCTCCCCAGTGACATCCTCGATCTCTGTTGTTCATGTATGGATATGTTGAGCGCCCTGCGGCTGGCTGCATGCTCGAGGGACATGCACACGGCCATCGTAAAAGCGAGGCCTAAGCTTTTCAAGACACCCTGCTTGCTGCTATCTGGTCTTGCGATATTGGCTCACCATGATACAGAAGCGTACATGATGCCCCTTGACTTCAATCCGATCTCCATTAGCCGAAACTTCTTTGCAGGTATGTAGTGGGTCGCCATACGTACATCATTTCCCTCGACTTCGATCCGATCACCATCACCCGAAACTTCTTGGCAGGTATGTACTGGGTCGGCATGAACTCCCACTGGATGGCTGCCTTCAGAGAAGACGGTAAAAAGTTGGTGCTCATGAACTTCCAGACCTCCCATGCGATTATCCTTCCCCTGTTGGATTATATAGAGTTTTACCATCGCGGTCCAAATCATCTAGATTACCACATCAGTTGGACGGACCTTGTTTTGCAGAAGATTGTAATCTGCCAAGTGCCCACACGACATGCGAATTACACAGACTTCAAGCTAATTGCCTTGTTCGACCGCGGACTCACCTATCTTTACGCCGGTGCATTCTTTAGCTGGAGACAACTCAGCTCGCAGTGGATCATCGTCAAAGCTGATAGACACTTATGTGATGCTATTGAACACAATGGCTTCATCTACGTGATCGACAAAGCAGATCGCACCACGTATTGCTGCGACGGCGCGTGTAAGTTGTTTCCATCTCATGTTAATGATGACGCCATGACACTGTTTGAACTTTTTGTGATGATTGGCATATCCCTGTTTGAGCAGAATTTGAGTAGAACTATGGCAATGTATTAGAGACGCCATAAATCAGCTATATTTGGAATGAGTTAATTCATGCGATTGTGACCATGTCATTACAGCCAATTTGTAACCATGAATAATCAAACGGTTAGGAATATATGGATATTCTCCTTATTTTACAGTAATCTATATACTACTACTAAATATAAGTGTGTATCAATTGCCATGTTAGTTTCCTCATTCTCATGATGTAGAAACATGCACCACACTGTTGGTTTCATCTAACCATACATTAGGGAAGTAAATGTGCATATGGAGAACTCTATATTTGGAAGTAGTGAAATCCTGTAATGCTTACCATCTGTACATACCTATATTCGCCCTTCGGTAATCAAAGGCTAGAATAATATCCTCACAAAAAAAAATTGCCCACAGAACACGAGTATATAACAATGCATGGTCTATTAGTTACCTTGAAGAATTTGTTTGTGAGGACAGAACATGATTACATAACATGCATGACATGGTAGTTTCCTGTGAAGAATCGATTGCGAGATAACACGAGTATAACCATGCATGGCACTTCTATATTTTCGAACCCAGTATACATTTCCCTGTATTTTCCTCCCGGTTCCAACAGGGACATATCAATGTTGTTGCTTGCATTATCCTACTCATACTCTGAACAATGCTGATCTTACATTAACAATGCATGTCCTTTTTTATATGATGCAGTGTCCCTACAGTTACTGCCCTTTGTAATCACACCACCTTGGCCAAAAACAGGGAAGCACAACTGGTTCCTTGCTCGATCAGACGACAGAAAAAGGCTGATGATCATTTGAACACATGAGCCGAAAAAGTTATATTGCAAAACCCCCACTGTATACAAGCACCGTGATATACGTGAGTATCCGGACAGTGGCTGTTATGTCTATGAGCAGGATATCAGCTTGTCGGGGCCTTCAGGATTTTTTAGTAGGAGGCGGGTAAACAGCCTTGGTTCACACTCTCTGTTTCTCGGACTCAATTATCCGATTAACCAGGAGACCACCGTTGGCAAGGACCTTGATGGCAGAGAGGCTCAATTTGCTATGAAAAACTGTGTCTACACGGCGAGCCCTAGGAGTTCGGGAGCAAACTCCCCTGATTGTCAATCATACAACCTACAGCCAAAAGAAGGTGAGAATGACAAAGGCATCCGGATAAACTTTGATCCTTGGATGTCTCAATTATGACAGGCAGTGATGTGGTTCAAGCCTTCAGGTTGATAGGTAATTGGGCTGTTGCGTCGAAAGGGTGGAGTACTGGTGTCTCCGGATCACTGGTCGCTGAAGCGGGGCTGCAAATTATGATCGTGTTGGATCATCTCTTTGAATGACTTTGTTGTCTTTGCTGCTGGTTCTGGATGGGTAGTTCTTTCTTTTGTTATGCATATTCCTTGTCATTTGGTCATCCTCGTCTATGTCACTCTTACTATGTAATAGTTACCTCTATTTAGAATGTCATTCTCGTCGGCATCACAAGAGTCTGAGCGCTGCAGATGGGTGCATTTTGTTGGTGTAGCAAGACTTCTTATGAACTATCATGTCTTGTTGTTTATGTCAGTAGTAGTCAGTAGTCAGTGTTTGAATGTTGTATATATCGTTGTTTCAAACTATTTATTGTCTCGAACTACTGGTGGGCTAAACGAGGGCATCACCATTCTCCGGTGTTCAGAGTATATCTCCTTTTTTCAAGTTATATAATTTGAGCTCAGTGTCTTTTTGATGATGTACACTTGTTTGGGCCAATGAGGTGTCATTGAATATGGGCCGAGTAGTAACGCAATGCCAAAGAGGCCAATTATGACTCTCAGGCCGGGCTCTCAAAAGATCCTAAAAAAAGGCCGGGCTCTCCAAAAAAGAAAGAATAAGGACTCTTAGGCCAACATGTGGGCGCCACCGGTGTTTTCGTGCGCTTGCACGGCGAGAGCATATTGGCGCGTGTTCGAAATTCATGCTACCTTTTCATCCCCAATCTCCCACCCCTCCCCCACCTTTGGAATCTCGATTCCTACTCCAGTTCCCCCAAATCCCCCTCATGTACTCCCTGTACTCAAGCGCACTATCGTGTTGCCGGTCAATGCGAATCTCCGAGCCGGAGATCCTGAGGTATGTCCTGCCTTCAGTCGATGTGTACTGTCGCTCAACAGTGGCATGGCGGCGCTTGACGACCAGTTTGCCGGCAAAGTGCTGATGGTAACCATCAATGGCGACTGGCCTCCCGTCTCGCCGGACGACCTTGTCAAAGCTCTTGGCATTGCGCACGGCATCCAAATAAGTGACTTGCTCATCCAAGTTTGTCGGCCACCGGTTGATTTCTTTGTCAGGTTCCGGACAACTTTCGACTGCAGTCGTGTGTTTGAATCTTTCCGGTGTTTGTTCTGCAATGGCGCGCTGGTGAGCTTTGATCGGTGGCACCCAGGATGGGGCTCGGTGCCCTCTGAGCTTGAGTTTTTAACAAAGCTTACCTTCCACGGCATGCCTCGACATGCTTGGAACAGCGAGTCCATGAATGAGCTTATCAATGACCTTGGAGGTGAGCTTGTAAGTATGTTTGTTCCTCCAGATAGCTAGGCTGTGACGGTTATGGCATTGATGAAGAAGCCATCCACCATACCGAAGGTGATTGGTGTTGAGATACCGGTGCAGGAACCGGGGTTGTACTATTCATCGCCACCAAGGCTGCCGCGGACCACGTTAGGGATGTACCTGTATCGAGTGTTTGTGCATGTCGAAGAAGTGGTCAATCCATCAATCGAAGTCCTGCCGCCGCCGCTGGTGCCAAGGTCCGTCGATGACGTCCATTATAGGAGTCAACGTCAGACTTTCCTCGTGTTGCTCGGAACAATGGATGGCACAGGGCCTACTCCATCGCGCGGCAGAGGCCACTGCTTCTTTGGGAGAAGAGGCAGGGCTGGCTGCCTGGATGTGCTCTAATTTGAGGTAACAACTAAATCTTGTCAGATACTAGTTAAATCCGAGCTATGGGTGTGACGAAATGATGTGCCAGTACATTTGATTGTGACCTGTTCTAATTTTGTACCTGAACTTTTTTACAAAGGGCTGTACGTTAACTTAATGTGCTAGCAGAACTTATTGTGTTGTCTGTCTGTTTTCTTTGCATAGCATTCAAGATATTTCCTCGTCATTGATAAAGACGATGAACCATTATGTACGAGTTCGTTGGTTTCAACATAGCCCTACCCGTAGCGATCCACTGCTTCCATCCTGATTGTGCCGCCTGTGTGAAATTTTTTGTGTGCAAGTTCAGTGTGCTATGATGTTCTATATGATTGTGTCAACTATATAAGTTTTTACTGAGCATCAGCAATGCATATGGCTAAAAGATGTATTTACGAGCATCGACCGATGGGTCTCTCTCTCTCTCTCTCTCTCCCTCTCTCTCTCTCTCACACACACACACACACGCGCGCGCACATGCACACACGCACACACGCACAAGTGGTACCCGTTGAATTATTTCTTTGCTCGTGACAGCTTTTAAATAGGTTCCACAACTTTTTTCTTAAAGTTATTAATTGAACTCAGTGACTTCAAAAAGTTGTACTGAAGCCTTGTTTGGGCCTTTTTGGCGTCGCTGAATGTGGGCTGAGTAGCCATGTTAGATTGTATTGTACTACACAGGCCTTTTTTTCAACATCGGCAAAGCAACTGGGCCGACAGTTGTACACAATATCCGGGTCAACTTGTTATTCTCCGCCCCGCTAGGCTGCAAACTTTCCTAGAAGGTATGCATTAGGCTTAACAAGAAAATGGACTTTAAGAAATAATAAATGGGATGTAATTATAATAATTGGGCAGTAACTATAAAAAATGCACCAAACGCGTAATTAGTTTAAAAATATATTATTTTTGGAATTTGGAAATTTTAATTTCATTACTTGTTGTGCGTGCAATATTTCGTTGGATTTTGACGTAATACAACTTTATTTTGAAATTATATTTAATTTGACTAGAAATTTCGGATAAAAATATTTCGGATCCCATCAAAATATGGGGAATTTTTTTGAATTCTGTTTTGAGCGGTTGGTTGAAATTATTAATCTTGTCCTAGCTAGAAGTTGGGATGTACTTTTAACAAACTGTAAATGGGCTGTAGTAAATTCAATTAGAATTAAAGAATGGGTTGTGCATTCTTACAAATCGCAAATGGGCTATATGTTCTCTACCACACACTTGTGGGCCTTCTAAGTTCACACGTCCCCTAAAAAAACTAAGTTGACGCGTATGCAAGGCTTTGTCGACAACACATGGTTCTAGCAGCTGCGGCCGTTGGATGTCCATCCAACGGATGTCGTGCTTCTTCTTCAATCTCAGATATTCTTTCTTCAGCCGCCCGAAAAATGATTCCTCCCCCTGACATCTGGGGCACACCGTTCGGAGGCTGACTTGTGGGCCTACTAAGTTGGTGCGTACCAAGGGATTTGTCAACTTAGTCAATATAAACGATTCTAGCTGAAATGACCGTACGATGTCCATCCAACGGCCGTAGTGCTTCTTCAACCTCTGGTCTTCTTGCTCCAGCCGCCCAAAGCAGCGCCGGTCGTGCCGCGTACTCCTGCCTCCCGTGGCCGACTGTGATGCCACGGAGGCCTCACCGCCCTGTACTACTCCCACCCTCGCCAGGCCATCCCTCTACTCACCCACACCCCTTGTTATTCTGCGGCGACGACAGCCTCACACCGCAGCCGAACCAGTGAACCCTCGTACTCCTCTCCGCGCGGCTTCCACTGTTGCGTCTTCCCTGGCTCCGCGTCGTCCCCTTCCTAGGCATCGCCGTCGTCCACCGCCCTGGTGCTCTCGGCGCGGCGTGGTCAACGTGGTCAAGGAACGACTTCCATCGAACGTGGACTGTATGTGGAGAGGCTGACAGCTGGGTCCACAGCCGCAGCAAGGAAATGCCTCCTTATTACGCGGAAAATAATGATTCCTCCACCTGACAGAAGGGACCCACCGGACGGGCCACCGTATTTCGTGAAAAAAACATTCCCCCCTTGGCTGCTGGGACCTACTAGCTACATCTTCACACGCAAGGAAGTGCGTCCATATTACGGGCAAAAAAATGATTCCCCCCTGACTGCTGGGACCCACCAGCTACATCTTCGCATGTAAGGAAGTGCGTCCGGACAAAAAAATCATTCGCCCCCTGACTGCTGGGACCCACCAGCTACATCTTCACACGCAAGGAAGTGCCTGACAATCGGGACTCACCTGGTCAAAGCGGACGTAGCATTGTCATTCTGCTCGCGAACGTGTATGTACATACTGGTCGATGTAGAGGCGCGCACGTGTCGTAGTAGAGGCGCGCACGTGTCGTAGTAGAGGCGTGCACTTGTCGTAGTACAGGCGTGCACGTAGCATGTACACATACGTACAACGGCCAGGGTGCAAGAAAGTAAATACGGCCACGTACGTACATACGGGAGGGGTCTCGAACGCCTACTCGCGCATACGTACAGCTAGGGCTCGTGTACATGGCTGGGTCGGAATGTAGAAACAACGTCGTCGTCGTGTTCATGGGGATTCAACCGGCTGGGTCGGAACGGAATGCGTCGTCGTGTTCATTGGGAGGGCTTGGACAGAACAAGCAATGGAAACGAGGCCTGGTGTACCGCAGAACAAAGGAAACGGCCTTGTGTTCAACCGTACACGTTCGAAATGGGATCATGTTCATCGGGAGGGGTCTGGCGTACCGCAAAATAGAGGAAACGGGCTTGTGTTGGACCTCCTACGGTCGAAACGGGGTCCTGTTGATCGGGAGGGGTGTGGCGTACCGCAAAACGGAGGAAACGGACTTGTGTTGGAGCGCTACGATCGAAACGGGGGTCCTGTTCATCGGGGGGGGTGTGGCGTACCGCAAAACAGGACTCCACGGGATACTGTTCATCTCCACCGTCGACCTCCTCCAGCCTCCACGGGCTACTATTCATCCACCGTCGACCTCCTCCAGCCTCCACCTGCGACGTTCATCCACGGGTTCCTGTTCATCCAGCCTCCACCGCGCGCTACTCCACCGACTACTGTTCAACCACCCCTCTCCACGGGCTCCTGTCCAACCACCCCTCCGCGGGCTACTGTTCATCCACCCCTCCACAGTCTACTGTTCATCCAGCCCTCCACGGGCTCGTCCTGTTCATACATCCCTCCACGGGGTCCTGTTCATCCAGCCCCAACCGGCTCGATCGATCGGGGTCCTGTTCATCCAGAGGCAACACCACAGGATCTTGTTCATCCACCCCCAACGCTCACTGTTCATCCAACCCCCCCCCCTCGCAACACTCACTGTTCATCCAGAGGTGGCATCGATCGGCTTCAGTTAGCAGCAGTAGCGAAGGAATCGCTCGATCAGGTTCAGTTAACAGCCATCGATCGATCGCCCAGGTTCAGTAACGCTTAGCCCGCAGTGCAATCGCTCGGGTTCAGTTAGAGCCCAACGCCTCACTCGGGTTCAGTTTGAGCCCAACACCTTGCACACACACGCGTACGTGTAAGAGAGAAACGCGCATCGCTCGGCCCCCAGCCACCCACCGTAACCGGGAACACCCCAAAATATTCCTCGCCCTCGCTTCTACCACAGTTTTTTCCGTCTTGGATGGCCCAAAGATTGTCATGCAGCTACGCTCCGGCCCGCCCAGGACGAAAAGCCCAATTTTTGTCATGATTTTTTGTCATAGAAGTAGGAGCCCACCACATCTATGATGATACTGGATTTTGTCACAATTATCGTCATAGAAGTGTCATAAGTATGATAGGAAAAAAATGCGTTCTACCCAAAATGTCATGGATGTGTCTTTTTTTTGTAGTGTTGAGAAGGGGAGGACGTTTGGTCTTGTCGTTCTTCTTCTTGTCCTTGGACATGGGTGCAAACCCAACTCCCTCTTTGGCCACAACTTCCTTTTGATTTCTCAAAAGGTCATTGAGGTTCTTCTCACCTTGTATGCATGTCACAAGGCCTCTCTCAAGTTATTCTTTCAACTTGGCATTCTCCTCCACAAGACGCACATGCTCACAACATGGGTTAGTAGCATTTGCATTATCAATTAATACCATATGAGGAAAGGTGGCTTTCTCCTTAGTTAGCTTCACTTGGAGTTGATCATGAGACTCCTTGAGGCTAGCATGAGCACCCTTCAAGACCTTGTGAGCCTTGTCGAGTAGATCAAACTCCTCCTTGAGTCTAGCATGGTCAACCCCAAGTTTAGCCTTCTCAGAATTTAGCACACGAGATACAACAAGAGCATGATCAAGATCTTTCTTTAATTTAGCATGGTCATCATTGTGTGACTCCTCAAGAGCCAAACGATGCACACGCTCTTCCTCAAGAGCATTAGAGAGATCCTATATCTCATCGGCATAGTCACGACTATGACCTTCCATCTTAGAGATGGTTTCTTCATGAGCCTCGATCATGTCATTGGCTTCACCAAGTTGTTCCAAGAGAGCAACGAAGTTCTTCTTGGATTTGCCCTTGAGCTTACTCATAAAATATTCAAATTCATTTACTTCCTCATTAGACCTCTCACGTTCATCAATGCAATCTGTCAAGGAGGGATTAGTAATGATGGTGGTTTTGATGTTGGGGGTTACCTTGTTGGCGGCTTTAGCCATGAGGCACTTGGCGGTGATGTTCTCGTTGGGTAAGTCGAAGAGGGACACCCGTGGAGTTGTGGCAATGGCAACGGAGGCCATGGCCATGGCTTCACTATCTTCATCATCATCATCCTCATGGTATTCTTCTTAAGCCACCAACCCTTTAGTTCGAGTCTTCTTGGTGAAGTTGTTCTTGTTGGGGAAGGACTTGGCTTTGTCTTTTCGGATGAGCTTGCCACCATTGTCTTCCCTTTTCTCATAAGGGCACTCCGCAAAAAAATGGCTCACATTGCCACAATTGTAGCATGTTCTCACACGTTGCTTGCCCTTGAAGCCACTTGAGTTGTTCTTGTTGAAGTTGGGCCTTGTGTTCTTCTTGCTCCAAAATTTCCTTGAAGCAAGAGCCATGTGCTCATGGTAGTCATACTTAGTATCTTCGGGGATGCTCTCCTCTTCTTCCTCTTCATCCTATTCTTCCACACTAACCTTGGCCTTCAAGGCAAGGTTGGGCTTCTTTGCTCTTTGAGAACGCAACACCACATTGTCGACGGTCTTTTCCAAGATCCTCATTGGCACAAAGTCATCCAACACTTCACTCGAGGACAGGGTTTGGAAGTCCGGCCTTTGACGGATGACGGAGGAAATGGCCTTGTGGTAGGGCATCATGGCCTAGAGAAACTTACGCTTGATCCAATTTTCATCCTATCCTTGCTCCCATGATCTCGGAGTGAGACCACGAGAGTGGTTAATCTCCGTTAGAGCTCATGAGGTTCTTCATCTTCATTCATTGCAAACTCATCGGCTTCATCTTGCACCACTTCATAGTTGGAGCATTGAATGCTTACGCTTCCCTTGTAAAGGGAAACAACATGGTGCCATGCTTCCTTGGCCACGGTGAAGGGTCGGAGGTGAGCAATGTCTTCGGGTGGAATTGCATCTTGAATGATGAAGAGAGCATTCTCATTGAATTGATTATCCGTGGCTTCTCTAGGGGTGAAGTTGCTTCCATCATGCGGATAGAAACCTTCCTCAATGATTCTCCAAAGGTTAGTATTAACATGATTTAAATGATGTTTAAAGCGATAAACCCAAGAATCAAAATCCTCATTCTTCACAAACTTGGGAGGAGAACCCGCATGATTTAAATGCGTGGAGGGAATCGGTCCTCCATAAGTGAGAGGAGGTTCAACATGAGAATAGATGCCATTACCACTTTTACCACTAGGCAAAGGAACCTTTTCACTAGAAGCTTCCCCCTTATCGGAGTTGGCATCCGCCACCTTGTTAGTGGGAGCAACCACTTCCAAGGGTGCGGTGGATAATTTAAGACCATCAAGGAACTCTTTGAACATGCCTTTGACCTCGGTTGTCATGGAGGTTTTCAGTATGTCCAAAGCCACATTGAATTCCTCATGAGAGACCGGGGATGCCCCATCATCCGTAGAAGAGGACGGAATCACACCGGGGTGCTCCTCCTCACCTTCTATGGTGTCAACCATACTCTTCGAACGGCAAAGTCCTTAATAAAGAGAAGAGGCTCTGATACCAATTGAAAGGATCGATATAGTTGACTAGAGGGGGGTGAATAGGCAACTAACAATTTTTAGCTTTTCTTTACCAATTTAAACTTTGCATCAAAGTAGCTTGTCTAGATATGCAACTAGGTGAGCAACCTATATGATGCAACAACAACAAGCACACAAGCAAGCAAGAGATGCAACACAAAATAAGCTTGCACAAGTAAAGGTACGAGATAACCAAGAGTGGAGCCGGTGAATACGAGGATGTGTTACCGAAGTTCCTTCCCTTTGAGGGGGATTACGTCTCCGTTGGAGCAGTGTGGAGGCACAATGCTCCCCAAGAAGCCATTAGGGCCACGGTATTCTCCTCACGCCCTCACACAATGCGAGATGCCGTGATTCCACTATTGGTGCCCTTGGATGCGGCGACCGAACCTTTACAAACAAGGTTGGGGCAATCTCCACAACTTAATTGGAGGCTCCCAACAACACCACGAAGCTTCACCATAATGGACTATGGCTCCGCCGTGACCTCAACCGTCTAGGGTGCTCAAACACCCAAGAGTAACAAGATCCGCAAGAGATTAGTGGGGGGGGGGATCAAATTTCTCTTGGTGAAAGTGTAGATCGGGGCCTTCTCAACCAATCCCTAGCCAATCAACAAGTTTGATTGGCTAGGGAGAGAGATCGGGCAAAAATTGAGCTTGGAGCAACAATGGAGCTTGGGGATGGAAGAGGTGAGTCTTCTTGGAGAAGAAGGCCCCTTTATATAGTGGAGGGACACATCCAACCGTTATGCAGCCCGCAGCCCGCATCTAGGCGGTACTACCGTTGTGGCAAGCAGGCATAGGGCAACCAGGACCGAGGGAGAAGAAGTACACGCACTAGAACGGTACTACCGCCCTGAGGGCGGTACTACCACTGATAGGCGGTACTGCCGCTTCCTACAGCCGCTAGAAAACAGGGGAGGGCAGCGAGCTAAGCGGCAGTTGGAGCAGACATAGGAGCGGTAGTACCGCTTCAGCGGTACTACCGTGCCCTACTGCCGTCCGTACTACCTCTCCCCTACATGGTCCTTTACGGGAACCCGACACGAAAAATTGAGACCACAGCAGGGGCGGTAGTACCAGCGGCACTAACAAGCGCTACTACCGCCCTGGCCGCAGTACTACCGCTTAGCACCCAGCACCCCTTGTTTTGCACAGCACAGATACTCCAAAGAAGCAGGAAGAAGGCGAGGGTGCAGTGAGAGTGTGAACGTGAAGATTCCACCCATACTCTTCTGAAACGGATCCCCTCTTGATAGTACGGTTATCCCTACAACTCAATTACATCGAAAAGAAACGAAGAAAATAATCCGTCTAAAGTGAAGTCCTCGAGGGGTAACAATCACATAGTGCCCTTATATTAGATAACCTGAAAAGCTGAATGCACACGATTAGTCCGCAAACGTATTGTCATCAATCACCAAAACAACCAGGGAAAATAATGCCCTAACAGACCTGGATGCCCATATTGGTTCCTACATATTTGAAGGTGCAACTAATCCCCAGATGGTTTTGGTAATTCATAACAACATATATGTCATTGAACTAATATCCTTTCAAGTCTAATATTTCAGAAAGTTCAATGAATGGCATGGCATGGACTAGAGACGTGGACCCCGCAAAATGCTAAGGATACATATTGGCAAAAGCTCAAGACTCTTCATTTATATTTTAGTGATCCAAGATCACATTGAGTCCATAGGAAAGTCAATACTATTAAAAGGGGATGAAGTGTTCCTTAATGGTCTACTTGCTCAGAATGCTTAGTGATATTGATCCAGAGCCCTCAGCCACTTTCTCATTTCTAAATATGTCCAAAACCCAAAGTAAAACTCCGCCCCACCGAAATCTTCTATCCGGCGCCACCGAGTTCATTTGACATAGCCACTGCCAGAAACCCTAACACTTCGGTCACACCGATACGGATCTCGGCCTCACCGAGATGGCCCTACAAACTCTTTATTTCTCTTTTGTAACATTTCGGTCTGACCAAAATGTGCGATCGGTCATACCGAGTTTTCTTGACCAACTCTCTGTTTGCTCTTTGCTGAACGGTCTCATCGAGTTCATGCAATCGACTTCACCGAGATGAGGTTTTGCCCTAGCCCTAGCACATCGGTCCCACCGAGTTGTTCTAGTCGGTCCCATCGAGATTCCTAACGTTCACATTTTAAACTAAATCGGTCTCACCGAGTTCTTCTATTCGGCCTGGCCGAGTTGGGTCAAATGTGTGTAACGGTTGGATTTTGTGTGGAGGCTATATATACCCCTCCACCCAATTCTCCATATGTGAGAGAGCCATCAGAACGTGCCTACACTTCTAGCTTACATTTTTTGAGAGAGAACCACCTACTCATGTGTTGAGATCAAGATATTCCAATCCAACCAAAGAATCTTGATTTCTAGTCTTCCCCAAATTGCTTTCCACTCAAATCATCTTTCCACCATATCCAAATCTGTGAGAGAGAGTTGAGTGTTGGGGAGACTATCATTTGAAGCACAAGAGCAAGGAGTTCATCATCAACACAACATCTATTACCTTTTGGAGAGTGGTGTCTCCTAGATTGGTTAGGTATCGCTTGGGAGCCTCCGACAAGATTGTGGAGTTGAACCAAGAAGTTTGTAAGGGCAAGGAGTTTGCCTACTTTGTGAAGATCTACCCGAGTGAGGCAAGTCCTTCGTGGGCGATGACCATGGTGGGATAGACAAGGTTGCTTCTTCGTGGACCCTTCCTGGATGGAGCCCTCCGTAGACTCGTGCAACCGTTATCCTTCGTGGGTTGAAGTCTCCATCAACGTGGATGTAGGATAACACCACCTATCAGAACCATGCCAAAAATGTCCATGTTATCATTGCGTTTGCACTCTCCAAATCCTTTCCTTTACCTTCGTATGCAATGTTTTACTTTCCGCTACTACACTCTTAGAATTACATGTGTAGGTTGATTGCTTGACTTATCCTAATTGTTAAAATCCGCCCGCAACTAAAATTGGGAAAATGTTAGATTTTTATTTGGTCAAGTATTCTAATCACCCCCTCTAGACCTACTTTCGATCCTACAATATTCTACGAAGATATTTACTAGTCGACATTTATGACAACATACTTTGTCATGGAATTAACACGTCAGATGTCCTTAGTGCCAGGACTTAGTCACGAGGAAAATGCATCTATGTGGTAGCTTGAGAGGGGTTGATCAGGACGAGATACGCAACACACAAGACAAGGATTTAGACAGCTTCGGGCCCCGGGAAACATCATCCGGTAATAGCCCTACATGTTGTTTGAGGCTAGGTCTCATTATCATCACGAGGGAGTCGCCGTAAACCGGCCCTCCTCTAGTTGTGTCTAGCCCTAGAGATTATTTTCTTGCTTGTTGCTCTTTGGGGAGCCCTGCCCCTCCTTATATAAGTTGGAGGGGCGGGTTACATGTGGAGTCCTATTAGGATTAGGACTAGTTTACCTTCTAATACAAACCGGATACAGTTCGGATCTTAACTCCTTGTAAGGTAACTATTCCTCACGCCTTTCCTCTTAAACCGGACCACCATAACATGATCTGGCCTTCCATAAACTGCCTTTTGGGCCACCGGGTCTTGTCGTTCCTCTAACCCACTCGCCGGGTCACCCATGAGTCGCCAGGCTCAGGCGGGTCACTTAGTGAGTCGTCCAGTCCGGCCGGGTTATACTTCCGGTCGGGTTACGCCGCGGGGTATATCCCCGACATACATAGTTCCCTTTGTCCGTCGGTATGTTACTTGCCCGAGATTCCATCATCGGTATCATCACTGGCAAGTCTCTTTACTTGTTCCGTGATACATCATCTTGTAACTAACTTCTTAGTCACTTTGCTTGCAAGCTACTTGTGATGTTGTATTACCGACAGGGCCGAGAGATATCTCCCCGTCATACGGAATGACAAATCTCAATCTCGATCCATGCCAACTCAATAGGCACCTTCTCCTGTAGAGCACCGTTTGATACACACAAGACATTCTGAGTCTGGGAATTGCGTTATCTCATGGTCGAAGGAACATGTATTTGACATTAAGAAAACAGTAGCAATAAACTGAATGATCATATGCTATGCTAATGTATGGTTCTTGTCCATCACATCATTCTCCTAATGATGTGATTCCATTATCAAACGAAAACTCATGTCTATGGTAAACCTTAACCATCTTTTGATCAACGAGCTAGTCTAGTAGAGGCTTACTAGGGACTTAGTATTTGTTTATGTATTCACAGATGTATTCAAGTTTCTGATCAATATAATTATAGCATGAATAATACACTTTTATGATGATTAAGGAAATATAATAATAACCACTTTATTATTGCCTCCAGGGCATATTTCCAACACTAAGCGCCTCCTCGTCCTTCCAAAATGTCATCTACTACTGTCTTTCGGTCGCATTCAATAACGATCTTTGAGATTGAGAGATCTTCAGCTAGTGACAATGCCTCGCGGCATTGCTATAATCTCCAACAGCGCCGTGTTTGTGGTGTCGGGCAGAACGAGAGATCAAGATCCCAAGTAGCTACCGTCTCTACTCCTACAAATAGCGTCTGACGCGCCTGTTTTGCCATCTACTGAGAACCCGTTTAGCTATATTTCGCTACCTGCGATGGGGAAGAAGCGCTCGTCTCTAGCGCGTGCATGTGTGGGTCAGCCCATTTAGGGTGTTTTGCTCTCAGTCGCTGCATTCGATGCGTTTTCTACGATTTTCCTTAGTTTTCTTCTTTTCCTTCCTTTTTTCTTCTTTGATCTCTTTCGTTTTTTCTTCTTCAATTTCTCAATTTTTCCTTGGTTTCCTTCATTTTTTTCTTTCATCGGGTCTCTTCCGGTTTTTAACACAACTTTACATTTTTCATAAATAGCAAGAGTTGTTTTTGTACTCATTTAACATTTATCAAATATATGATTAATATTTTTTCAATACATATGTTTTCATTTCTGGTTTTTTCATGCATATTGTATATATTTGTGCATCTAAAATTTTCTTATATACATTTAGTATTTTAAATATATGATTTCACACTATCCTAAATACTTGTTTTGAACATTTGTCAAATCAGAGTTAAACATTTTTCTAAATACACATTGAAACTTTTTGGTATGATATGAAACATTTGTTTGAACTTGGCGAACAGTTTTTTTACATTCTATAAATTTTTTTTACAAAAATGTCAATTTTTTGGGAAGAAGGAAACATTTTTTAAATGTAATATACATTATTTCGAATGGCATGAAACACTTTTTTACATTGTATAACATATTTGAAAAATGTCACGCACACATTTTTCAAACATGCGATTTTTTTGGGAATGTCATACATTTTTTTTGCGAGTAAATGTCCATACATTTTTGAATGGTAGATACATTTTTCCTAAACTGGGGCAATTTTTTTTACACTGTGTTTACATTTTTTTCAGTTACTTATATTTCATAATATATCTATTTTGTTTTTCTAAAATATAAATAAAAGAAGAACTCGTGACGTCAGTGTGATGTGACGATGTTGTAACTGGGTTGGCCCAGTACTAGCTAGCTGCAGGCTACCCCTCGCGTTGGCTCGCTTCAGGCGCGCATGTTATATCCGACAATCTTATTTGGCGCTGCAAGCGCCGGTTACAGCTGTTTCTGCAAACCGGCGCCTGCAGCGTGTTAGCTGGGCTCGGCCCGTTATTATTAGCAACCTTCTTCAACGCTGGTGTTCCGATAAATTCTAAAAAGTGGTGCCCGCCACGGGATCAAACTCGCGACCCGAACGTTCCAAAGGACGCGGGACAACCACCAGACCACTAACCCACTTGTGCATTATTTCTTCGTTTCTCTTTTTATTTGTTCGCCAGTTTGTTTTATTCCTTTTTATTATTTTTCAACATCTTTTCATTTTTCTTTTATTTTTTCCTCAAATGCACGGTTTTCCAGTTCGTGAACTTTTCTTCCAAACTGATGCACTTTTTTTGAAATACAATAATCTTTTTTCAGATCCGATGAACTTTTTTCAAATCGAATGAACTTTTTCAAAATCGGTGAAATTTCTTAAAAATCAATGAACTTTTTTCAAATCTGATGAACTTTTTTTTCAAAATCTATGAACTTTTTCAGAATTGGTGAACTTTTTTCAAGTTCGATGAACTTTTCTTCAAAATCGGTGAACTTTTTCAAATCCAATGAACTTTTTTCAAATTCGATGATATTTTTAAAAAATTGATAAAGTCTTTTTTTCAAAATTGATGAACTTTTTTTGACATTCATGTTTTGTTTAAACTTAACGAACTGTTTTCCATTTAACAAAATAGACATTTTCCAAATGGTTTTCTAAGTGGTATAGTAAATGGTTGGGTAATAAATAGTGTGGCTGCGTTAGTTCTAATACTATTCGCGTTGCTTTTGTTCACTAGCGTTCTGGTGGTCTAGTGGTTAGGCTAAGCAGTGAGAGGCTGGTGTGGCATGAGATTGATTCCCCATGGTGCATATTTTTGGCATAGCTTTTTCGCGACCGTATCTCTTCCTGGGCCGTGCAGCCCGTGTTAAAAAGCCCACAGAGGGCGCGCTGTAGGCGCCATTTGTAGGTTCGGGCGCCTATAGCGCCGAATAGGACCTCCCTGTTATATCTCACTTATATCGAGTATAGCATGCGTCTCGCCTGAAGATAGGACCGGCTTATTAGCTCAGTTCATCCGCTCCCTTGGTCGATTTATTGATTTGCTCTGTTTTTCTCGTTTTATTTTTTCGTTTCATTTTCTTTTGTTTCGTCATCGGCTTTCTGTTTTTTTTTTGTTTCTTCATCGGTTTTCTTCATTTCAGGATTTTCAATGGTTTTTATTTCATTATCTTCTTTCTTTATTTCTTTTTGGGCTCTCATTACTTTTTTCTTTTATTTCTTTTGGTATCAACTTTTTGACATAAACCTTCAACATATTTTTTTTGTAAATTAGGAACGTTTTTATATATGTGTTCACATTTTCCAAATACATGATTAAATTTTTTTCAAAAAAATCTGTAAATGTTGTACATTCTTAGTATACGTCAGGAACATTTTATGTGTAAGCATTTAACATTTTCCAAATACATGATTATATTTTTTATGTGTACTTTTTCTATAAGCATTGTATTTTTTTGTATACATCAGGAACATTTTGTATATACACGTTTAACATTTCCAAATATATGATTAACATATAATGCAAGAATATACATGATTAAAAAATTTAAAACATATTTTTTATGTCCTATTTTATACACATTGTACATGTTTTTATACATCAGAAATATTTTTGATATACATGCTTAACATTTTTGAAACCTTATATTTTTTATGTCTATATTTTTCTTACACATTGTACAACAATTTTTTCATCAGGAACATTTTTACATACATGTTTTACATTTTTAAAATATATGATTAATATTTTTTCATATTTATGTTTTGATGTTTTTTTTTCATACACCTTATATAATTTTCATATAAATTAGAAACATTGTTTACACACATTTCACATTTTTTAATGGGTGACTAAAATTTTCAACTTTTGTCTATAAAGTGATTTTTATAATAGATATATACAAAAGTAAAGGAATATGAATCACCAGGCTAAGCAGCTATACCAGCGTCACTCCTGGGCCGACAGCAGTATAGCTGGCCTCCACAAGCACCCCTCAAAATGCTTGCCTAAAAAAAGCCCTCAAAATGTTTTAAAAACACTCCTAGAAAAGAGAGGAAAGTACGAAAATCCAATTCAGTGCCCAGACTCATCTGCACCCGGTCAGAAAAAAAATTAAAATAAATACTAAAAAATTCAAAAAATCTAATTCTTTTTGTGTGATAGAACATTGTATGCGTGAGGTTCGCTCCAAATTTCAACTTATTTGGACATCTGAGCAGCTCTAATGAAGAAAAACAAATTGGGTCAGAACAGTAAACTTTTTTACAGACCCTGAATTTGTCTTTTTTTCTGAGAGTTGCTCAGATGTCCAAATGAGGTGAAATATGGTGCGCACTTCACGCATAAACTTATCTACCACATAAAAAATTGGAATTTTTTAAATTTTTTAGTATTTGTTTTGAATTTTTTTCGTCAGAGGGGGTGCAGATGAGCTCGGGAGCAGAAACGCCGCACTCAGGAAAGTATACTTTTCCTCTTAAATCCCTCTTGATGGATCAAATCCCCCTTAATCACCCCTCAGATCTGTAATACCGAATCAATCAAGCCCTGAGTGGTTTTGAACAGGATCAGGTGGTTTTGGAGCGGAACCGAACGATTTCGAACTTGTCGGCGGCGCCCGTACGCGGCGCCGGAGGGAGTCCGTCGATGACTTTGCTACCAGCTCATTCTTCATTTGCCCGAGATCGCCATCAAGACGTATTGCAGCAGTGGCCGCGCTATGCCCATTCGGTGCACGCGGCCACGGCCATCGCGCGTGGGTGCACCGGTGCACGGGCATGTTTTTTTTTTTTTGGCATGTGTGTTAATCTGAAGAAATCACTAGATTTCTCTCATGTGCACTAAATCTACCTGAATTGTCTTTTTTAACAGATCCTGAACTGGTGGGTGTGCTACTGTGCTCGTGCTGCAATCGCTTGTGCATTGGACTGAAGCATTTACACATGTTAGACTGTCCCGCGCTGTCCGATGTGAGTTGCATTATTCAGAACTTAGAGTGATTGATTATGTCTAAACATGTAACTGGTTCAGATTTCCTGGTCATCAAGCATGCATAAAATATGTGCCTGCAGGATCAAGCAGCTCTCGCACGAGGCCGGCGCCGCCCATCAGGCATTCTTCTCCGTGCTGGCCAGTGGCCAATAGCAATTGGTCTTGTTTGGATGTGCCAATTGAGCTTCAGAACTGGAGCAAACATGTATTGCTGCATGCAAAATTCAGAAAAGCGAATTAGTTATCTAAAAAGTTTGGAGAGAGAGCAACAGGACAACATTTGTTGGCTGCCTGAGCTTGAACTCACGTGAGAAATGAATCTTGGCTACTCCTACACCCAAAGTTCATTTATCCAATGACTGAAAATGACAATGTAAACTCCTTTAAAAGCTCTCAGTTTCCTCTGAAGAAAAGAGCGTATTGTATTCTTTTCTTGAATGCCATTGTTGAGGTTGATGTGGAGTTGTAAGCTGAGTTGTTCCTTGTGTGATTCATACTGAACACTGCTTATACAACAGAATCAACAGGTGAGCTCAGAATGTGAGTAATCTTGTACTCCCTCCGTCCCATAATATAAGAACGTTTTTTACACTAGTGTAGTGTCAAAAACGTTCTTATATTATGGGACGGAGGGAGTACATGAATTTCTCCTGGGTGATAAAAAACAGACCGTGTCCAGGTTTACGAGAACACAATGTATTATGGTGCTCCTGGTACACTCTGTTCAATACACAACATGTCAAAGAAAATAAGAGAGAGATAGTTTGACACCTCGCTGCCGACCCAAGCCGCCGAGGCCACCGACGACAACCACATCTCTGAATTTTGCTTGTTCTTGTGTGATGTACGCCTGTAGTATATTTATTTCTTGTACGTGTAGCTTCAGAGTTGTGAGTGGAAATGTCAGAAGTAAACATCTAATTTCTTACTGCTTGTTCCTATTGACAGGTGTTCCTTACATTCTACACGATGTAATACGCACGATGTAGATAGGATGATCCAAAACGATACACGGATGCTGGATGCACACGATACGTCGCCCCGCAACCGGGCCAGCGTCCAGTCATCAATGGATACTTGTAAAGAACAGATACTTCTAAAGAATGGATACTTTTTCTACCTTAGACAGACAACTTGTTATTACTGTGCACGTCATGGATCCGGCTGTTCTGTAGAGGTAGCTAGCCGTTGATAATTCCAGCCAAGAAATTAAACTCCACCATAATGTAAACCTATTCCTAACGCGTGTGTTTTACAAGATTTGTGCTCATCTATATGCAGAAAGAAACACAGATGAGAATGAATTTAGAAGAAAATGCATCTCGCTGGCGGTGATGCATGAATTTGTAGAGGCAAGGACAGAAACCCGAGCCTTTTGGGACTTTTAAAAGGAGGTGCTAGGAGGTAATTTCCTCACCAGACATTGCCAGCCCTCCTCTCCTCTTGCTGATTCTCGTGGAAGCTTTCTGCTCAGGTTGCCAATCTGTTTTTTGTCTCTAATGGTTGGTTTGGGTGGGAGATAGACAGATAGTAGTACTGACAATTTCGGTTGGAGTTGTAGAGGAAGATGGCTGCGCAGGGGAGCAACGGGAAGGAGAAGCTGCAGTGCATCGACTCATCGTCTGACGATTCAGCACGGCTCTACAAGAGGCCCCGGCGGGCGGCTCCAGAGACCACCCCGGAGCAGCAGGTATGATCCTCTATTGGATTCTCGCTTGCAGGATTCTGTTGGTAGAAAAGCTGTATGGGTTTTATCTTCTGCGACGCAATTCTGTGTTAATGGATGCTAGGCAAATCTTTCTGTCTCGAAGAACAACAAATCTTACAGATTTCTGCTAGATTTTATCATTCAAATCTGTGGACTGAAAAGAAGGCTTACCATGAATTTTCATCCAATCCCTGAACTAGTTAACATTACTAGGGAAAACAATTCACAAATCTAATAAACAAAAATCGCACGTGCTCCAACTCTGGCATGGTAGTCTTTTTTAGGTTGCAGCAGAGAGAACCTGATCTGATCTGATCTGATCTGTATGACTATCTGACACTCCTAAGTTTTACAGAGTGCACATGGTTTCTTCAAAATTAGGGATCGCAAAGGATGGGAGCATGGTACCGTGATTTATGAAAACAGACATTGGAAGTGGAAGTACTGCCCCACGGTTGGGCGTAGCGGTGGTGTCACCAGCCTCAAGCATCATATTGCCGGTGGCAGTAGCAGGGTAAGGCCGTGCCTATCTGCTCCCAAAGATGTCTCCAATGAGATGAAACGCTTGTTTGTTGGGCAGTAGGAGGCGGAAACCGCAAAAATGGACGACACAAAAAGCTATACTGTTGTGCAGCCGGCTATGGCAACAGAGCCTCTGAGCCCAAGAACTCTATACCCTTGACCACGCATTCGACAGAAGGTTCCATGACGGAGACAGATTCTGAGGAAAACAGTGCATTCCCCTCGTCAGCATCATTCATGACACGCCTTGTGGACATGATGCTTTCTGCTGCAGAGGTGCTGAGGGCGGAGGAGGCGGCGATGACCTCTGCAAACAAGCCATGACGAAGCAGGAAGATTGGTGGAGGTCTAGTAGTAAAAAGAAAATTGTTACCTTAACCTCTGGGAGGTCAAATTTTATTTAAAGTACTTGTCGATGTAACTTGAGGATGCTTCATACAGTATTTTCATCTTGGGAGGATGCTGTCAGTCTTAAGAAAAGTTGCATGTTACCATTTAGAACGCCTCATGTTTCTAATTATCGCCCTTGGATGTGCTATTTTGCTACACTACACGTCGCTGTTGAATGCTAAAAGTTGTTCCACGTCGCAGGCATCATTTCTCTCATAGTCACTCCTCTCCCTGTCTCAATCTACTGGTGCATATCTGTTAATGTGAATGTACACAGCACTACAAGAATAGATCTGTTAAGTGCATACCTCGGTGACATTGATATGTAAACAGTATATGCATTTTTATGTATCGCCTTTTGTGGTCATTTACTTAAACGAAAACAAAAGCTAATAACCTATCTAGCCTCGAATCTAGAAGACTGACAAGCCATAGTTGAAGGCAGAGCGAGTGAAAATTTCAAGATGAAACTTTTGGCTGTTCTCTGTTCATGGCATGATTTGTTTTACTCAAGGTAGATTTTAGCAAAAAACTTGAAATGCCTATAGTTCTTTCAGAAAGTAAGAAGATTTAGCCAAAACAATTAGTTACCTGAAACAACATAGTCCTACTGGAAGTGTTTTGGCTTCTTAAAGTGGTGTGTACATTCACATTATCAGATATGCACCGGTAGATTGAGACAGGGTGAGGAGAGATTATGAGAGAAATGATGCCTGACACGTGCAACTTTTAGCATTCAATGGCGACGTCTCGGCATCATAGTAGTATAGCAAAGTAGCACATCTAAGGGCGATAATTAGAAAAATGAGGCGTTCTAAATGGTAACATGCAACTTTTCTCAAGACTATGACAACATCCTCCCAAGAGGACAATACTGTATGAAGCATCCTCAAGTGACATTGACAAGTACTTCAAATAAATTTGACCTCGCAGAGGTTAAGGTAACAATATTATTATTTTTACTAAACCTCGCCCAGTTTTCCTACTTCGTCACAATTTATTTGCAGAGGTCATCGCCTGCTCTTCCGCACTTAGCACCTCTGCAGCAGAAAGCATCATGTCCACAAGAGGTGTCATGAATGATGCTGAGGAGGGGAATGCACTGTTTTCCTCATAATCTATGTCCATATTGTGACAAGAAGATTGTTTTGTTTAACAAACTATGAAAAACATCAGCTAGTTATTATTACCTATTCTAATCCTTCGCAAGCTGAATGTTCCGTTGTAACCTGGGACTATATTGCTTTCCGGTTAACTCATGTTCTTCTATGACCTGCTCGATACTATGCTATTCTGCAGCCAGTTGCCATGATTTGCAATTAGTTCTTGTGCAACTGCTGCACCCTACATTAGCAATCTACTCTTTCCGTCCGGAAATACTTGTCGGAGAAATGGATGTATCTTGATGTATTTTAGTTTTAGATACATCCATTTTTATCCATTGTTGCGACAAATAATTCCGGACGGAGGGAGTATAGCATAAAAGTTTTGGAAAATGAATGAGCATAGATATAATGTTCATCTATAATGTCAAAAGATTTCAATCAAATTCTACTCACAACGTGAGAAACGGAAAAAGGTAAATCATGCTACAAATGGTAATTTAGCCAAATTGGGCTATGAACTGGACCATTAACACTACCCCAACCAAATTTGTTATGTATGTTTCTCAAGCCTTGAGTTGAACTTTTAACTGAAACCTTATGACATATTAAATTTGTACAATGTCTATGTACTCAATTATTTTCAGATTTTTTTTCAGAACTTATAGTATTGTATTTGACGTTCTCTGTTTTTACAAGAGCTCTTGGTGCTCTCTGCCATGAATAGCTCTAGGGCAGTATCCTATGATCCTATCCCCTAGAGTTTTTGTGCAACCTGTACATCAAACGCCAAAAACACATACCAGAGGTTCAAAAAAACTGAAAATGATCCCAGTACATACACATTGGATACATTTAAAATGGCATAAAATATGAGCTACAAGTTCAATTCACAATTCGAGAAACACAAATAAGAAATAAAGTTGTGGTGGTGCTCATGGCCCTAATTAACAACTGATTTTGAATAAACTAATGTTTATAGCATGATTTATCTTTTTTGTTTCTCAGCTGTGAATTGAATTTGTAATTAAAATTTTGTGACACGTTAAATGTATGTTCTTCTATCTATATACTGACTTCATGCCCTCAACCTCACATGGATTAATATCCGATGTACAAAAGAACTGCAACTCCACACTAAGGGAGTCAGCATATGGTTTCATGATCTTGGCCCAGGATTAAACGGCTTGCTCTCTTGAGAAATAAGTGACCTGCAAGAAGCTTCAGATTTTTCAAGTCGCCAAACTACTTAAAATCTGTTAGTGAAGAGGCACCCGTAGAGAGCTCAAAAGCAATCGTGGTTCTGTGTAAGTCCAGAATACAACTAGTGATTTTTTATCTGTGGCCACACACTCTGTGAGTCCTAGGTTCACACTCATGATCCGGTCCATCCCGCCCCTCCCGTCGCTCCCGCGAGCCACCGGGGCCTCCCCTTCTCCGCCATCCTCCTCCCTTGCTGCCGCTAGAGAGCGCGACCGGGCGAAGCCCGGCCTGCCCCGGTGCTGGCGGGGATCCATTGTCCTCTCGCGTGGTGGACTCTACATCATGGCTGTGGAAGCTGCTCCTCGCGGCAGTGGAGGCATGTCTCCCTGTTGGCATGGCCTTCTGGCAATGCGGCGGTGGATGCCGAGGCGACGGCCTCGGGCGGCGGAACTAAGTGGTGGCCTTCTTGTCATAGTGATGGGAGGTGGTTGCCGTTGTATAGGCGGCGACAGGGGCTGACGCGGCGGTGGGTGCTCCCTGTAGTGCCCGGAATTGGGGTGGCGGGCCCTCTTTTTTGACGCGCGGACTCCGTGGTCATGTGGGCTCGGAGTCTGGATTTCGAGGTCGTGACGACCTTTCTGAGGCTGGCGTTGGTATAGGACGTCCCCTTCATCAACAAATTAGGTTTGATGCGGGTCGGCAGGTGACACAAGCGTCTCTTCCGGGGACGCCCGAGCAATGCATGTTGCCTGCAGGTGAAGCCGCCGCTCCATGCGTCACTGGCCGAAGCTATGCACGACGTCTCATCCGAAGGCGCCAAGTCATGCCTGCTAGAGGCAGGTGATGCATGGTGGCTCTGGCCTGTTGCTGCTGGATCGAAGGTGGTGCAGCAGTGGCGGGAGGCAGGCAGTATGGGACGTCTTTGTTTTCCGGTGTTGTCTCCAGAGGTATCTGGTTATCGAGGAGTCGATAGCCGGATAAGAGATGCTAGTACAGATGGCTTAAACGATGAGTATATGCACTCCGGTGGAAACACAAGATCTTTGATCAGGCTATGTGATTAACTTCACAAGACTCTAGTAGGATGCAAATAAGGCATAATCTACCTTAACCGTTTCCCCACGACTAACATCATTCCCAGAGGAAATCATTTGAAAAATTGCATTACCCTTCCGTTAACTAAATGTGAGTAATCACTAGACTAAGGAGAGTGATTGATAGTTACCCAATGTCGATCAATCAGACACATTAACTAAATGTTTCAGAAGGGTGTTCATGTGAAAAAGGCTAATACAAGATTTGCCTGATCTTGAAATTCCAGTTCTGTATAATGTATGAAGGTGCTCTAGCCCGCTCCCATAAATTTGATTTGCAAAATGTCATAAATCCCACCATTATAGTTAATCAAACCAATGATCCGTATGATCTCCTTTATATTTCAAAGCATGATTTTGCAAATTCTGTTGGGATATAATAAGTAGCTAGGTAACTCATCTTTCATGACTTACCTGAGGGTTGCTTTAGGCCATCTAGTCAGGCATCACGATCTATCTTCGTTGTTAGATATACAAAATGATAAGCACCAAGAGTGTTTCCATATGTAGATATGGTGGCATGTAATTGCCTCGTCATTAAGACCATGGGTAAAATTATTTAAATGCATGCTTTTGCAAATGCTTTAGGAATTTATTTATTATGTACCTCATTTTCATCCTTGATCTTGTGGTTAGTCGATCCAGTAGGGCACCATGAACCATTTTCCTCATTAGAATTATTTCACGAGGATTTGCTTAGGCCCTTCGGAGCTCTGTTAGCGATGATTGCGTGATGGTTGAATGTGGGTACCAATGAGATACGAGGGTGCTATCATATATATATCGGGTAGCCTACAACCAATCACCTCAATGTTAGAACTATGTGGAGATATATTTTTAATGCATAATTTCGCTGATCTTTATAGGATTTGCTAAGAAGGTACCTTATGAATTGTCTTCCTCTCATGATTTTGGGGCGATCCCGTTGAGCACCATGATCCATCTCTATCGTGAGATCTACACCATGGGAATTCGCCAAGTCCACATTAGATCTGGAGATTAGCGATGACAGGAGGTGATTGGTGACAGCATGGTGAGGTTGTGGCAATTTATTTGGATCCAATTGCTTGTGTCATGGCTTTTGGCTCTCGAAGAAAAAAACTAGAATGAACATATATGTGATTTTTTCTAGCAACAAATTGACGACGAATCATAGGGGGTAGTCGAGTGGTGAGGCTGTCGGCCGACCATAGGCATGGTGCCTAATGGTGGCAAAGTAGGGTGTCAACAAACATGAAGAAGTCATACAGAGGATGTGTGTACAACACACAAAAGTGCTAGAAGCAATGAGGATATGTGGAGAGGGGCGGCGGTGGAGGACAGGGGAGGGGAGTGGGAGGCACAGGTGGGGATTTAGGGTTGGATAGGCTTAAATACTAGAACAGTTGGATATTTTCAGAAATTTTTATACTTGTTTTGCTAGATAGTCCCTTCAATAACCTAAATTTATAAAAATGTCCTTTTCATCATACACGATAGACTCACTAACTTTTTATGATAAGATCGATCTTTCAGAAAGATTTGAATATTTGACGGCCCCTATAGAGTCATGAAGAAGAATATGAGATGCAAATGGACAGTAAGAGATATCTCACGAAAGTAAAAATCCACGTGCCACCCTAAATTAAAACCTTACAAATTCTACTCCATGATTTAATCTATGAAGGTCACTTAGTATTATCTCAAGTCAAAATGTTATAAGTTTAACCAATTTTATACAACACCCAATAAACATATTACGAAAACATATTTCTTCATAGATCTAGTGATATTTTATTGGTAATGTAGATGTTAAATATGTTTCTACAAACTTGGTCAAACTTCAAAGAAATGATTTTATATAAGACTATGTGGCCTTTATATGGATAAAGGAGAGAGTACCAAGATTGAAAAATCACAGGATAGAGGGAAGAAGTTTTCTCACAGTGCATTGCCAAGATTATCAGAAAATGGGTGTTTGGCATGCCCAAGTCAAATCAAATAGCGCCAGGACAGTTGGCCCTCAGAACTTTTAGGATATTACAACTTCTTAGTAGACTTCTTTTTTGTGGTGACAATTCAATATAGACAGTTGATTTGCATGGTTGGATTATTCTCACTACCCTCACCTCCTCCGCAAATAAATGTTAATTACTAATGATACCAAGGTTAATTAATAGGTTCCTTCTATAAGAAGATCAAATCATACCATATTATGATCATTACAACCGATTAATGATGCTACTATAGGAAAGAATAAAGTAATAATGACGTGAAATCATGTTAAAACTAGGCCTTTACAATTGGTAGCACCATTGTCTATGCTCCTTCCCTAGTCTCCACAATTTGTATTGTCACAACAACATTTAGTCATAAATATGTTGAAATTGAAAATATTTAGAAAAATATTCAGGCCAATCTAGCTTTTTTGGGGGGCACTAGAAAATTACTCATGTCAAGCTAAAATAGACTCTATATACCGGTTCAAATTATAATGTATTTAAAATTAGGATCTAATTTGGAATTCATTTTTGGTAGGCACACTCACAATAGAACGCCTAAATATATAAGATAATTAAAGCTTGCTAAGGAGGAGCTCTTCGCATGAGTCCGCGGTTGTGGCTGGAGGCTCTCCACTCGCTGACACGTGTTTGTAATGAACGGTGCCATGGAATGAAAAGTAACCATAGATTGAGCGGTATACTTTCGTTATGAAGGGTAATTGTGGATAAACAAAAGTTATGGTCGAACAATATTGTTCCGTTGGTTGTCATCATGTTGTAGGGATTGCTCAAACTCTGGGTGAGAACCCTACATCGACTATGTTGATGTCGGCGACAACGACGTCTATGGACGTCGTTTTCCTCGCAGGAGGTGCCGTTGTGAAGCTCCAGCACCTACAATACTTTGTTTTGTGGTCTCCGGATGAAAACCTAAGATTGGGCTTGCCGAATCCGATGACGATGTTGTGCCTTCGACAACACTACCTCCTTGGAGGCGTCATCTTAGAGACCCAAACGACTGCTTCAGTTTGCGGCATGTGGTTGAGGGTGGTCAGTTTGGTGGTGGTGGTGTGGCCTACTCAGGACCGATGGTGTTGTGCTCTTCTTCATGTGTTTCTCTTCGGTTGTCTTTCATGTGGGCTCTGTCCTGCTGCTATGCATGCTCAAGACCCTCCCTTGCTGGATGTTGTGTTGAGGCGAGCTTCGGGCTCTTGGTGTCGTCTCGGCTCACCTTTGCTCAATGACGATGCAATGACGCCTCCCCAACTTGCTAATCATCTTGAACTTTCATGGCGGAGCTCTCAGTCAAGGTTCATGTTAAATTTTGGCAGTCGTTGATTGTGGATGCCCCTCTGTTGTGGCGTGGAGTTTCATACGCACGCTGGTGCGGTGCGTTAGGCTGCTTGTAGAGTCTTGGTATTGTGATCCCTTGACGTACCCCTCATCTACTTGGTCCTGTTAGTCTGCTAGTTAGGTCATGCCTTTTGTTCGGCGTCCATGTTCTTCTGTTCTCTTGCAACACTTGTTGCTTGTATGGTTTTCGGCCCGGTTTTGCTCGTAAATGGGGTCAATTTGTTAAGGTCTTCGACTCGGTTTTCCTTATAAACTGGATCACATTCTTGGCATTATGACCACTTTGAGTAATATATTCAGGTGGAGGAACTCCTCCCCCGTTGATTCTCAGAAAAAAAATTGTTCCATGAATAGTATTTTCGCCCCCCCCCCCCTTTCTTCAAGATAAAACTACCAAAAAATCTGGGGGAAATATTACATCAAAGATGAGAAACCCTGCTAGATTTGTGATTTTTTTTGTGCCGAGACATCATTTGTGAAGGTAAAAAAATTAGCTTCTTCTTTTTGGTTGCGGGTAAAAAGAAATTATGGTGGAACAATACTGTTTCACATGAACAGTATGTCGCGTCTACCAAAAAATTTGGAAAAAATATTACATCAAAGTTGAGAAACCCTTCTAGTATTTAGCAATTTTTTGCGTGAAAACATCATTCAAGAAGGTCCAAAAATTTAGCTTCTTCTTTTTGGGCTGCGATGTAAAGTCTTCATAAATTTAGAGTTTGCAGTGTAAATTTAGATTGACCATTCATAGTAAAATTGCACTTACAACTAAATTGGTGAATACAGTGATTATATGGACATTATTGTCTACAATTCCATGTTCTTTCAATTTATATTATAGGGTAACTGTCAAAGTACCTCAATTTGTGTTTTGCCTTTTCGTAGTCAGTTATTTTTCATATAAACTGCAATATTACATGAAGTATTCTAGAGACTACATCCAATTTCTGGTGGCTCCGCCTTGTGTTACACGTGTTGCTTTGTCTAGAAAAAAACATCGATTATGCTTCCACCTTCTCTCCCAATCTCCTCTCACCTCTCTCCACTAGAATAGTCCGGCCCCAATTGTTTCACCGCCACAGGTTGGATCTCAATCCACTATCCATGATCTCCACCGAGTATGCTCGTGCCTCGTCCCACCAAGACCTTGCCTTCATCTCCACATCTCCGCAACCAAGAGAACACGGATAGGACGAGGATGAGGCAACATCGCAACGAGATGCTCTCTACCGTCACCCAATCCCTGGCGGCGCCCTTGTCGATCGATCTTCTTCTAGCGGCACTCCTTCCCGATTCTCTCCCGACAGATGAGGACGTGTAACACCGTCAAGTTCCCTAGCGAGGGTGTCAACCCTTTGCATCAGCAGTGGCTTCTCCTACTACACTTCCTCGAGCTCTCTTCATCTTCTCATCTTCACCTAGTACACTTTCTCAAGCGGAAGCTTCTCTGTTTCCCTCTCTAGTTGTTAATCTGTCCCTTCTCATGGCTACTCCTATGACCCTCCAATTGCTACTCCCACCCCTCCCATAGCTTCTCTCCACCCTTCATGGAAACTTAGAAATTGAGCAAGCTCTCATATTGCAATTTTTTTCTTGCTGGCACACAATCTGGTTCTTTTTCCCTATCTCAGATCATATTGCAGTCGAAGACAAAGATCTGGTAGCAGATCAGATCAAGGCTAAGATAATGCACATCCAAAGATCTTTTCCTTTGTCGTGCTTTCCTTGAAGTGATATTATTGTCCTGGTGCTGCTTTTAGGCATTTCTATTATGTGGAAATTTTATGCATATTCCTTTTGTTGCTACAAATGAGTTATTTTGGCTTTAATTATTTTCTTGCAATGAATGGAAAGTTCATATGAAATCCCATGGCATATTTGAAAGCATAGGCTACGATAAATGTTCACGTATAATGTGCAATTTGAGCATGAGGTGATGTTTGCAACACAAACTATACAGGTTGGTCGTGCATGATAAATTTGAAATTGATCATATGCAAACTTATATGTCTCTGTACAATGAATTTGATGTATAAGTCCATATCTTCCTGTGTAAATTCAGGGGTTGCGGTATAAATTTAGATTTACCATTATGGATACAGAAATTGTACTCGTGATTTATCTATACAGATAACGACATCGATGTGTACGCTAACAATGTGGACATGGTCTTCAACTCGAGACATCAAGCTATATCTAATGGAGTGAGCATACATTGTGTATCTATATTAGCATTTGGGTTTCTGCAACACTAAGAAGCTCAAGTACGTTAAGTTGTGTATTGACAAAGTTGATCTTGAGCCTACTTGTGAGAAGGCAGAAATTTGAGCACCCACTCTACCCCCCGTGTCGCACCCAGGCGGCACCGGGGGCGAACCCGCCGCCGCTCCAAGCTCCCCCTCCCCTGCACCCCTCGCCGTCGCTGCCACCGGCTCCTTTCGCCGCGGTGGCGGCGGGCCCCTGCCGCCAAATGGTGTCGGGGGAGGTTCTCGCCGTGGCGCCGGCGGCCGTCGGGTTCGGCTGGGGGCGGCGATGGCGGCTCTCTGGCGCGGGTAGGCCGGGGCGGCGGCCCCGGGAACGCGGTGGCCGGGTTGATGTGGCGCACCGGCGAGCTCCTCTGGCGCTGCAGCGTGGAGGGCGCGGGTCTGGGGCCCGAGCCCAGATCTGGCGCGGCCGGTGGCTGCTACGGCGGGCCACCGCGGGTGGCAGGCTGGTCGGGACGCGGCGGTTCCGGCCGGGAGCTGCAGGTCCGTGGCGGTGGCGGCGTGCCACGGGAGAGGACGGCGACGCGGCGGCGTCGCACGGGACGGGCGGGCGCGGATCCGGGCGGGGCTCCGGCGGATCTGGTGTGTGGCGGCCGGCGGGAGAGCGGCTCAAGGTGTTCCCAGCTTGCTGGTGCTCCTACGGCGGGTCCCGACAGCGTCCAGGGCGCGGATCCGAGCGAGGCTACCCCGAATCTGGTGCGTGGTGGTCAACCTCGAGTTCGGCGAGCTGCGGGCGGCGCTGCGTTGGCTACGGCAACGAGGAGGGAGGATGGCGGCGCGGCGGCGCCGCTCTTGGCGGTGGGTGCGGGGCTGCCATGACGGCGCGTGGTGCCGTGGTGGTTTTGCTTGCCGTGTAAGAGGTGGTTGGCGGTGGTGGTGGTGATCGGTGTAGAGTGCTCGGCCGCCGCCGGTGGTGATTGGCTGTGGTGAAGATGGGTTTGGTGAGCTCCGGGTGAAAGCCTAGCTCGACCTCGGTCGATGCCGGCGTCGACGACGTCCTAGGATGTCGTTCCCTTGTTGGAGGCGGCGTCGTGGAGCCCATTCACCTCCCTCGTCATCTCAGCCACGGGCTCTTCGGGTGAAAACCCAAACTTCGGCCTTGGCCGAAGTGGGCGTCGGCGGCGTTCCTCGTCGCTTCCCTCTTGGGGGCGACGCCTTTGGAAGTCCGATCCTTCATCTGTTGGCGGTGGCTCTATGGCTTTGCAACTTCGTCGTCGGCTAGGCGTGTGCGCGGCCTCGGGGCCGGCGTGGAAGTCGGAGCGGCGGCTCCGAGTATCTCCTTCGAGTGGTGGTTGGCTTTGGTTGCGAGGGCGACATGGTCATCGACTAGGTGGGTTCGCGGCCTCGGGGCCGGAGTGGAAGCCGGTGCGGCGGCGCCGGAGATCTCGTGTGCGTTGGGTGTTGGCTTTGGCCTCTAGGGAGGCGGAGCCAGCGACTAGGCTGGTGCGTGGCCTCGGGGCCGGTGTGGATGTCGGAGCGGCGGCTCCGGAGCCCATTGTTCTGTTGTAGGTTGTCGTCTCCGGTCACTTGGGTGACAGTGTCGTCGACTCGAGTGGTGCGCAGCCTCGGGGCTAGCGTGTGCGTGTATCGTAGATGTATCGGTTTTCGGCCAGTTTTCCTTATAAACTGGCCGATTCTCTTCTTCTTAATGAAAAGGCAGAGCTCCTGCTGGTTGCTCGAAAAAAAAAACAAAGTTGATCTTGCTTTCATATGATAAGTGCTTCTTTTCTCCAGCAGAATTGGGAAGAGACATGGACAATACCATGTATTTTAGTCTAACCGAACAATGTCGCTTGAACATATATATATATACCTACCTACTGAAATATATTCATTTTGTTGTAACTTTACCATTCACTTAGATATGCTCGCTATTCTCCCTGGTTTTTAGAGTGAAATTTTGTCAGACGACCAAGAGAATGCTTACCTTCTATTTGTCTACTGTACTAAAGACTAATTCTTCATAATACAGGTCATATCATGAGGCCATCTTGCATAAATTATGGTGGGTGAAGAAATTCTAGGTCGATGTACGCAAGGATATTAAGCACTGGTAAGAACACTAACAAATTCAAACTACCAGAGGAACGCCAATTCAGCATTACCTGCATGACGGAAAAGATCAGCTTCTATTGCTTGAAGAAATAGAGGGCCAAGTAAAGTAAGAATTCGAGAAAACTCCGGGACAAGTAACCACCCCGATCTAATAATCATATTATAATCTGGTGAAGAAATTGATGACAAGAGTTAAAGACCAAAATTAGATCCTTCACTAATGAAATGCAATAATACTTTATTGAATTATCCTCTTTATTCGCACATGTATGCCATCTAACTACGTGATATATTATCATAATCCGATGTCTATGTTGTTGTATTTTTCTGTTCATACACACATGTATGCACCTAGCTATGTAGTCTAATCAAACAATCCAGATTATCTATTGCACCTTTCTCACACAAGCATACAATCTTCCCATAAGCATATACTTGCTCACCAGAAATTCACACAAAATTTACCTATCAAAACACATTATACTACCATAGCAGACTCGAGCAACAATAGATTAAGTTACAAATTGATCAATGATGGGCTTAAGCTGGGCGCGCCTCTGCCTGCTAGTATATTGTTTATGGCAACCCACTATGCACCACCCTTAAGCATGGCAATGGGCCGGCCTGCTTTGGTCTGGGCCTATTACCCGCTGGCCATTCTACTTTGGTTTCTGGACATGGAGTCGGCCCATCCAGTGGTGACTGGCCTCATGTCCCACCGGGTAACATGGGCTGACCCACCTTAATACTATATTTGCATAAAATATAATGTTATAACACAACAATATTGACAATATTCTGGATTAGGGGGTGCTAACCAAGTCGGGCCCCAATCATGGGCTAGGCCGAGGACCCCAACACGACCGACAAGTGGGCCATGTTTGCCATGCCCCACGGAGTACTCAAGATGGAGTCCTCTGAAGACTTGGCGCATACTCTAAGACATGTTTGAATCATCGACATGTTTATACCTTGATGTGACCGCACTACATGCCCTAGGTACCCTCGGTGCCTATATAAGCCGAGGGATTTAGACTGTAGGGTTAGAAACATTTACTTACGATCTCGAGGTAGAGCATCCCGTACTTTGTATCCCATCCACAAATAATAGGGTTTCTGGCAGTGCCTATGTCAAGTAAAGTCGGTGGTGCCAAATAGATCAAATAGGTGGGGCCGAGTTTGACTTTAGGTTTAGGACATATGTGGAAATGAGAAAGTGGTTGAGGGCTTTGGAGCATATCACTAAGCACTTTGAGCAAGCAAGCCATTAAGCAACACCTCATCCCCTTTTAATAGTATTGGATTTTCCTATGGACTCAATGTGATCTTGAATCACTAAAATGAAAATGTAGAGTCTTGAGCTTTTGCCAATGTTTGTCCTTAGCATCTTGAAAGGGTTCCACATCCACTACAAAAAAAAGACACATCCGTGACATTTTGGGCCGAACGAATGTTTTTTCTGTCATACATATGACACTTCTATGATGATAATTGTGACAAAACCCGATATCATCATAGATGTGGTGGGCTCCTACTTCTATGACAAAAAATCATGACAGAAAATGAGATTTTCGTCCTGGGCGGGCCGGAGATGCAGCTACATGACATTCTTTGGGCCGCCCATGACGGAAAAAACCGTGGTAGAAGTGAGGGCGAGGAAAATTTCGAGGAGTTCTCGGTTACAGTGGGAGGTCGGGGGCCGAGCGATGCGCGTTTCTCTCGTACACGTACACGCGTGTGTGCGAGGCGTTGGCTCTAACTGAACCTGAGCGAGGCATTGGGCTCTAACTGAACCCGAGCGATTGCACTGCAGGCTACGCATTGCTGAACCCGAGCGATTGATCGATGTCTGTTAACTGGACCTGATCGAGCGATTCCTTTGCTACTGCTGCTAACTAAAGCCGATCGATTGGATGAACAGTGAGCGTTGCGGGGGGGGGGGGGGGGGGGGGTTGGATGAACAGTGAGCGGTGGCGTTGCCTCTGGATGAACAGGACCCCGTGGTGTGGACGGCTGGATGAATAGTAGACGGTGGAGGGGTGCCCGTGGAGGGGTGGATGAACAGGACCCCCGTGGTGTGAAGGGCTGGATGAACAGTAGACGATGGAGGGGTGCCCGTGGAGGGGTGGTTGAACAGTAGCTTGTGGAGTAGCGCGCGGTGGAGGCTGGTTGAACAGGATCCCGTAGATGAACAGTCGCAGGTGGAGGCTGGAGGAGGTCGACGGTGGATGAACAGTAGCCCGTGGAGGCTGGAGGAGGTCAACGGTGGAGATGAACAGTATCCCGTGGAGTCCCGTTTTGCGGTACGCCACTCCCCTCCCGATGAACAGGACCCCCGTTTCGACCGTAGTGCTCCAACACAAGTCCGTTTCGTCCGTTTTGCGGTACGCACACCCCTCCCGATCAACAGGACCCCCATTTCGACCATAGGAGGTCCGTTTCATCCGTTTTGCGGTACGCCACACCCCTCCCGATCAGCAGGACCCCTTTCGACCGTAGGAGGTCCGTTTCCTCCGTTTTGTGGTACGCCACACCCCTCCCGATCAACAGGACCCCCATTTCGATCGTAGGAGGTCCGTTTCCTCCGTTTTGCGGTACGCCAGACCCCTCACGATGAACAGGATCCCGTTTCGAACATGGGCAGTCGAACACAAGGCTGTTTCCTCCGTTCTGCGGTACACCAGGCCTCGTTTCCATCGCCTGTTCTGTCCAAGCCCTCCCGATGAACACGACCACGCATTCCATTCCGACCCAGCCGGTTGGCTCCCCATGAACACGACGACGACGATGTTTCTCCGTTCCGACCCAGCCAATGTACACGAGCCCTGGCCGTACGTATATATGCGCGAGTAGGCGTTCGAGACCCCACCGGTATGTACACATACGTGGCCGTATTTTCTTTCTTGTACCCTGCCCGCTATACGTACATGTACATGCTACATGCGCGCCTCTACTACGACACGTGCGCGCCTCTAATACGACACGTGCGTGCCTCTACATCGACCAGTATATATGTACGTACACGTTCGCGACCAGAATGACAACGCTACGTACGCTTCGACCAGGTGGGTCCCGACTGTCAGGCACTTCCTTGCGTGCGAAGATATAGCTGGTGGGTCCCAGCAGTCAGGGGGGCGAATCGTTTTTTTTCGGATGCACTTCCTTGCGTGTGAAGATGTAGCTGGTGGGTCCCATCAGTCAGGGGGCGAATCGTGTTTTTTGCCCGGACGCACTTCCTTGCGTAAGAAGATGTAGCTGGTGGGTCCCAGCAGTCAGGGGGTGAATCGTTTTTTTGCCCGGACGCACTTTCTTGTGTGCTAAGGTGTGGCTGGTGGGTCCCAGCAGTCAGGGGGCTGAATCGTTTTTTTCGGACGCACTTCCTTGCGTGCGAAGATGTAGCTGGTGGGTCCCAGCAGTCAGGGGAGCGAATTGTTTTTTTGGACGCACTTCCTTGCGTGCGAAGATGTAGCTGGTGGGTCCCAGCAGTCAGGGGGCGAATCATTTTTTCGCGAAATACGATGGCCCGTCCGGTGGGTCCCTGCTGTCAGTTGAGGAAAATTATTTTGCGCGTAATAAGGAGGCACTTCCGATGGTGTGGCGTACCCAGCTGTTAGCTTCTCCACGTACAGTCCACGTCCGATGGAAGTCGTTCCTTGACCACGTTGACCACGCCGCGCCGAGAGCACCATGGCGGTGGACGACGGCGAGGCCTAGGAAGGGGACGACGCGGAGCCGGGGAAGACACGGTAGTGGATGCACACGCGGAGAGGAGTACGCGGGTTCATTGGTTCGGCTGCACTGCCGTCGCCGCAGAATAACAGTGGGTGTGGATGAGTGGAGGGATGTCCTTGCCAGGGTGGGAGTAGTAGGGGCGGTGAGGCCTCCGCGGCAGCACATCTGGCCACGGGAGGCAGGAGCAGGCGGCACGACCGGTGCTGGTTTGGGCGGCTGGAGCAAGAAGACCAGAGGTTTAAGAAGCACGACGGCCGTTGGATGGATATCGTACGGTCACTGCCGCTAGAATCGTTTATATTGACTAAGTTGACAAAGCCCTTGGTACGTCAACTTAGTAGGCCACAGGTCAGCTTTTGAAACGGTGCACCCCGGATGTCAGGGGGAGGAATCATTTTTTGCGCGGGTGAAGCTAGAATATCCGAGATTGAAGAAGAAGCACGGCATCCGTTGGATGGACATCCAACGGCCACTGCTGCTAGAACCGTGTGTTGACTATAAGTTGACAAAGCCTTGCATACGCGTCAACTCTGGTTTTTTTGGAAACGCGTCAACTTAGTAAGGCCAGAAGTGTGTGGCAGAGAATTTATAGCCCATTTGAGATTTGTAAGAATGTGCAGCCCATTTTTGGATTCTAATGGAATTTACTACAACCAATTTACAGTTTGCTAAAAGTACAGCCCATTTCAACCAACTGTTCAAAACAGAATTCAATAAAATTTCCCACATTTTGATGGGATCTGAAATATTTTTATCCCGAAATTTCTAGTCAGATTAAATACAATTTCAATATAAATTTATACTATGTAAAAATCCAACGAAACATTGCACTCGCAACAATTAATGAAATTAAAATTTTCAATATCCAAAAATAATATTTTATAAAGTAATTATGTGTTTGGTGCATTTTTTTATAGTTACTGCCCAGTTTTTATATTTACATCCCATTTATTATTTCTTAAAGCTCATTTTTTTGTTAAGCCTAATGCATCCCTCCTAGGCAAGATTTGCAGCCCAGCGGGGCGGAGAATAACAACTTGACCTTGCCTGGGTATTCCTAAAAAAATATAGCTGCGCTAGCCATTTTCATCTTAAAAAAAATTAATATATGGGCTGGATATCTGGCCTGGGCTAGATGGGCCACAGCCCGCCCAGTTAATACCTGCAACGATGTTTTCGTTGTTGTTCAGAGGAGAAAAATTAATATCTGGGCTAAACATCAAAAAACTCTGCAGTGCTCACACCTCAAAAACACAAATACTGCTCGAGCTGCTTCATCCCAGCTGTCGGCCGCTTCTTGTGCAATTCTCTCATTTATTGACTACATAGGTTGACAATGGCGTGGGACCGTGATGTCAGGAACCAGGAGGAAGCAAAATAAATTATAGTTTTATATATCTATATCTATACTGCTTATTATATATATTTATATTTATATTTATTTTATTTTTTATTATATATAGTGTATCAGTTTTGAGATGGATCGAGAGCTTCAATCATAACCGTTGGTCTCCAAAATCCAAGGGCTAAGATCAGTCGGATTCGCCATGAACAGTAGACTGGTGTTGCCTTTGCCGTGTTCTATAATATTCACGTGGCCCTTCCAGAAAAAAGGCCCATATGCGATGCCTCATGGGATATATTTTATGGCTTGAGTGCATGACGACTTGAGCCCAGATAAGAAGGTTTGGGAGGAGAATGGGAAGAAAAAATAATAGAGTAACATACAGTTTTTTAATGAACCTCCAGTGTTTTAGATGTGAATGTACACTTTTTTGTATGAATATTAAAAACAATTGTGGGTGGAATTCCATTTATCAAAATCACTCCATTATATTTTTTTGAGTCACACTCCAAAATCACTCCATTCTTTTAAGACGTGCATTGCACGTGCATACATACTACTCCCTCCGTCCGAAAATAAGTGACTCAAAAATGACTCAACTTTGTACTAATGTTAGTACAAAGTTGAGTAAGTTTTGAGTCACTTATTTTGGGACGGAAGGAGTAGTATATAATAAGGAGGCACTTGCGTACGTTAGGCTATGGCCCTGGTGGGTCCCCATTGTCATCCTCTCCAAGTAAGTCATCTCCTCGCCCGTGCGCGCTTTCCGCCCGAAACAGTCAGCACCGCCCGCCCCGCTTCCCTGTGCAGGCGATTGCTCCGCCTTCAAACGACACAAGTGTCGTCCGTCCGTCCATCTGCCGCCCACATTAATGATATGCGGTTGCCGAGGCAGCTACTCCAGCGCCACACGCCCGTCCCTCTGCTGCCCACCATTGCTATATAAGCTGTTGCGCCGGCCATAGCTGTAGTCATCCGCATCTGTTCCCTTTCTCCTGTCCACACCACTACTGTCCACCATGGCTTCCTAGTGCTCCAGCGCTCTTCGGGACGGGCGGACGACGGACCACAAGGAGATGGCAGCCATTGCTGCCAACCGGCTGGCCGGTAGGCAGCCGGAGGACGACGACGTCCCAATGGAGAACATGGTAGTTGACGATCTGACGCCAACCCCCTCCTCCGCGCCATCCTCGCCGGTGCATTGCACCATGACCATCAGCGAGGCCCATGCCCAATATATGGACACGGTGAGGCATTTGCGCGAGGAGTAGTTCCGGGAGGCGCATGTCGACGCCGCCTACAAGCACCATCTCCTCCAGGAGCGCCTGCAGGCAGAGGAGCAGATCGCCACGGAGTGGGCGGAGCAGGAGGCGCTGCTCGACTCGTATCGCTCCGCCCGCAAGGGCCGCCTCGAGCGCTGGTGGTACCTCATGCGGGTGGCGGAGGCTGTGGCTGCCTACAAAGAGGGCGATGAAGCGGGCGAGGCGCTGTTTGGCGAGACCGAGGACGAGGCAGAGGACAATGTTAGCTCCGACGAGTCACCACTCCGCTGGCGTCGACGAGGCCCTTCTTCACCGAGGCCCCGTGATGCCAACAACGAGGCAGAGGACACCGCCGGCTCCGCCGAGGCCCCGCCCCGCCAACAACGAGGCAGAGGACATCGCCGGCTCAGCCGAGGCCCCACCCTGCCAGCAACGTGGGGGAGGATTTCCACCGCTTCGCCGAGGTGCCGCTCGTCACCAACAAGACAGAGGACATCGCCGGCTCCGCCGAGGTCCCGCCCCGCTGCCAACGAGGCCGCGCCTGGGTCCAAGTAAGGCCACCGCTGCTACCTTCTAGTTGAAGCCAAGCTAGGCGGGTTGACCATTGACAGCCGGTTAGCTTCTTGGCGACGACATGGAGTCGGAGAGCTGCGCTAGAGAAGAACACTGCTTCTACTTAACTGCTGGTGCAGTTGGCTGACTGAGACGTTGGCCCAACAGGCCACATGTCAGTTACGCAACTGCACCTACAGTTAAGTTACTGAAGCTTCTGTTCGGCTCAGCGGGACACCGGTGGGTAGCTTCAGTTAATTAATTATACCTCCAGCGCACCCCTTTTTAGTTGAAGAATGTATGAAATGTAATGAAATCCGCATGTTTATATGAAATCCGACCGTGTTTGAATGAATTTATTTCGATTAGTTCAAATTCTTGTATCACTGGTATTGAATGAACATGCAAAACAATACGTAGTAGCATTATTCCCAGGGTGATCACCTCGTTTGCAGCAGTTTCACATGTACTCCCTCCGGTCCTTTCTATACAAGTTTTGTCTGCAGTTTCACATGTACTCCCTCCGGTACTTTGACCAATCTTATGCAAAAAAGTATGCACTTTCATAATGTGCGAAGTAAAAAGGAACAGAAGGAGTACAAAGAGTTTGAGCAGTTTTTAGCGTTTCTGTACATTGCAATAAAACACACAGGACTGGCAATTCATAGAGATCATTCAAAACAATCGATGATTATGCATCTCAGCGACTCACATGTCACAAGCAATATTTACTTCACAACTAAAGAATAAAGAAAAAAATGATAGACGCCGCTGATAGCAAGGGCGTCCCATTCGAAAATATCAAACGCATGTCTTAAAATCAATGAGCAAAATTTGACAAGGTTGTCCCATTCCAAAATATCAAATTCCTACGATTGTGGAATGGGCAGGGTTTGCCATCAGTTCGGACATTGACATGGCACCTCGTGCTAAATAAACAAGCTGTTCTTTTTGTGCAGTTCCACCAAAATCAACCAAATTCGCGCGTAGCTTGTATGATTTCGCCCTTATATGTTGCAATGCCTTCTGAGCTGAAGTTAGTTTGGTCTTGTGAGGAGTAATGTAACCATCCTTCAACTGCTCCTTCTGATGAGAATCCTAGAACAACATTGTACTCCTGCATCACATCAAAAAAATGGAGATTTGTCAGTCCTTCTGAGCTGAAGTTAGTTTGGTCTTGTGGGGACTAATGTAACCGTCCTTCAACTACTCCTTCTGATGAGAAGATAGACAAGGCTTCTTCATCCTGGCATAATCGGAACTAGTCACTTCACGTACTCCCTATTCTTCTTCAGAGGAAGATGAACCTGTTGTGCAAAGACAAGAGGACAACTAAATGCTAGCATCCCTATTTGCTCGAAAAAAAGGAAAGGAAATATTTAAAACATCACAGATGAAGCACTTCTCAAGGACAATACCACTTTTTCATGACAGTATCTAAATAGTAGCACAACACCAATAGAGATGACAAAGCTCAATCATATGGATGAATTAGTGGGCGAGTACCAACCTTTGTCAGGAGGCTTATTGTGTAGATCATACAGATCAAGCACTTCTTCAGAACCATCTGTTGCTATCTATTGTGGTGGCCATGCTTACTATATACTCCTCGATTAGTTTAATGTTTTCAACATCTTTTTGTGCAGTTCCACTAAAATATATGGTATCTTCAAAGAAGATCCCTGTTTGCACAAGTAGAGATAATTACATATTACATTAAGAGTGTCATCAAATCAGTGGCAAAACAATTGCTCGTTCCAGCCATAGCAATAAATTAAGATGCAAAACTATATCATTACTTGTGTCATCATAGTTCCAGTGCTTCATTACAGCACCGGGAGTTGATTTTTGTTTTTCCGCTTGTTCTTCCCCTTCATCACTTGGTTCAATAACAGACAAGCTTCGCCTTCAATGTAAGATTTGGCATGTCAATTAGGGAGCACAAGTATAGCACTAAACAATGACATTAATTTTCTGATGAAAGCGGCAAAATACAGGCCAACAGTTGTGGGATATCCTTATCTTACCTCAGTGGGATATTACGGTGCACATACAGATTGGAAGTCTTGTCTCCATTTGTGCAGTTCACTAAAATCAAGCAACATTATCATACAAGTAGCACAACATATGAAAGCACACTGCAGAATCATGTGAAAGAAGGCTAGTACTGACCTCTCATGATGCGGAATTCAAACAACTCACAAGAAGAAGATCTGAACCAAATTTGCCAACACGGATGGGAAGTAAGATCTCCTCTTGTGTAGTTCCACTAAGATCAAGCAATCAAGCAACATTGTCGGTGTGACATTTTGGTTGAACTGCACAAAACACTCTTAAAACAAAAGTGTTTTGTGCAGTGCAACAAAAGGTCACAATGGCAACAAGGTGAAGTAGATAACCCTGTTTACACAGAGGTGCAAAGGAAACAATTAGTGGTCAATAACGGTGGATGACACAGAAGCCAACAAAAAGAAGCATCTACCTTATCTAAATGGGAAAGAAAGCGACAGTAGCATTTCTCAAACGGTGGCATTGATTAATATTAACATAAAGATTATATTAACAATAAAATTCGTTGAACATGTAATTTGCATTTAACTGTGGCATTACATCAATTTTCCAGCGGCATTATTATAGGGTGTTTGTTTACAGGGACATTTTGGTGTAGGGACTAAAAAACTCCGTGTCAGTCCCATCCAAACCGAACAGGAGGGACTTTTAGGGACTAAAAGTGGGCATTTGGGACTAAAAAAAGAAGACCCCGAGGGAGTCTTTTTGGGAATTTTTTCAACAGTTGCCCCTGCCACGCATCACACCTTGTCTCTATTAGTTCATTACTAGGGGCAACATGGTCTTTTTGCATGTCATTTAATAACCTCTAGTCCATGTTTAGTTCCTGGAACCAAGCAGGTAGGGACTAGGGAGTTTTTACCCAAATAGGGCCTTAGATTAACAACAGCTAATGAGTTACATGGGACAGTGGACGCACCAACACCATGTGCATCTACCGATGTACTGTGGTCATGCACAGTCTGTTGCAACAAAGAACAAACAACCAAGGAGCATATTTGTGTTGGTCCCAGTTTTTTATATTTAGACACCTTTCCCTATGTGAGCGCATCAAATCTAGTCCTGCTCAAACTCTACAGCCTTGTCCCCCAAAACAAAAGATCAGTTCGTTACAGATGTGCATACTGCTTTTGTCATTGTTTTCCCTTTTTTGACCAACGTAGGTGTTGGATAGTCAGTCTGTACTAGTACTTTCCCCCCTTCCTTTCCTATTTGAACCACATCCTAGTTTATGCTATACAACTTTCCCCACTACTTTCCCCATTCCTTTCCTCTTTGAACCACGTCTTAGATTCATGCGATACAACTTTCCCCACTACTTTCCCCTTCCTTTCCGTTTGAGCCACGTCCTAGATTTATGCTATACAACTTTCCCCACTACTTTCCCCCATTCCTTTCCTCTTTGAACCACGTCCTAGATTCATGCTATACAACTTTCCCCACTACTTTCCTGTTTGATCCAACACCTAGATTCGAGTGCAGAAGTGGAAAAAGCCCACATGTAGCTAGAGCAATGCATGTGGAATAAGTAAATTATACCTTAAGGTTCTTGGGGTGTGGTTCGGTAGGTGACCGGAGGCCGTTCAGCCCACACTATGTACAACGGCGAAGAAGAAGGGGTCGAAGGTCCTCCCGCGCCGCTGCTGGGTGAAAGTGAACAGCTGCGCCGGTACAACGTTAAGCCTCCTTCCCTTCCTAGTGGACGGACCCTGCTGGCTCTTTGACCAGCAGTGAGGGGAGATAGAGAGGCCAACGAAGTCTTGTTTAGATCTGGAGAGGGTGAGAGTGTGTGAAGAGAGCAACTACAAGCGCCGAGGCTCCAGCGTGTGTATATACTGGAGAGAGAGTGTGAAGAGTGCAATCCCTAGAAAACAAGCACCGAGGCTTGCAGCTTATACGTGATGAGGTGATTATACGGTCACTACGACATCGTATAGCTCCATATCCATTCATTGAACCCGAGACCTCAAGTTTGATGAGCGAACAGTCTAACCAGCTACACAACCCTCCCGTTATGTTCAATGAGAGGAAAATAACCTTTTATACATTCCTGCATTCCGTGTGACAAGCATGCCTTTTTGTGTGTGTGAAAGAGTCATTGGGATTTAAATCATAATCGTGTCATGTGGCTTTGGTGGTAAGACTATCCACAGTGGTGCATAAATAATGCAGCCTTAGTCACCTTACCTCTCTCCACTAGTACGTTGGGTCCCACCAGTCAGAGGGTGAAACAAACAAATTAATAAGAAAAATTAAAAGCGCCAGCGGTGTATCTTACCTCACAAATCTCGCTACTACTCGGGAACACTGTCCAATTGATCCCTCTGTTCGCTCACGTACTATTTTAAGTGAATCCTTATTATAACATGCGCACAATTTTGGGCACTTGTATTCGACTTAAGTCAGTGTGCCATCGTATCTCGTATACTTACTACTCCCTCCGTCTAGGTGTAATAAGTCATGTTAGAAGGTGCAACGGGACCAAGGTGCGTGCGTGTGCGTGTGTGCGCGTGTGTGTGTGTTTAACAACATGTGTGTGTTAGAGAGAGCGATAGATCGACCTACTCCTACAGAGAGATGGTGTGTAGTGTACGATTTTAGCCGCGAGAGTCGGTGCATCCTCTCGTTTGCGGGCATGTCCGGTAGGGGCATGCGGACAGCTGCCACGCACGCTCCTGACCAGCCTGGCCCACCCAAAGCCCCTCCATCGCCCGTGCGCGCTTCCTGCCCGAAATGGTCAGCGCCGCTCCAAAGAATCGATGCCGCATTCATGCCCGGGCAGAGCGGACACGACCTCTCACTGGCGCAAGAGTGATGGTTGCTTCGTCCGTCCAACTTACTGTGGGTCTATGTGATTTGACGGCTCATTGGTCTTTATTACTGAGGTGGTAGGCCTGCTGGATGTCCCACGCTTTCGGCAAAAGGAGGTACTCCCTCCGTCTAGGTGTGTAAGTCATGTCAAAAAAAATTAAGAGACGAGGGGTGTGCATGCTTTTAATGACTTGAGACTACCAAACACGACATGCAGTTAGTTCATTGCATGCAATGCTATTAATTAGCAAATAAACATTACTCTAAGGTCTTTCGTTTTCCCCTTCTCCTTGGTCACGGTGCACAGGCTAAGATGACTTACTCACCTAGACGGAGGGAGTACTACTAGATTACAATTTTCTCCATTCTTACAGCGGAGGAGTGCAAGAGCAGTGAAAACAACAGGCTCCGCGCGTTGCCGCGGAACAGCGTATATCTCTCTGCGCAAAATTATCGATTTCATAGAACTAAAAAAACTCTATAACCGCATGACAAATGTGGTAGCCAAACTAAATAAACTCCCATCATCATTTAGATCATCCCACGTAAGGAAAAAAGATCAGCCAACTCCTACTGCATAATGGGATTATATTTTTCTTTTTGACATGTTAATGGGACTTAAAAGCTCACTTACATGCATGCTACCGGTGCATGCTTGCATGCAGACATGTTGATGTGATTTAAAACCCACTCACATGCATGTGCCACGGTATTTCTGCATGCTTGCATGTGGCTTAGTGCGGAGCCTCTCAACGTCTAGATCAGACGGCTATTATGGACTGATTTACTTCATCTAACGGCTACATCAATTTTGATGATGTGGCTCAAGGAGAGGATAGAGAATTCCTAGTAGTGGGGGCTAGCTATTACTAGTAGATAAGTCTTTGTAGAGATTCCACTAGGTGAACTACATACGGAACAAAATGAATGAATCTACACTTAAAATGCATCTATATACATCCGCATGTGGTTCATGGTGAAATCTCTACAAAGACTTATATTTTAGGAACGGAGGCAGTACTAGTATAGTACGTACTGTAATTTATCAGCGAGATAAATTTGTACATGCTATGAAGCTTCCAGCTTATGTTACATGTATTCCAAGGTTGCCCGTTGCAACATTTCATCAAATACAAAGGAGACTAACATGCATGCTATTGCATCTCAGATTGACAGATCATAGCAAATATGTACTCCCTCCATTCCAAAATAAGTGTCTCAACTTTATGCAAACTTTAGTACAAAGTTGTACTACTACTAAAGTTGACACTTATTTTGGAACAGAGGCAGCTAAAGAAAAAAACGATCCATGCAGTCCCTAGCCCTTGAACCGTGAACCCTAACCAGGCTTCAATTTGCTGGAAACTTTGGAGCTTCCCAAGAAATGAAGTTTGCAACCCTTTGACCATCGGATCATTTTGTGCAGTGTCACCAAAATCAAGATGAGCACCCCTGTGGCAAAGAAATTAAAGAAGTGTGATTAGAATAAGATTACTGGGACTAGTTGATGAGACATAAACTCATCACAAATACAATACGTAGAAGCTAGTAGAGGTATGTGTGGGGCAAAGAAGGAGAGAAATATCCACATGGAGTGATGTGGGAAGCTGGAGCAGTGGTGCAAGCTGACTGTAAAGGGAGTTGTACCCGAGGGATGTGGGGACGTAACTCAACCTTGAGGAGGGCGGTGGGAGGCGGCAACTGCCCACGTCGCGGCAGTGAGCAAGGGATGAGGGAAAACTCACCGGCTTTGTGAGAGAGAACAGCGGGGACCCCTGACCGGGACATGCCGACAGTGGGTTTTCTCTGTCGGTGACGGCGACTGCATCTACACTAAGGATCCACCCCTTCCCCCGACAGACGTGATCCGCCGGGATGTTAGAGATGTGGCCATAGTCGTTTTGTGTGATAGAGTGTGAAGAGAGCAACCCCAGCAAGCAACCATGTAGGCTGGCCCGTCCTGACTATGTATACAGTGGAGCGGTTTCCTTTTCTCTCCATATGAACCTATTATATTGCGTACGTGCCATTGAAGAAAAAAACTTTATTTATAAATGACGCAGCACCTACTACTCGTTCTCCTATAACCTTGTGCTTGGAATCTCCAAAATATTAACCTTGCGATTGGCTCTTCGCCTCTTTGGGAAGTCGAGCAATAATGGTACTGCAGTATATATCATTCTGGCTATATGAGACCGAATGAATTGCTGCACATCCACCACGTGGGCGAGGGTCGAGGGGCGAGGGAGAGTGCGTACTATTACGTCCGTTTCAATATGGACTACATACGGAGCAAAATGAGTGAATCTACACTCCAAAATACGTCTATATACATTAGTGTTTGGAGTATGTAATACTAGTTCATATTGAAATGTACTAAAGGACATATATATTCCAAACAATATGATAATCTCTCTAACGAAGGTAGGGAATAGGAGTAAACGGAGGCAGTAGTAAAATTTACTCCTCGTCCTGCGAGCCACCGCGCACGTGGGCGAGGGATCGAGCGTAAGGCGTACAATAATAGGAGTACTAGTAAGCAAGATTCACCTCATCCTGCGAGCCACCGCGCCCGTGGGCGGTGGAGACGGTGTACTAAGCAAGCTTCTCCTTGTTCTGTGAGTTGACGGGACATATGAAAAGTACTCAAGAGTATAGAGCCTTGCCTCTAAGGTAGGCCCCACATGGTTTGCCTCTTTTTTAACATAACACATCAAGTCGCATTTTGTTTCTTCACTCGTGGTCCTCCATCAAGTGGATAACCAGTACACATGTCAAATTACCATGTGGGCTGCCTTTTCGTACAGAAATGAGCTCCATCATGTACCCGCGCGAGTGTGGTTGGGAAGAGACGGGAGTACGTGCACCCGTGCGTGCACCTCTTCTCTTCGTACACGTCCCCCACCTACGTGTGTGTGTGTGAGAGAAACAAACCGCGTTCGTGAGTGTTTTTTGTTTTGGGGTGGGGGTGGGGTGGGGTGGGGGTTGATTTCGTGAATTATTTGTGGGAATACGTGTCGATGACATCTCAAACAAACTTTTGCATGCAATGTGTGTGAATTGGAGGCCTATCCATATCATATATAGAGGGTCGGGCAATCCACGAGAAGAGAGGGATGGGTCATAGCTATCGGTAGAGTCGAAGAGAGGATCAAGTGGGTGGGTGCGAGATCGATGAAGAGAGCCATCGAAATTGTGTGTGTGTGCAAGTCAAAAATATAGGGCGATTGGCCTACCGGAACGTTAGAGGGCACATGTCAAGTTTGTGTGTGGCAGGGAGACATGACTAGAGCGCTCGATGTATCGGTGTGTGTGGGGGTGGGGAGGGGGGTGGGGGGGGGGGGTAGGCAGAGGCCTAACTATAGAGGTAGAACGACTCGTATATGTGTTGAGAAGGAGATACCCCGCTATGTCTTGAGGGAGATCGGTCGACATCCATACATAACTGAAGGACGGGAAATATGATGGGACACAGAGAGAGAGAGAGAGAGAGGATAGAGAGAGAGGGAGGGAGAGGGGTAGAGTGCTGGATGGGTGATGGAGTTGCTTCTCGAAGATGGTGGGAGAGGCCTACTAGGCAAACTGAGGGTGGAACTGCAATGTTATCAATAAGAGTGGGGATGTGTTTCTGTGTGTGCATGTGCGTGATAGATCTGTCGGGACACATCCATGGATGATGAAGGGGAACCATGTGTTTGGTAAGAAAATCTAACTAGATCGGTAGATCAATTGTTGTTTGTCGGAGGAAGGGAGAGACACAACTAATGATGTAGATCGATCGACGCATGGGTAAAACCGAGTTATAAGGACCTAGCTAGCTATATGTATAGCGAGAGATCGGTCGGTGTACGTCCATTTGTTAGAGGCAAATAAGGCCCAGCGAGACGGATAGACAGAGAGAATGGAGCTAGGAGGTGGTGCGAGAGGCCCGACTACTAGCTAGATAGGGGGAGGAGTGTGCGGTTGTGAGATCGATGAAAAGAGGGGCGAGAGTTTACACGTGTGTGTGACCGTATGAGAGACACGAGGCAAGGACACATAAAGGAGGAGATTGAAGGTGTGTGTGTATGTTGTAGGCAGGCATCGCTGGAGAGGTTTATCGATTGATGTGTGTCGGAAATGAGTTGTGGAGACTCTGGGAGAACAACCTAAAGAAAAAATGAATGTGCCCGGTGGATAAAATGCCAAGGGAGGGGGAGGGCGAGGAGGGCGTGTGCATGCATGAGATAAAGTTAGTGGTAGTGTCGGGGGTTGGGTGCGACACATGCCAACGGATGGCTTATCATGGTGGGAGCGAGTAGAACGTCGCCGGTGCATGGAAGCGGGATAAGGCGTAGACACGTAGGCCGGCGAACTTCACCCAGGTTGGGGGCTCTCCGTGGAGATAATACCCCTACTCCTGCTCTGCGGGGTCTTCGCATGATCACTAAGGCACTAGTGCTACAAGTTGCTCCTTGAGCTGTGTCTAGAGGTAGGAGAAGGCAAGGCTAGCTCTTCCCTGCCCTAGGTAACTGGCTAGTTCTATCAGAGCTGGAACCCTTTGCATGGGTTCCCTGGGGGGTTTATATAGGCCTACCCCCCAGGGGTACAATGGTAATCCAGCCGGGTGCTGGGCCTGGCTGTCAGTGTCTTCGGCCTCCGGTTTCTCCGCCGACCGTTGGGGCCTGCCGCTTGGTGGGTCCCGCCGACTGGTTGGTGGCTACTTACTATAGTCGTGCCGTTGATGACGGGGGCTTGGTCGTCCCAGTGTGGCTACAGTCCCGCCGCCTGGTGGGAGTTCACTGTAGCCACGCATGGTCTCATCAGCTTAATGGCATGCTTGCCTCGGGGCGAGGGACAGCCGCCTGCTGGAGGCCGGCTCCTCCCGCGTCTGTCCGGCCGGGCCTCCGCCGTCTTCTACGGAGTCACTGCCCGATAGGGCCCGCCGCCGACAGGCTGTACCGACAGGCCATCGTGGGGAACAGGGCTCCGCCTGCTCGGAGCGACATCAAGGGAGGCATGGCACAGTGCCCCGTCGTGCGGAGATCTCCACCTGTACGGAGCACTTTAACCATGCCTGCCTCGGGCGTCGGGGGCGATGTGCTTCACTGTAGCCATGCTCTAACTTGTACTCTCGATGGGGGCTCGGTTGTACCGAGGCCGTGAGGTGGTCGCCTGCTTGATGCCGCCCTCTCTAGAGGCCGGCGGGCTGGAGCCGGCCACTCGCAGCGCTGTTGGCTGGGGTTGGCCGCCCTCTGGTAGCCGGCTGTATAGCCAGCCGGCCCTCAGAGGGCGGAGCTTCAGCCTGGGGCCCAGCTAGGCGGAGCTGGCCCAAAGTCTTGATAAGTCCTGGGACCTGGGTGAGGCTACCCATGGCCCATTACTCCGACAGTAGTCCCCGAAGCCGGCGAGGCATCGCGGTCGAGGGGCCGTGAAGACTCAGCGGCTTCCCCCCTCATCGAGCTTCAGAGAGTGCTATGATCCGCTTTGCGGTGTTCCAACATCTTGGTCCGACTTGCAGCGCGCCGGCCTCTGAGGCCGGCTTCGACAAGGCGGGGTTGTCAGCCAATTTCGAACTTCACGGCGGGAAAATAGGTGGCGCGCCTGCTAAGCTTCCTAGGCCGCCGCCCACCATGGGAGCGCCATGCGGCACATGTCAGCCCGGCCAGCCTGCCACCCCACGCTCCCGATGGGACATGACAGTGGGCCGGGCCCTCCACCACCGGGCCTCGGCACGCTGGCAGATCCGCTGTGCCGAGCCGGGCGGTTGTGATTCCCGTGGGGCGCAGTAAGTCTGCGATGGAGACCGTGGGGACGTGGGGGCATGGGCGCAGTTAATCCCACGTCCCAGGCCCTGTCCCCTCGGCTTCATAGCCCAGGGGCTATAAGTAGGGGGAGGGAGGGGTGCGATGAGGCACGCGCTCCCCCTCCCACTTCTTCTTCCTCCTCTCGCACTCTCCACCGTAGCTGCTGTTGCCGCTCCTTGCCGGCCATAGTGCTGCCGCCGCCGCTGTTGCGCTCTCGCCCCTCCTGCAGCTCCGCCCGTAGCCATGGTGCGTGAGAAGGGCGGCGACTGGGACGGCTCGACGGTCATTGAGGACCATATCACCTTCCTCCGCTACACGCACCGGATGCCGAGCGCAGCATTCGTCAAGGCGCGGGTGCCCCCGGAGACAGAGATCTCGCTGGCGCCACAGGAGGACAAGCGGGTCGTCTTCTGCTTACACTTCCTCCGCGGCTTCGGCCTCCCGGTGAGAGGCTTCTTCCACTCGTTCGTCTACTTCAACCACCTCCAACCTCATCATCTGATGCCCAACTCCGTGACCCTGCTTTCTGCCTTGGTCACGGCGTGCGAGGGCTACATCGGCATCCTCCCCACGATCGAGCTGTGGGGAGCTTTCTTCTATGGGAGGCTTGGGACCTCCGCCAAGGACACGCCGGCCGAGTGCGGGGGCTATGTTGCCGTGCGTCGGCCGATGAAAAGGAACACCTTCCTTGTCATCAAGCTGGCCCAGTCGGTGAAGATGTGGCAGCAGTCCTACTTTTACATCGAGAACGTAGATCCGGCTGCCGACTTCCTCAACCTGCTGCCCTACGAGGCCGCCCCCCACCGGGATCCGGCCCAACTGGGGGTAAAGCCGAAGCCGGTGTCGGCGGACGCGGCGGCCGCCATCAGCCGACTCCGGGTGCTCCAGGAGTTGGAGGGCCTCGTGGCCTCCGACCTCCACATCGCCTTCATCGAGCGCCAGATCCTCCTGCTCCAGAGCCGCCCTCATCTGATCTTCCGGATGGGCGGACACCGCGACCCGTGCCGGCTGTGCATGAAAGGGATGCCGCCTGCCGAGGTGGTGTGGATGGTGAATGAGATCTCCGACCTCAAGGTATCGGAGGAAAACTGGCGGTACGGGAAGCGTCCATACTCCCGCCATAATCCGCCGCCTGTCGTAAGTCCCTTGATTTCTCTCTGTAGTTTTGTCTTTGGGTCTTGCTCTTCTTAGGATTTGACTCCTCTCTTGAGCGCAGATTTACATGTCTGTGGCAGCGGCCGCCATCGTGGGGCCGGGTGGTGACTACCACCCGGACAGAGCGGTGAGCGACGAGGATGACCCCGACATGGGGGCGGCCGCCCTGGCGGACGACGCAACAGGCGGCGGAGGACCAGGTGGCACCGAGGAAGGCGACCGTGTGGAGACCTGGCCCGATGACGACGATGACGAGGATGAGCCGCGCCCCACTTGGAGCACAGCCAACACCCGCACCGGCCCCTCCACTGGGCCGCCCGCCCGCGGCGGCAAGCGTAAATGGAAGCAAGGCGCTACTCTATTCGGCAGCGCGCCGAAGAAGCCCAAGAACCCGACCGCAGCGACCAGGCGGCAAGAGGCTGCAGCAAAGGCGGCCAAGTATCGGAGGCAGCCAAAGGTGCCCGTCATGGTATCGGCGTAAGTGTCTTTCTCTGGCCTTCACTCCTTCTGTTGATCCAGCCTAAGAGTAAATTCCTTGTTGTGTCTTCATATCTCAGGGCCCCTCTCACCCTCGAGAAGTCGGGTGCCGCCTCGGTTATCAGGTCGGTGATGACCTCCTCCACCAGCCGGTGGATCGATCCAGCCACTGACCTCCAGGAGGCAACAGAGCGGAACGCGCGGGAGGCGCGTGATGAAGAGGCCGACCGCTTGGTGAAGGCAGAGGCGGACAAGGCCGCAGCCTCCGCGGCGAGGAGGCTGGCGCAGGCGAAGGCCGAAGCCGCGGAGAGGGAGCAGCTCGCGGAGGCCACACGGCGCCAGGAGCCACTGCTTGTGACGCCGCTGAACACCGCGCCACCTCCGTCGGAGTTCGAGGCGATGACTGGGGAAGCCGGCGATGAGCACCCGATCATGGAGAGGGAGGGCGGCGACATGGCCATGCCTGACGTCTTCGTGCCTCAGCCGCCACCAACTAGCGAACCGCAGGTCGAGCAGCCGGCCGAGCCGCCAGTGCCGCCAGCTGAGAACATGGTGGTGATGGACCTAACTCCTCAGGTCCGCACACCCGTGCGCCGCCGTCTTGAGAAGGCGGCCTCAGCGCCACGACCGTTGGAGACCGGAGCCGCGAGTTCGTCGGTCCCCGACACTGAGGCATCCAGCGCCGCGCCGACCGTCTGGGTGCGTGGAGGCGGTACGGGTGCCCTGAACCAGGCGTCCCTCGACGTCCAGGCCAAGCTCCGGGCCGAAGCCGAAGCCCTCAGGCGCTGCAACGAGGCATTCCTGGAATCGCGAGCTGCTATCCGCGTAAGCTTCCTGCTTCTTTTTTCCTTTGATCTTCTTTCAACCTTCGTGGGGGCGCGCCAGCGCACCCACTGGGTGTAGTCCCCAAGTTTCGGGCGGGCTGCTGAGCAGGCGGTCCGGAACTTCATCTTGTTGGAGCTAAGCGTTGATCTTGTCCGGCATACCCTTCCGTAGGACTACCATAACCTCTGCGCGGTCGCCTACAACTCTAGCGTTCAGGAGCTGGAGACGCAGACCGGCCATCTGTCCGAGAGCCGGAGTGAGCTTCTGTTCCTTTATTCTGCAGGGGCGCGCCAGCGCACCCGTGGGGTGTAGTCCCCGAGGTTCGGGCCGACTGCTGAGCAGTCAGGCCGAATCTCCCCGGTTAGCTGCACCTGCTTTGTTACTTAACTAATGTTCTTCCTTCTCTTTCTTTCTTCAGGGGCCAGCGCCGCCTTGCAGCAGCAGATGGGCGAAGCCAACACCGCCCTGCATGGCAAGGAGGCGGAGTGCAGCAAGCTGGCCGAAGAGCAGGACCGGTTGGTCACTCAGCTTGCTGAATAGGCGGAGGTCTTCAAGGCGGCCCAGTCGGAGGTGAAGATGAAGGAGGCCGACCTCCTCGCCGAGTTTGAGGTCGAGCGCTCTGCCTGGGTTGACAAGGAAGCCCAGATGACGGCCTGCTTCAGCAGTATCGAAGATTTGGTCGATGGTAAGCCTTATTCTCTTTGTTTCTTTTTTCAACTGTCAGCCTTTATCCAGGCCGATCCCTTGCTTATAACCTTGGCCTTTCTCTTCTTTTGTCCAAACAGACTTCTTCCCGGGCCACTCTGTCGCCGCGATCTAGATGATCGAGGCTCAGCGGAAGAGCGAAGGGCGGAGGGCGTGCAGATCGCTGTTGACGCCCCCCGGACTCTCAACGAGCAGATCCTCAGCATCCAGGCCCGCCTTCGGCCTGCTCATCAAATGCAGCGCCGGCTTCAGCGCATCGGCACCCAGGCGGTTTCCTCCCTCTGGCCAGGCCTGCCAGCTCCGCGCACCCCAAGTCGGACTGCCGACTGGCTGGAGGTGGTGGCCGACCGCCTGAAAGCCTGGAAAGGCTCAGCTGCCCGGGCAGGAGCGCGCCGGGCCTTGGAGTTTGTCAAGGCATGGTACCCTAGGCTAGATCTAGCCTAGTTGACAACGTTCCGGCTAGAGGCGCAGGAGGAGCTGGCTGTGGTGGAAGCTGAACTCATCAACAGGGCGGCGACAATCGCCGACTTCACCGATACCAGCGTCTTCGTCCCGGAGGTGGTCGAGGAGGGCACCGAAGCATCGCAGGAGTGGCTTGGGCTGAACCCGGAGGACAGCGAGGATTCAACCAAAGTCATCGACTCCAGCGACGAAGGAGAAGAAGGGGAGGAGGAGGAGGAGGAGGAGGAGGAGGAGGAGAGTGACGTCGACCTGCCGGAGGTCAGGGCGGACAGTCAGCCCCAGCCTGACCGGGCCTTAGACAACGAGCCGTGCGCCAAGGCGCCAACTGCTCCTGGAGACCGCCAAGCAGAGATCGACCAACCGCCCGTTCCTCCGACGGACGCCACCGACTCTGTCATCCAGCCCTCCGCCGTCCCGACTGCCGCTGCCGACCCTTCCGCCCAGGCGGAGCCGCCTGCCGCGTCAGGCGGCATAGCCGACTCCAGCGTTCAGTCGTAGCCTTCTGCTGCACCAACCGGCAGCACCTAGCCGGAGCCTTCTGCTGCTCCTTAGGATTTTCTCTTTTCCCCTATTTTACTAGAGTCTTGGACAACTTGGTTAAATTCAGTTCCACCCATGGGGTGTATGTCGAAATTTGTTTGTATGCTGGCCATTAGGCTTTTATCCTTGTAAATATTCTATTATTGCTTATGCTTGCTGTGCCGACCTCTAGCTTTTCTTTCCTTTTGCTCCTTGGTTTTTTCCTTTGCCGCCCTCCCTTGGCTATCCTCTTTCCAGCCAAGCAGCCGCTCTGCGGACTGTGCCTGGGTTGAGTACTTAGCTATTTTGTGGGAGGGCTAGTACTTATCCATTTGGAGCGTTAGAAAATAAAAACAGAGGCTGGCCGACCGGCTGCTCGGCAGCCGGACGATTAGGTGCTATGCCGGCCTCTACTATATGTGTTTCTTCCTTACTCGTTTTTCATGCGGGGCACCGTTTGGCAACCTTTGCCCGCCATGCAGTCACTCTGCAAGCTGTGGCTTCTGACAAAGGAAGTTTTTGGTGCCGACACACTACTTGTCCGGCTGCAGGAGGCGGCATATAGTAGAAGGCGGCGAGCCTCCGGGCCGACTGGTCGAACCCAGTGCCAGGCGGAGAAAATAAAACTACACATTCTCATAGGCATAACACTTATCATATGGATAGCAGAGGGTAGTCCCCGAGCTCTTCTCGGGGGACCCGGAGTCTTTATACATAGTACAAAAGGTAGCGTGATACATACTGCTTTCAACTGTAAAACCTTTGGAGGAGGTTTGCATTCCATGGCCTCTCCGTTTCTTTGCCTGAATCATCTCTCTTGCATGCTCTGGGCTTCTGGGCATCAATCAGATAGTAGGAATCGTTGCCCAACACCTTACTAATGATGAAAGGGCCTTCCCAAGGTGCTGAGAGCTTGTGCTTTACGGCTGTTCGCTGGATCAGCCGGAGCACAAGGTCTCCCTCCAGGAAGGATCTTGGCTTCACTTTGCGGTTGTAGTATCGACGCAGACTCGATCTGCTGGTAGATGGCCGACCGGCTGAGTGCCAACAACCGGCCTTCCTCCAGCAAGTCGACACCATCTTCTCGCGCCTCCTTGTCGTCCGCCTCGGTGTACATGGTGACTCTTGGGGAGTCGAACTCGATATCTATCGGGATGACGGCTTCAGCACCGTAGACGAGGAAGAAGGGCGTGAAGCCAGTTGACTTGTTTGGAGTTGTGCGCAAGCTCCAAAGGACAACCGGCAGCTCGTCGAGCCAGCAGCCGGCCGAACGCTCCAGAGGCTCGACCAGTCGGGGCTTGAGGCCGGACAAAATGAGGCCGTTTGCACACTCCACCTGGCCATTTGACTGTGGGTGGGCAACAGACGCTAAGTCCAGTCGGATGCCCTGTGTTGCGTAGAAACGAGCCAAGGCTCCTTTGGCGAAGTTGGTGCCGTTGTCGGTGATGATGCTATGTGGTAATGCCGTATCGCGTGGTGATGTCGGCGATGAAAGTCACGACAGTCGGACCATTCAGCTTCTTGATTGGTTTTGCCTCTATCCACTTAGTAAACTTGTCCACAGCGACAAGCAGATGAGTCATGCCACCACGGTCCGTCTTGAATGGTCCTACCATATCCAGCCCCCAAACAGCAAAGGGCCAGGCTATGGGGATGGTCTTGAGTGCAGAAGCCGGCAGATGTGGCTTGGAGCGGAATCTCTGACACCCTTGACACTTCTAGTTCTTTGGCCTCTTCTAGAGCAGTCGGCCAAAAGAATCCATGACGGAAGGCCTTGGCCACCAGTGACCTTGAAGCCGCGTGGTGGCCACACTCGCCTTGGTGGATATCTCTGAGTATTGCTTGTCCTTGGTCCGGTCTCTGTTAACTCAGGAGATGGCTTGACAGACGGCTTGAGAAGGCGGCGTAGGGCGACGCCGGCTGGTATTGCTTGTCGGGTGGAGCCAATCTGTGCCAAGACATCTGCTTGCTCGTTCTCGTTTCTTGGCATGTGAAGGAACTCGCACCCGTCAAAGTATCCGCTGAGTTGCTGTACAAGGAAGCGGTAGCTCGCCATGTTTGCATCCTTGGCGTCCCAGTCGCCTGACGACTGCTGGACCACCAAGTCGGAATCACATAGCACAGGATCCGGCGGATGCCGAGTTCCTTGGCAAGCCGGAGCCTGTGTATGAGTGCCTCATATTCATCTACGTTGTTGGAGGCAGCGAAGTGGACTTGCAACACGTACTTGAGCTTGTCGCCTTTGGGAGAGGTGAGGACGACGCCGGCTCCTAGACCGGTGCACATTTTTGAACCATCAAAATGCATCCGCCAATGGGTGGAGTCTGGTGCAGGCGGCAAACACTGGGTCTTGGCCCAGTCGACGAGGAATTCGGCCAGCACTTGTGACTTGATGGCGGTGCGAGGCTGGTAGTAGATGGTGTAAGGGGCCAGATCAATAGCCCACTTGGCCACTCGGCCAGAGGCGTCTCGGCTCCCAATGATCTCAGCAAGCGGAGCCGTGCAGACGACGGTTATCGGGTGCTCTTGAAAGTAAGGCTTCAGCTTCTTGGCAGCAAAATGCACGCCGTAGCACATCTTTTGGTAGTGTGGGTAGTTTTGCTTGGAGGTGGATAGTACTTCACTCAGGTAATACACCGGTCTTTGGACCAACAACGCTCTGTCCTCCTCCTTGCGCTCTACCACCATGACTATGCTGACAACCCGTCTGGTGGCTGCAATGTAGAGGAGCATGGATTCCTTCTCAGTTGGAGCTGCCAGGATAGGCGGAGTTGCCAACATCTTCTTGAGTTGGAGAAATGCCTCGTCCGCCTTGTCGTTCCACTCGAAAAAAGTGGTCTTCTTCATGAGTTGGTACAAGGGAAGAGCCTTCTCGCCCAGCCGGCTGATGAAACCGCTAACTGATGCCAAGCAGCCGGTGAATTTCTGCACGTCCAGCAGCCGGGTGGGTACTTCCATCCTCTCAATTGCCTTGATCTTCACAGGGTTGCACTCTATGCCGCGCTCTGAGACCAGGAAGCCGAGAAGCTGGCCGGCTGGTACTCCAAATACACACTTCTCTGGGTTGAGCTTGATCTAGAAGCGGCGCAGGTTCTCAAAGGTTTCCTTGAGGTCTTCTAGAAGCGTGCCGCACTTCTCCGTCTTCACCACCACATCATCCACATAGACATGGGCATTTATGCCGAGCTTCTTGAGGAGACACTTCTGCATGCAACACTGAAAGGTGGCGCTGACATTTCGCAAGGCGAACATCATGGTCAGATAGAAGAAGGCTCCAAATGGCGTGATGAAGGCGGTCTTCAGCCTGTCGGCCGGGTTCAGCTTTATCTGATGGTAGCCTGAATATGCATCCAAGAAACTCAACAGCTCGCATCCGGCTATGGAGTCTATTAATTGATCAATCCTTGGTAGGGCAAACGCATCTTTGGGGCAGGCCTTATTAAGGCTGGTATAGTCAATACACATACGCCACTGCTTGTTTTTCTTCAACACTAGGACTGGATTGGCGAGCCATTCTGGAAAGAATACTTCCATGATGAATCCGGCTGCCAGAAGCCGGGCCATCTCTTCTCCAACAACTCTTCTCTTCTCTTCCAATAGGCGGCGCAAGGGCTGCCTGACCGGCTTGACGTCAGGTCAGACATGTAGTTTGTGCTCAGCGAAATCCGTCAGAACACCTGGCATGTCTTTGGGAGACCATGCAAAGATGTCCCGATTCTCACGGGGGAAATCAACGAGCTCGCTTTCCTATTTGCTGTCTAGGTTCGCACCTATGATAGTGTGCCTCTCCTGGTGCTCTGGGCCCAAGGGTATCTTCTTGGTTTCCTTTGCCGGCTTGAACGAGCCCTCCACATCCGACTCCTTGGGGGTGGGTGACATTTCCGGCTTCTTCATCCTGTCATAATCAGAACTAGTCACTTCACGTACTCCATATTCTTCTTCAGAGGAGGATGATCCTGTTGTGCAAAGACAAGAGGACAACTCAATGCAAGCATCCTTATTTGCTCGAAAAAAGGAAAGGAGATATTTAAAACATCACAGATGAAGCACTTCTCAAGGACAATACCACTTTCTCATGACAGTATCTAAACAGTAGCACAACACCAATAGAGATGACAAAGCTCAATCATATGGATGAAATCCGTGGGCGAGTACCAACCTTTGTCAGGAGGTTTATTGTGTAGAGCATACAGATGAAGCACTTCTCTGGAACCATCTGCTGCTATCTACTGTGGTGGCCATGCTTACTATATACTCCTAGATTAGTTTAATGTTTCCAACATCTTCTTGTGCAGTTCCACAAAAATATATGGTATCTTCAAAGAAGATCCCTATTTGCACAAGTAGAGATAATTAGATATTACATTAAGAGTGGCATAAAATCAGTGGCAAAACAATTGCTCGTTCTAGCCATAGCAATAAATTAAGTTGCTACACTATATCATTACATGTTTCATCACAGTTCCAGTGCTACATTACATCACCGGGAGTTGGTTTTTGTTTTTCTTCCGCTTGTTCTTCCCCTTGATCACTTGGTTCAATAACAGACAAGCTTCACCGTCAATGTAAGATTTGGCATGTAAATTAGGGAGCACAAGTATAGCACTAAACAACGACATTAATTTTCTGATGAAAGTGGAAAAATACAGGCCAACAGTTGTGAAAATATCCTTATCTTACTTCAATGGGATATTACGGTGCATATACAGATTGGAAGTCTTGTCTCCATTTGTGCAATTCACTAAAATCAAGAAACATTACCGTACAAGTAGCACAACATATGAAAGCACACTGCAGACTCATGTGAAAGAAGGCTAACTGACCTCTCATGACGCGGAATTCAAACAACTCACAAGAAGAAGATCTGAACCAATTTGCCAACACAGATAGGAAGTAAGATCTCCTCTTGTGCAGTTCCACTAAGATCAAGCAATCAAGCAACGTTGTCGGTGTGACATTTTGGTTGAACTGCAAAAAACACTCTTAAAACAAAAGTGTTTTGTGCAATGCAACAAAAGGTCACAATAGCAACGAGGTGAAGTAGATAACCCTGTTTACGGGGGAGATAACAAGATAGAGTAAGGAGCGTTTGGTTACATTTCTTAGGATGGTCATAGTGGTGAGTAACTTGGACTAGTAACATGCATATGTTACTATTCTATGTTACTACTACGCGAAGTTTGCCGCCAGAAGCGAGCCGATCTGACTCTCTTGAGCTACCAAGGTTTTTCTAGCACACCCAAGCTAGTTGGTCCACAAAAGCTAACATATTTTTACAGTTCCAAACTCCTAACGTTGCCTGGCTAGGCCATAAGCTGTTCTTGCTAAGGATCCAAACGCTCCCTAAGTAACAACGCTCGCTAGCAACGAGGCCAGGAGGGGATTGAGATGCGCAGTTAATGGACGACACCTAAACATTGTGGGAATATCTGATTTCCGTAAGATGACTTAACACCTAGACGGAGGGAGTACTACACCTTAGTCCAGGTTTGATGGAATATTCGTCACCTCTTTTCTTCTTGTACGTACTCCATTTGTATTTCAGTTACTGTGGCTTCGCACTCGCACTATTTTCCTATTCTATGAACCTGTGTGTGCGTGTGCATGCGTGCATGTGTGTGTGTGTGTTAGAGAGAGCGACACATCGACCTACTCCTACAGAGAGATGGTGTGTAGTGTACGATTTAGCCGCGAGAGTCGGTGCATCCTCTCGTTTCCTGGCGTCCGGTCGGGACAGGCGGACAGCTGCCACGCCCGCTCCTAACCAGCCTGGCCCACCGAAAGACCCTCCATTGCCCGCGCGCGCTTCCCGCCCGAAAGGGTCAGCGCCGCTCCAAAGAATTGGTGCCGCATTCATGCCCGCGTAGAGTGGACGCGACCTCTCACTGGCGCCTGCGTTGAAGGGAGAAGCGGATTCAAGAGTGATGGTTGCTTCGTCCGTCCAACTTACTGCTGGGTCTATGTGATTTCACGGCTCATTGGTCATTATTATTGACGTTGTAGGACTGCTGGATGTCCCACGCTTTCGGCGAAAGGAGGTACTACTAGACTACAATTTTCTCCATTCTTATAGCAGAGGAGTGCGAGAGCACGAAAACATGCAGGCTCAGTGATTACATGGCCCACCTCACACTATCACCATATTTTCTGGACACCGTGCGACACCTAACTCTTTACATAGTACTAGTATAGTATGTACTGTAATTTATCAGCGATATAAATTTGTACAATGCTATGAAGCTTCCATCTTTTGTTTCATGTATCTTGCGTCCAAGGTTGCCCGTTGCAACATTTCATCAAATACAAAGGAGACTAACATGCATGCTATTGCATCTCAATGATTGATAGATCATAGCCAGTATGTACTCCCTCCGTTCCAAAATAAGTGTCTCAACTTTATGCAAACTTTAGTACAAAGTTGTACTACTACTAAAGTTGACACTTATTTTGGAACAAAGCCAGTATGATCCGTGCAGTCCCTAGCCCTTGAACCATAAACCCTAACCATGCTTTAATTTGCTGGCAACATTGAGCTTCCCAAGAAATGCAGTTTGCAACCCTTTGACCATCTGATCATTTTGTGCAGTTTAACCAAAATCGAGATGAGCATCCCTGTGGCAAAGAAAATGAAGAAGCGTGATTAGAATAAGATTACTGGGACTAGTTGATGATACATAAACTCATCACAAATACAACACGTAGAAGCCAGTAGAGGTATGTGCGGGGCAAAGAAGTAGAGAAATATCCACATGGAGTGATGTGGGCAGCTGGAGCAGTGGTGCAAGCCGGCTGTAAAGGGAGTTCTACCTGAGGGGTGTCGGGACATACCTCAACCCAGAGGAGGACGGCGGGAGGCGGCAACTGCCCACGTCGCGGCAGTGAGCAAGGGATGAAGGCAACCTCACTGACTTTGTGAGAGAGAACGGCGGGGACCCCTAATCGGGACGTGCCGACAGTGGGTTTTCACCGTCGGCGACGGCGACCGCATCTACACTAGGCATCCACCCCTTCCCCCGACGGACGTGATCCACCGGGATGTTAGAGATGTGGCCACAGTCATTTTGTGCGAGAGAGTGCGAAGAGAGCAACCTCAGCAAGCAACCGTGTAGGTTGACCCGTCCTGACTATGTATATAGTGGAGCGCTTTCCTTTTCTCTCCATATGAACCTATTATATTGCGTACGTGCCAGTAAAGAAAAAAACTTCATTTATAAATGACGCAGCACCTACTACTCGTTCTCCTATAAACCTTACACTTGGCATCTGCAAAATATTAACCTTATGATTGGCTCTTCGCCTCTTCGGGAAGTCGAGCAATAATGGTACTGCAGTATATATCATTCTGGTTATATGAGACCGAATGAATTGCTGCATGTCCACTACGTGGGTGAGTGTCAAGGGGTGAGGGAGAGTGCGTACTATTACATCCATTTCAATATGGACTACATATGGAGCAAAATGAGTCTCTAAAATACGTCTATATCCATCAGTGTTTGGAGTATGTACTAGTAGTTCATATTGAAATCCACTAAAGCACATATATATTCCAAACAAATATGATAATCTCTCTAACCAAGGTAGGGGCGAGGAGTAAATGGAGGGAGTAGTAAAATTTTCTCCTTGTCCTGCGAGCCACTGCGGGCGTGGGCGAGGGAGCGGGTGAGGGAGTCCTGGATAAGGGGGTATCCGGACAGCCGGACTATATACTTTGGCCGGACTGTTGGACTGTGAAGATACAAGATTAAAGACTTCGTCCCGTGTCCGGCTGGGACTCTCCTTGGTGTGGAAGGCAAGCTTGGCGATTCGGATGTAGATCTCCTCCTCTTTAAACCGACTCTGTGTAACCCTAGCCCCCTCCGGTGTCTATATAAACCAGAGGGTTTAGTCCGTAGGACACAACAACAATCATACCATAGGCTAGCTTCTAGGGTTTAGCCTCTCTGATCTCGTGGTAGATCAACTCTTGTAATACTCATATCATCAAGATCAATCAAGCAGGAAGTAGGGTATTACCTCCATCGAGAGGGCCCGAACCTGGGTAAACATCGTGTCCCCAGCCTCCTGTTACCATTAGCCTGAGACGCACAGTTCGGAACCCCCACTATAAAAAAAGACACATCCGTGACATTTTGGGCCGAACGAATTTTTTTTCTGTCATACATATGACACTTCTATGATGATAATTGTGACAAAACCTGGTATCATCATAGATGTGGTGGGCTCCTACTTCTATGACAAAAATCATGACAAAAAATGGGCTTTTCGTCCTGGGCGGGCCAGAGACGCAGCTGCATGACATTCTTTGGGCCGTCCATGACGGAAAAAACCGTGGTAGAAGCGAGGGGGAGGAAAATTTAGGGGAGTTGCCGGTTACGGTGGGAGGTCGGGGGCCGAGCGATGCGCGTTTCTCTCGTACACGTACGTGCGTGTGTGCGAGGCGTTGGCTCTAACAGAACCCGAGCGAGGCGTTGGGCTCTAACTGAACCCGAGCGATTGCATTGCAGGCTACCGTTACTGAACCCGTGCTATCGATTCCTTCGCTACTGCTGCTAACTGAAGCCGATTGATGCCGCCTCTCTGGATGAACAGTGAGGGTTGCGGGGGGGGGGGGGTGGATGAACAGTGAGCGGTGGCGTTGCCTCTGGCTGAACAGGATCCCATGGTGTGGAGGGCTGGATGAACAGTAGATGGTGGTGGGGTGGCCGTGGAGGGGTGGTTGAACATGACCCCGTGGTGTGGAGGGCTGGATGAACAGTAGACGGTGGAGGGCTGGATGAATAGTAGATGGCGGAGGGGTGGTTGAACAGTAGCCAGTGGAGTAGCGCGTGGTGCAGGCTGGATGAACATGAGCCCGTGGAGGCTGGAGGAGGTCGACGGTAGCCCGTGGAGGCTGGAGGAGGTCGACGGTGGAGATGAACAGTATCTCGTGGAGTCCCGTTTTGCGGTACGCCACACCCCTCCCGATGAACAGGACCCCCGTTTCGATCGTAGCACTCCAACACAAGTCCGTTTCGTCCGTTTTGCGGTACAGCACACTCCTCCCGATGAACAGGACCCCCGTTTCGACCGTAGCGCTCCAACACAAGTCCGTTTCGTCCGTTTTGCGGGACGCCACACCCCTCCCGATCAACAGGACCCCAGTTTTGACTGTAGGAGGTCCGTTTCCTCCGTTTTGCGGTACGCCACACCCCTCCCGATCAACAGGACCCCGTTCCGAACGTGGCCGGTCGAACACAAGGCCGTTTCCTCCGTTCTGCGGTACACCAGGCCTCGTTTCCATCGCCTGTTCCATCCAAGCCGGTTGGCTCCCACGCATTCCTTTGCCTCCCGATGAACACGACGCATTCCGTTGCCTCCCCATGAACACGACGCATTCCGTTGGCTCCCCATGAACACGACGACGATGCTGTTTCTCTGTTCTGACCCAGCCATGTACGTATGCGTGAGTAGGCGTTCGAGACCTTGCCCGTATGTATGTACGTGGCCGTATCTTGCACCCTCCCCGATGTACGTACCTGTACATGCTACGTGCGCGCCTCTACATCGACACGTGCGTGCCTCTACTACGACACGTGCGTGCCTCTACATCGACCAGTATGTACGTACACTTTCGCGACCAGAATGACAACGCTACGTACGCTTCGACTAGGTGGGTCCCGACTGTCAGGCACTTCCTTGCCTGCGAAGATGTAGCTGGTGGGTCCCAGCAGTCAGGGGGGCGAATTATTTTTTTGCCCGGACGCACTTCCTTGCGTGCGAAGATGTAGCTGGTGGGTCCCAGAAGTCAGGGGAAACATTTTTGTCACGAAATACGGTGGCCCTGTCTGATGGTTCCCCGCTGTCAGGTGGAGGAATAATTATTTTGTGCGTAATAAGGAGGCACTTCCTTGTTGCGGCCGTGGACCCAGCTGTCATCCTCTCCACGTATAGTCCATGTCCGATGGAAGCCATTCCTTGACCACGTTGACCACACCGCGCCGAGAGCACTAGGGCGGTGGACGACGGCGAGGCCTAGGAAGGGGACGACACGGAGCCGGGAAAAACGCGGCAGTGGATGCCCACGCGTAGAGGAGTACGAGGGTTCACTGGTTCGCTGCGGTGTGAGGCTGCCGTCACCGCAGAATAACATGGGATGTGGGTGAGTAGAGGGATGGCCTGGACAACAGTGGGAGTAGTAGTGGGCAGTGGGGCCTCCGCCGCATCGCAGCCGGCCATGGGAGGCAGGAGCACGAGGCACGACCGAAGCTGGTTTGGGCGGCTGGAGCAAGAAGACCAGAGGTTGAAGAAGCACTACGGCCGTTGGATGGACATCGTACGGTCACTGGAGCTAGAATCGTGCATATTGACTAAGTTGACAAAGCCCTCCGTCCCCGTCAACTTAGTAGGCCCACAAGTCAGCCTGCCACTATACTGGGTCCCAGCTAACAGGGGGAGTATTCATTTTTTTTGTGCGTAATAAGGAGGCACTTCCTTGCGTGCAAAGATATAGCTGGTGGGTCCGAGCTGTCAGCGGCGGTAACGTTTTTTTCGCAAATACATAGGCCCTTTCGGTGGGTCCCTGATGTGAGGTGGAGGAATCATAATTTTGCGCGTAATAAGGAGGCATTTCCTTGCGTGCGGCCGTGGACCCAGCTGTCGACCTCTCTGTACAGTCCACTTCAGATGCATGTCGGTCATTGACCACGTTGACCAGGCCGCGCTGAGAGCACCAGGGCGGTGGACGACGGTGAGGCCTAGGAAGGGAACGACACGGAGGCAGGAAAGACTCGGTAGTTGTTTCCCACGCGGAGGGGAGTACGACTGTACGAGGGTTTACTGGTTCGTCTGCCGTCGCCGGAGAATAACAACAGGTGTGGATGAGTAGAGGGATGGCTAGGCCAGCGATGGGAGTACAGTGGGGCGGTGAGGCCTGCGCGGCAGCACAGCCGGCCGCAGGGAGGAGGGAGCAGGCAGTCCCGCTGGCGCTTGTTTGAGTGGCTGGAGCAGGAAGAGCAGATATTGAAGAAGCACGACCGCCGTTGGATGGACATCCAACAGTCACTGCTTGTGCGTCAACATTTTTTAAGGAAGCCTCAAATCTGTGGAAAACAACATACAGCCCATCTGCCATTATTTCTAATAATTTACAGCCCATTTGCTAATTCTTAAGGTTTTTTGGAGCCCATATTCTTTTTGTTAGCATTACAGCCCATATTGTGGCCACGGTTAAAAAATTATACGAAATTTTGCATATTTCGGTGCGGTCCGAACTGTTTTTAATCCCGAAATTTCGACTCACATTCAAACTGATTTTAAAAATAAATGTATATCAATATAAAATCCAACAAATTCTCCATGCATAAAAATTAATGTAATTTAAAATCTCGAAATGAAAAAAAGATATTTGAAACTAATTGCCGGTTTGATGTGTTTTAAAAATATACAACCCGTTTCTCACTACTGATAGGCCATTTTCTCGGCCAGCCGAATGAAGCTCTCCTTGTCTTGAAAGATTTGCAGCCCAACAGGCCTGACAAAGCGACTTACTTGGCAAATCACAAGAAAACTGGGCTGTGGCCTTGGACCCAGCTGTCAGCCTCTCCACATACAGTACTCTTCCGATGGAAGTCGATCGTTGACCACATTGACCACGCCGCGCCGAGAGCACCACGGCGGTGGACGACGGCGAGGCCTAGGAAGGGGACGATGCGGAGCCGGGGAAGACGCGACAGTGGATGCTCATGCGGAGAGGAGCACGAGGGTTCACTGGTTCAACTGCACTGCGAGGCTGCCATCGCCGCAGAATAACAGGGGGAGTGTGTGAGTGGAGGGATGGCCTGGCCAGCGGTGGGAGTAGTATGGGGACGGTGAGGCTCCACGGCAGCACAGCCGGCCACGGGAGGCAGGAGCATGCGGCACGACCGGCGCTGCTTTGGGCGTCTGGGGCAAGAAGACCAGAGGTTGAAGAAGCACTACGGCTGTTGGATGGACATTGTTGACCACGCCGCGCCGAGAGCACCAGGGCGGTGGACGACGGCGAGGCCTACAAAGGGAACGACGTGGAGCCGGGGAAGACACGACAGTGGCTGCCCACGCGATGGAGAGTATGAGGGTTGACTTGTTCGACTGCCGTTGCCGGAAAATAACAGGAGGTGTGGGTGAGTAGAGGGATAGACAGGCCAGGGATGCGAGTATGATGGGACCGTGAGGCCTGCCCGACAGCACTACCGGCCACGGGAAGCGGGAGCAGGCGGTTCTGACGGCGCTGGTTTGGGCGGCTGGGGCAGGAAGATCAGAGACTGAAGAAGCACGATTGCCGTTAGATTGACATCTAACGGTCTGACGCTGGTAGAGTTGATTGATGACTAATTTTCTTTTTTGCGAAATCTTGTGTACGCATGAACTTGGTAGGCCCACAAGTCAGCCTCCAAATCTGTGGCAGACAACATAAAGCCCATTTGCTATTTTTTAGAATTTGCAGCCCATTTGCTAATTCTTAAGTAATTTATTACAGCCCATTTTCTGCCCAGGACCACGGTCAAAAAGTTTAACCTTATTTTGCATATTTCGGTGGAGTCCGAACTATTGTAATTCCGAAATGATAAACATTTTTTTAAGAACTTATTGATTTGCCAAAAAAATCATTTTGTTTTTGTGAGCAAATAAGACGTGGGACAATTGAGTTGGTTTAAGGGAAAACCAGTGGTAAAAAATCAGCGCTGGGTGGGAAAAAACAACAAAAATAAGGATGTAAATATGAAAAGGGAATTTCATGTGTTTTCAATATAATGATACGTGTATATGAACTAGTAAAACTATAGGTATAGATTAGAAAACGGATGTAGGACATGCGTTTCAAGAGGAAAATAGAAGTGGGCTGTGTGTTTGATTCAGTAAAAAAAACTGCCTGCAGATGTTGTAAGACAAAATATAACTAACGCTGGCGGGCCAGAGGTGAGTAGATACCTGCTGGACCTTTGTGCCCCGTTGTCCTCATGGGTTGGGCCTGTTAAAAACAAAACCAACCCTGGGCAGTCTACAGCCCAGTTGAAACTTGCTCGACCTGAAAAAACAATATATGTGCTCAATAAACGAGAGAATTCTGCAAGTACAGACTGATAACTGGGATGCAGCACAGATATCGTTTTTTATCACGATAATAAGTGCATGCACTTGTTTCGAAAAATTTGGAGAACTGGGAATTCGAACGGCGGGTGCTTATACTACCCATCAAATAAAAATCAGGTGCCTGAAAAACAGTTTCGAAACAAATGATTCAGCTTTATATCCACGCCGGCCCTCGGCATGATGGTTGGAAGCAAATGCAAGTTCATACCAAAATATCGTTAACAACAATACCAACTTGCGGACGACAAGGTAGTACAACTACCAATACCTAACTAGCTTATAATCTTTTTACTCCTGGCCCTAGTGTTCGTCTGGTCGAAAATCTTGCAGAGGACCAGTTCCTGCTCCTTCTCTTGCTCTAGGTCCCCGAGGTGGTACTGGTGCATCACCCAGTTGGTCCTTTGCTGGTCGAAGTTCTTGTTGGTGTGCAACAACATAACCTTTTTTGCTACCCGTCTGCCGGCCGTTGACCATCACCGGCAAGGTATTGCCGGTCTTGTGCCACATCGCGTGCATGCCACACTCCGACTGTATATTGCAACGCGTCCATGTGCCCCTTTTGAACGCCCTGGAATTGCGCTGGAAGAATTGCTTCCTTAGGCCACTCAGTGTGATACCTGCAGTATTGCGGAATACATGTTTTAGTGTACGTAGTTGGCATTTTCATAACATCTTTGGCATGTTGCAGTCACCTGTTTCACTTTTTATTAACTGTCAAATTGTAATTGCTTCACCAGGTCTGCGTCTAAAAAGAAAAATAGAGCTATAAACAAAGGAATATGTTTGTGCAAGTAGACGGCCGATCGGTGTCTCACCTGGAAGTTTCTCAGGTTGGGTGTAGCATATGTTGTGCTCACTGTCGATGGTTGGTATGAACAAATTGATGAGAGAGTGAAATATCGCGCTGTCAGCACTCACTTTGGCCTCAAGGTGCTCGATCAGCTCCTGATCCGTGGGATTGAACTTGACGCCAGCCGGCAGCATCGGCCAATCCTTCTTCGACTTGCATCGGTAATTCTAGTTATATGGTACTCAATGTATGATCAATCGACTATTTTAAGTGATTGATGAAAGATTTCGACAGATAAGTGGTACTCCAAATCTGAAGTCCAGAATACCCGAACACACCACCAGGATTCTTGTGTCACCTCACGCGCAGCGTGTTGTCTCGTCAATTCAATGTGTGGACATGATGAATAATTTGACCGACGTATACTAGTACTGCTACTGTACTACTTACTAGTCGTATTTAGTGTCACAATTTATACATAGGTTTAACTAACAAGTACACACTTGAAGCCTAACTGATATATATATATATATATATATGGCTTCTGCATAGCATCTCCATCATCATTATCAGTACATCCTACGCAGGTGAGTTAGGATGCACTTGATCCCAGGAAGGTACCTATCCTTCAAACCAGAGGAGTGCTTCAAACTAACAATAGTACATAATATCCAACAAAAGAGGGTCGTGCTATAGCAGCAGAATACATGGCTCAGTCTAGATATCATCATGAATCAAGTTGTGCATATTTGCTGTTGGCATGAACCACATCGCCGCATGTCGGGTTTGCAAAAGCCATCCATCGCATGGAAGCTTGATGCCTTTCACACACTGAAGATTACCTGGCAACAAGCTGCGTCGACGAATCTCTGGATATGGTGATTCATGAAACCCATGGTATGATGTGTAAACACAGCCCCCCTCGCGAATGGAAGTTGCATAGCACAGTAATCATGGCCGGTGATATGATTGATGATTGGTTGGATGATCGGATAATTGAGCCCGAGGAACAAGGAGTGGTTGCCGAGGCTGTCAACCCGCCTCCAGTTGAATACGCCTGGCCCAACGGAGCTGGGATCTTTCTCGAACACGAAGCAGCCATAGCCATCAATGTCAGAAACACCCCACGCATTGTACTGCATGTGGTTTGATGTAATGGTTTGGTCAATTTGGTACGTGCGAATGAGCATCAAATGACCGTCGTCAGCTGAATGAGCGATAAACCACCACCCATTGACTGGTATGATTCCAGGTCCTGGAATCATGAAGGCCAGCGCATTTGCGTCTGCTGCAACAATTCAAATTGGAGACCAAAGGGACAAAAATAAACAATCATGTTCAGAGTATGTGTGGAATTAATATTATTATAATAGTGACACATATCATAGACAGAGAATTGCAATGTCGTGGTCATAATCATACCCCAAGTTAAAAAAATAAGCCAATGGCTTTCATATTCTAGCAACATGTCACGGTTCAAACATCATGTAACAATGAGAGGAAAACAGCTATGACAACGCCTACTCATATTCTATCATAGCACTTACTACTACTATTCTCATATCAACTCTAAGCAATAACATGCGTTGTTATAAAAACTTGTAAACGAGAGTAACATATAGCAATCATGATGTTATGCTCATAATATGTATTCTAACAATCATGAGATGCCAATTGTTCTCATATCAACTCTAACAATAACATGTGTGGTCATAAAAATCTAGGAAATGAGAGGAACACATAGCAATGATGTGGTTATAGACATGCTATGCATTCTAAATTTGTAACAAATGAATAGGCAGCCGTATTCATAAGGTAAAGATGAGATGAGATAGAAAAATTACACGACGATAGATTCCACCAGTATAGGCAGCCAATCTGTGCGTCGATCGCGTAAACGATGCCATCATGCACTATAGCATCAGACAGAAATGCTGGCTCAACAGGATTGATGATGAGCCATAACCATGTATGGCGACCGGATTCCAGATAGACTAATCCCATGTTGAACAAGGCAATGAGCTTGTAATCCGTGTAGTCTTCTGATGGTGTGGGAACTTCGCAGATTACAACTTTCTGCAAACAGAGGTCAAGCCAAAAGCTTGACGTGTCTTGTGCGTAGTAGGCAGGAGTGTCCGGTGGGCCACGAGGCTCGATGTCGGCGGTATCCAATGATGGAAGGGTGATCCCCGCTGGGTCTAGATATCCACGAGACGCCACGGACTACCGGTGTGGTGGATGAGGACGATCCAGTTGGCCTTCATGCCCGTCCAGTAGTGGCTGCGCATGAAGGATAGGTGGACGGGTAGTGGTAGCATGTCAAGGGGCACCACGGCAACCTCCGTAGGATCGTTAAGTCGGTGTCTGGGCCACCTGTGAGGATCCGGCATCAGCAAGCAGGGTGTCTTAAAAAGAGCCAACTGGTTGCAGACGAGTAGACGGTACAAAGACACCGAGCATGTGGCCAGACGGACGGTGCTGAGTAGGTCCATACGACTACAGATCTTCTCCAAGAGAACATCAAGGAGGGAATTCCAATCGCTGCTCTGTGTGTTAGTCGGTTCTGCCATTAGGGCTTTCGGTGCTTGCGAGCCAGCGGGGAAGTGGATTCGGGCGGGCGAGCAAAGAAGCTTCTCCTCGTGTGGCCGAGCAGTGAGCGGGGGGATATGGTACGCGCGAGCTACCAAGGAAGATGGCGCGGGCGGGCGAGTAGTGAGCGGGGGTAAATGGTGTGCGGCCGACAATGGGGAAGAGAGTAGGAAGAAGAAGAGAGGAGGAAGAAGAGTGGAAGACGGGGAAGAAAGTGCATTAAATCTAAATTCTACTAGTACTACTACCAGGATATACCGTCCTTCGGAGTGTAAATAGTGTACCGATGACATGTGGATCTACCACAAGAGGGCCCATATGTCAGTTAATGGAGGACAGATGTGCGTAGGCGTATTTGCGGAAGCATGCTCTACTGGCAAACATGATGGCAGTACTGGGTAAGGCTGATTTAGTAACAACAACATGCTGTTTCAGCTTATTAATTACGTGTCCCATATGCTGCAGCGTGTATTGTCACTTCACTGTGAAGACTAGTTGAATAGTTCACTCTGACCGAGATGGGGAATAATGGATCGCTAGGACTTCCTTTCTACAGTATCCCTATGCCTCTACGCTCACTTCACTCATTTTGCTCCGTACCTAGTCACTTGTTGAAATCTGTAGAAAGACAAATACTCCATATTTGGGAATAGAGGGAGGCTTTTACTCCGTACTATTTGGGAATAGAGGGAGTATCACCATATGGAGGGAACAGAGGAAGCTTGAAATATGAACATGTCAATGGCAGGGAGTAAGCCCCATACATGCATGCATGCAACACTCACACGTACACATGGACGCACGCAACACTCACGCACCCATGCGGCACACAGCACACGATGCAACACACACAGCTCACGCTCAAGTGCTCAACCTACTCCCTACGTCCGTGAAAGACTGTACATTTAGAGATTTACACATTGACCAGGGCATAATTAACGCCCAAAAGTAGCAGACTTATGTGTGCATGCGACCATTGCGATAAGAAGATTAAATGAAGGCCATTGCATGCTGTAATTAAGGATAGACATGTAGCCTATACCTACAGCACAAGTTGGTGCATTAGTCAATCAATATCGATCTACATTAAAGGCTAAATGCATTGGAAGTGTAGATGTACATTATGTACCACACTCTTTGTTTTGTAGCCGATGTACACTCTTTGTTGGAAGGCCGAGGGAGGACACGTGCATGCACTCACATACACAGCCAGGGCGGTTTGTGCGTAAGGGTTGGACTCGTGTCGCGCCTGCGTAAAGTTTTGTTTAACTGATTTCTTTGCTCTGCCAACTGACAGGTGGGACCCAGAAACCAGGTGACAATTTAACCAGTCAACAAAGTGCCACGTCGACTATGTGGCCGGTCAGTAGGGTGCAATACGGTGCTCTACGATGAGCTAGTGATCGTATAATTGCCGCAAAATTATATATAATGACCGTAAAGAGCGTATTGTTACATACGTTGACCGCCAGTGTATTTTTCTCGTTTCAAATTAAGCCATATTAATCGGAAAGGACGCAGTATGGACTACTAGTACTAGTACTAGTACTCCTTTGATGTGTCTTGTAAACTCGCCGAACGAGGAGAAGCTTGCTTACTACGCCTCTCCCTCGCCCACGTGTGTGGTGGTTCGCGGGACGAGGAGAGGGTTTTGACTACAGCGCCCTCTCCCTCTCCCTCCCTCTCCCTCTCCCTCGCCCTCGCCCTAGCGGTGGTCGTGCAGCAGTTCAATCGGTGTCAGATTGCCAGAAGCATATTGTACTGTAGTATCATCATTGTTGGACCTTCCGAAGAGGCGAAGAGCCAAGTGCAAGGTTCACACGAGTATGAACTGTTGAACCTCCTGAAGAGGCAAAGAGCCAAGCGCAAGGTTTTATAGGAGTTGTCATCCTAGTAGGAGTGTACTACAACTATAGCGAATGATGCTACTATATGATGCCGCCATGTCACGTATTTCCAAAGCTGTGCCACATTTTTTCTCAAAGAGCATGTTGGAGCCCGTGCAACAACCACACAAGTTTGCACGTACACATAACACATTTACTAGTAATTAATTCTAAAGGACAAATGCCAGTATGCCACACAAGTTCATCTCCAATTCATGTGATAAATTTGTGCACGACTAGTCTACATATATTCACAATACTATCATTCACAATTACCGTACTCCAGTTACACGTTATAGATGGGCTACATCCATGTCCTCCTCTAGGTTCCAGTCCCAGGTGTTGTTCATGGATGGCACGATCCATAGCGGTGGGCAACGAGAATCATTGTCGCAGCTTTCTAGTCCGGTTCCACACGATGGAGACTCATCCAAGCTGAAGCGGCATAAATCAGGGATAGTGTGTCCCAGCATGTCATTCATCCGGCGGTGCGCAATGAAGACACAACCATGCTTCATGAACGGTAGGCCTTCCGTGTCGTGCACGGAAGGTGGCATCCGCTTCACAATGGGCAGATGTCCCCGATGAAAAGCGAGTACTCTCCAAGAGTGTTCCTCGGCACCCACGTAGCATCATGGGGGTCGAACTCGGCGCCGTTCATCTGGTACACGCGGCATCCCAGATCTGGACACATGGTGACGTACATAGTCAAGGTCCATGCATAATAATGTTGTGCTCAAATATGGCGGTCAGTAATACTGTGCAACAAATAGTACTACTCTGGTATAGAGGAAGTAAAATAACCGGCTTATTATATATAGCCACTCTTGGCTACATGGATGAGATAGTAAGACATGGAAAAACAAAAATGGTGGCCAAGGCGAGGTCAAAACCACCGGCGGTGCGGAGCCCATGTTGCGGCAGCCCGGATGCCAGATCCGTCCGGCGCTCGCGGCCGCTAGCTAGCCACGATAGCTCCGTCCAGCTGCTTGTCTGCAAGGTTTGCTAGCTAGATTGGCACGGCAGCGCGGCGGCTTGCTCGCGCGCGCCACGCTCAGGCCAGCCATCTGGCTCGAGCGAAGGCCAATGCGGCGGCTTGCTCACTCGTGAGTCATGCTCGGGCCAGCCTGCCAACCCGTGCGGAGGCCAGCGCGGCGTCCGGCCTGTCAGGCGGAGCAGCGGCCAACTCGCTCATCACCGGCGCCACCGACGAACACGCATCAGTACCATTTGAAGCAATGTTCAGGAAAAATAATGATTTGAGGGGGAATAACATGATAGAAGGTCAAATGTGGGTCCCTCGTGTCAACGGTCAAACAAAATGTGTTGGTTTAAGCTGCCTCGTCAGCAAGGACGTGTGGGCCAACCCTGTCATATATGGGTTTAAACGAACCTAATCGGTAGGAGTACTAGGTAGTAGTTTTTGGCATGGATTAAGAAATTTTGGGTATGTTTTTGCTATTTTTTGTACAATAGATTCTTCCTAGGGCTGGTTGAAAGTGGTAGTATTTTGTTAAATACTCTACATATTGTAAGTAGGAGTGAAAGTTAAGCTTTGGAAGCCAATAAGCAAGGCTAGTTACATAGTGCATATGTGTACATGATTGAAAGTAAATATCAACCATGAGTGACTAATATCTTGATGGAAAACTCGAAACTATGAAATACTAGGAAAAAATGCATGGTTGGAAATACTAGCAATGTTCATGTCCGTTGCAATGAATCATAATTAGAATAATACTTATTCACAAACTTGGTACAAAACACTCTAATTTTGATATAAATATGTTTCAATTAGAATATATTCAATGGGGCTGCTTTGGTGAGGTCAGGGAGGGATGTGGTTAGTTTTAAGATACTAATTATGGGTTTTTCTATAAATTGGTAGACAAGTGGGATGTTGGTGAGAAAAGGCAACAACTTACCTCACAATCATTAGATGTAGATCTAATGGTCAGAAACGACGGATGACAGACACACCAGTATCACCAACTTAGTCTTCTGTAGGAGTACTGGCAAGATCCGTGCATTGCACGGAACATCAAGATGCATTTTTTTATAAAACACTTGTTGTGATTGACCCTTGCGGGAGTTATCCCATGTGTAAAAACTAATGATATCTCGAGAAATATGAGATAAGGTGAAGAGGAGTGGGGTGTGGTGGTGGTTCGTGGTCGGACTGAGCGGAGGCATGGGGATTGACGACGCCGGCAGCGGCCATCGGGCCAATATGTTCCACAGGCTTCCTTTATTAATTGCTCAACAATGAGGTTTGTTGGAGATAGGGATGAACGAGGGAAGGCCTTGTCTGCAAATGTGAATAGGGGTGCGGGTATCTTTTAGTTTAATTTCCATCCGTCAGATATAGATCGGACGGTCTATATTGCAAGATGGCACACGTACCATCATCACCACCTCGGGTTTTTTATAAGAGAAGAAATATAAGTATGGAGATACAAACGTATTATAGATACTTGCTTCCGTAAACTAGCATCTACATTCTATTCAACGCCTCGGCATGTGGGGCCTTAGCACAATGACTTCTCGACTGTGTAAAACAAATATTTCCCACTGCCGACAAGGAGGGGGTGACGGCGGCGCGCTTTTTGGCTTGCTCTAGTCCTAGTAGTCATACTAGGTGGTCTAAGCACGTGTAGATTTATTCTTTTTCACGTCTCTTGTTCGCCATACTGCCACGGCTGTTGATGAATAGACGGTAAGTTATTCACGGGGAAACCCTTGATGAGCGTGTTTGCGAGAGAGAGAGAGAGAGACAGTGTGCGTGTGTGATATGTTAGAGACTGAGGCAATGATAACAGATTCTTTGTGTCTATGTGTGTGGAGGATAGAGAGAGACATGTACATGGGGCTTTGTGTTGTGTAACGTGGAGACACATATACATAATTAGAGAGTGAGTGTGTGAGATACACATGCGGACATGGGGAGAGATGAGGATCCAGATAAATGGGTGTTTGTGTGTGTTTGTGTGTGTTTGTGCACGCATTTGTGTGTGAGAGGGAGAGAGTGTACGTGGAGTATAGAGACCACTGATGATGTAAACCTAGTATAAGGGAAGGGGGAATGGTGTGACATGTGTAGTAGCGGGATAACACGGGTGCGGGCTGGGGGAGCAGACTATTTGGAAGAGACATCGAGTGTGTGTGGGGGGGGAGGGGTGTGAGAGCGAGAGAAAGAGAGAGCTAGCAACGAAGAGAGAGAGAGAGAGAGAGAGAGAGAGAGGAAGAGAGGGGGCGAGAGGGGTCGTTTGTGTCCATAAATGGCGTATAGATAGGGAGACAATGTTGATGTTGTCCGAAATTGGCCTATGAACGGAGACGCAAGGGAAGCGAGTCATCGTGTGTGTGATAGGGACTTCATGAGAGATCTAGAATAGATGGTGTACATAACAATGTGCGAAATTGAGAACGATTATACATTTGGTTGCTATGCAAAGAGTCACGACATATATGTATGCAGGGAAGGAGCTGGGGCGGGTCCGCATGTGGGAGAGATAGAAAGAGGAGAGTGGTGCACAAGGAGACAAAGTGTGCTTGTTTGCAGTGGGGGTGGTGTGTGAGGTGAGTGCGCGAGAACCACATAACTAGCGAGATAGACATTTGGGGGCGACGTTTTGTGTGTATGGGAAATATACACTCTACATAGTGCGTGTGCTTGGGTAAGAGAGATAGCGGGAGACCTAGAAGTGAGGGAAGAGATGTGTGCATGCCCGAGAGACAAAGTGATAGAGACCTATGTTGGGGTCCGGACTTTACAAGAGAGAGGGGTGTTAATGTGCTCGTGTGTTGGTGTTTGGGGGAGAGAACGACTTCTCTATGTGTGTGTGTGTGTGTGTGTGTGGTGGGGGGGGGGGGGTTGACTTCAGATAAAGAGTGAGGTGCCTATATTTGAGGAACTTTAGCGTAATTGAGATATTGTGCACTCATGGTTGATCCATTTGTTTCACAGTTTGTACTATGAGATAACAATACTTTTGAACATGCGTGATATACCTTGATGTACCAGAATTACAAACCTAAGATTGGAATTTTGGAATTCGACTCCATCATTAGCTTTTGTAATTCATTTAAACGGAGGTACATTTTTAAGCCGGGATTTCTTGATTTCAAATTCATATATCAAACCTAGAGATATACACATACATGCATGTTCAAACTTTATAATCATCCACTTTATTCATACACATACACATTTTTGCTTTTGTCATCATATTTAGGATAAACACATTTGGAATTTCATTTGAATTGGACCGTATGATGGTATTTGCTTGTGGTAGCTCAATGATCCATATTTGAATTGAATGGACAATCTAAGTTTCGAGTTGGAGACATTGATTTTCAAAACTTGCACTTTTTTTTGCGTGCAAAACAAACAAATTGTCGGCCATGATATCATAGTCGGCCGTACAAGAGCAGAATACTTATAATTTTAGGCGCCAAAAGCTTTCAAACTTCCCGCTCACATCGAAATATCACACGCCTGAAAGTTTAGCCCTGCAATATTCCTGTTTTACCCCTGCCATATGAACGGAAAAGGGCTGCTTTGGTAACTCCATTTGTTTTCCCCTCTTTGCCCCCAACATTCTTCCCTAGAGCCCCTTCCCTTCCCCTCCCCGCCCCCCAACCATGGCAAGCTGCCGAATCTAGTCCTCCTCCGCAGCGGTGGACCTCACACCGCGCCGGATCTACCTTCCGCACCTTGGAGCCCCTAACTGCCAAGTGACCACTTCACCAAAGCCGCTTCAGCGACTGGCTTGTCCACCGCTCCAGATCTCCTTGACCGCCATCATGGTCCACCACACCGGATCTGCTTAACCGGCGCCCTCCACCACAGCGTAGGCCCTTCATTGACTCCCTCGTCCGCCCCTTCGCTGGCCCTTCATACAAGCCCTCGTCCGACGCAATAGATCCGCCTCACCGAAAGCACTATACAACACGCCCGCCGAAGCCTTCGTCCACTGCACCGGACCCGCTCCACGGATGCCATATTCAACTCCACCGGCCCTGCTTTACCGACGCTGCAGCATCATCAGGTTATTTCGATTTGTACTCCTTCAGTTTTTCTCTTTATCGTGCAACTATTCACTTACCACAGATGAGCTTTCTTGTATGTCGACAGACGCCACAACCGTAGCACCGGAGCAGCTTCAGCGACAGCGACAGCCGGCCCAAACTCAACCGCAACACGAGCACCATCGATGATCCTTAGCTATCAAGTATGACAACGATACCCATACGCCGCCGAGAATCAGGTACTATTATCCAATGGCCGACGCCTACGTTCACTTTCCTAGCATAAGCACTGCACCTTTGAATTTCTTCAGGGCATCATTCAGTTTTTCATGAGACGCGTTATTCTGCTTGCACCTGTAGGACCATACTTCTGGCAGTGAACATGTTACATGTGTTAAATTACATACCAGTGCACATATAGATAATATGATTTAGTTTTGTTCTGATGCCACCTGTTGGTTTCATCAGACTGCTTAATGTTCTCTATGCTTAATTACACATCAGCAAACTAGCATGTGGTTCCGCTGCTTTTTGTTTGTTTTACACTACATTTTCTGATGTTAGCTATTACATCACTGCTCCGAGCCTCTGTTCATTACTTGTTTGTGTGTTCTTGATCTTCCCAAGTTGCATGACTAATTTGATGCTTCTATTAATTATGGAGCTGCCAACCCCATCAAGCAAAATATTTGTTCTTTTGGTGCTGGCACCTCGAACAAGCATAAAAATAGAGGGAAGCAGATATATTGTCGTGTATGCACACACCCTTCTTTCATTAGTTTAGATGAACCATTGATGATCAATTCAGACCAGTGCATGCGATTAAAATTAATTTTATCTAAATAGATGGTGCAAAATAAACTACAACAACTAGATTTGCAACCACGGGATGCTGACGATATCTTCAAAGAACATTGCAACAGCAGCTAGGCTTCACAGCAACATATGGTAAGCCAGTGTGTTTTAGTACATGTTAAATGTAATGCGAGTGGGCTGCTTTCTTGGCTTGTGCCCTCAACGTGTAATCCTACCGAATTATAAATAGTTCAGTTGTCTGCTTTGCTGTATTGCTTGATTTGAATGCTTGTTTGTTGTTACGTTATACCTGAGTTGGCCAATATGTCAGCAGTGCCTGCTGTACTATCATAAAGAAATGCATGCCTATTTCATTTGAGTCCTTAACTTTTCCTCTCAACTTCATCACAAGACTGTCTTCGTAGTTTATATGAGGCCACACAGTTAAGTGCTTTCTCAGATTATTTCAACTGCTTAGATGCCTTGGCAACTTAAATATAGCGGTTGTACACTCCCTTTCAACTTTCATCTTACCATTTTAATTTCTTTTCGGCTGATGCTGCTTCGAACCATTTAAATATTGTTTGCCATGCTCGGCAATAATTCGTCCGTCGTTTACCATGTAAGCTTACTGCCTGAATCATACGATAACTATCTCTTACTTATGTCCAGCGGAAACCTTTCAGGATGCCGTTCACAGTAGGACACAATGTACAACCCCAGAGTCTGTTTGTGGAAGCAGTGTGCCATCCATGTTACCAGATGGTAGCAGTTCAGAGGAAACACCACCGGAGAGTAGTCTGAGCACAAATATTATAGTGCTTGAGGCTCTACTAGAGGCAGAAAGAGATGGTGTGGCTGCCATGAATGAGGTAATCTTTATCTTGAGGCTGGAAATTACAGAATTAGCGGCACGCATTATGCAAGCAACCCAAGAATTGGAGGAAGTAAGAATGTTGGATTTGAAGACGGAGGAGGTCCTGCTGTTTCTGCTATCTGAAGCCCAAGGTAATCTCGGTTCTTCTTTAGATACCAGTTGAAATTGTCATTAGATTATTGTACTTGCATGTTGTGTCATGTCTCTGAATGGATTATGTTGCAAGACCCCCTATGTTGACCAGAATTCCATGTTGTCCATGTGTTGTAATGATCTGAATTTTTTAGGCGAGGTAATCCTCAGTACTTGTATGATTGACATAAGGTGAACTATTTTTCGTGGGAGCATATTGTATTGGATGAAATAACTGTTTGAATCAGAGTGTATCCAACCTACTGAATTCGAAGATCACGGTATTTCTAAATCATAATCATATATAAAGGTGGAATAAATCTTTGTTGTGGTTTTGAAGAAATAAATAACAAAACGTATAATTATCTGTGGATATTCGTAATCGAATACAAACTGGATTTGAATTTAGTTTGCCAGGTCCCAGGGCAAACAAGAATGCTAATTCTCCCAAGTTTTGAATGAAGCGGCTAAACACCCACTATAATTTGTGGGCTGCCCGAAACAAGTGTTTGCGAGATGGAAATTACTGTCTACCCCTGACACTTGACATCCTTATCGACCGGATTTACACTGCTATCGATAGGGGTAGACTTGTAACTACAATCAGACGTGACACGACGGCCTCTGAACCCATTAACACACTGGGCGCCAAATGTGGGCGGCAAAACACATTTGGATTCAAGCTCATCCGAAAGACATGTGTCTCGTCCTCCATTTCCCCATTCATACACGGTGAGCGGCAAAACAAACTCTCCTCATCCGAAATCGATGTAGGCTAATATTTTAAATAGGGGCAGATGTGTAACTTCCATCAGACGTGACACAACCGCCCTACCTCTCAGCCCCGTTCATACACCGTGGGCGTCAACCGTGGGCGGCAAAACACCCTCTCGCTTGAAATAGTTACTGGCAAATATTTGGGAGATGCGAGATTACCATCCTATCCCCAACCGACACGATGTCTGAAATTTTAAACGGGGGATAAGTTCGTAACTTTCCCCCATTTCAGAGAAGCGCGTCCCAAAGTTTGAGATCACCCCCCACCCTCCCCTCCATTTCCCCATTCATACACCATCGGCGGCACGACAACCTCCGCACTATGGCTAGCCTCCTCCGTCCGCCACCCCATCCTCCACCTTGCCGGAGCCGCTACCCCTACCTCGTCGTCCACTGCAAGAGATGGACGTCTCTCATCCACGGCGCTAGACCAGGATCCTTTCATCGCCTCCTCTCGCTTCATCAGCGCCGTCGTCCACCTTGCCGTTCCCGCTCCTACGACCGCCTCGTCCACGGCAATAGGATATATCCCCTGACCCGGCCGTCTGCCGTCTAAAGTCCTCTTCCCCGCCGCCGACAGCCATCGCACCCGCAGCACCCTCATTGTATCAGCATAGGCCTACACGGCGTCGCAAGAGAGGTGGTACTCTTCCATATGTGCTTAAGTTATTGATCTCACCCGGAAAATAGATCGTAATTTGTTTACTGTACTTTTCTTGTCCGTACCAAATCGTAGTGGCTAGTTGAAAGCAAACATTGGTTGCGAAGTAGCTTTGTCCGGTTTGCACCTTCAGATCCGCCATGGCACGGGCACTATACTCGTAAAGCTTATGGTTTCCCCCCTTTATATTCACTACCATCATCGTAGGTGCTTCGTGTCATGGTAGCACTGCTCCTCAAGACCTCAACCCAAAGCTTACGTGTTGAAATAAGAATCTGATATGATGCTCATATCACTAAAACAGAGAACGTTTAATTGGTCACCTAATGTTCCTATATTCATTTCGAAAAGCATGTGCGCCACCCACTGGTCCAGCTAGTTCCACTTTCCTGATTTTTCTCTTGATGCTTAGGGTTTTCCCCTTTTATCTACTCTACTATGATCTCCGTAGGTGCTTTCTGTCGTACTAGCATTACTCCACCCTTCAAGCTAAACAACACAACACTCAGAATTCGAAAGCTTAGTTGTTCAAATATGATTGTGATATGATACTGATATTAGTTAACTGACACATTTAATTGGTTAGCTAAAGGTCCCACTTGAGTTTCCAAATGCATGTCGCGACATATAGAGAGACATCATAATTGCATTTCTTTGTCACTTGTTGACCGTACTTTCTTGTCCATACCAAATCTTAGTTGTTATTTCAAAGCAAACATCGGTTGCTAACTACCCTTTGCGTGGTTTGCAGCTTCAGATCTGCCATCCCACTGCCACGGTCAACACTGTACTGATCATGCTTATGTTTTCCCCATTTTATGATGACCACAATCAGCCTACGTGGTTCGTGTCGTAATAGCACTGCTCCACCCATCGAGCTAAACAAGCTTAGTTGTACAAATTCATATCTGATATTATATCTGATATTAGTAAAACTGAGAGATGTTTAATTGGTTAGCTAAATGTTCCTACTTTAGTTTCAAAATGCATGTGAGCCACATATGGAGAGACCGGAAAGAATAGTATTTCTCCATGCGCTCTGGTTCATCATGGGTGGCCAACCGACATTGTATTGAAACACTTGTAATAACTTCAATCTGCTTGCTCTTCTGCTCTTATTTAAGATGATACTCTTCTCTTGCGGTTGACTGGTCAGGTCGAGTTGTTCTCCCTTAGTATATTTTGAATCTGTCAGGTCAGGTCGACTTATTCTTCTTTACTATATGTTGAAGCTATCATCTGCGAAGTGTCATGACTTCGCATTACAAAGAAAATCTCACTTGTTTTATGTTTTCATGCATGTCAGATATTGAACATTATCAAAATGAATATGAGAATGGGCGCACGAGAGGAATATTGCGGAACAATCCACTGGCTAACAAACTTGGCATGGTGGAGGATGGCCTATCTTATTCACCCATCAAGGTGCTTGCTCTAACTTTGCAAAGTTGTTTTGGTCGCACATATTTTGCATCTGACCTCTTGCATTTCTTCTACTTTGTTACACCATCTTCTTAGTTTAAGCATCATATATGAGTATATGCCATAACTATCCATTTTCTGTACCTATTCCATGTGTCGTCACACTATGTTTTTCCAGTCAAATGTTGTTCTTTCGTGATAGATGTCCAAAAGGAAGAGGGTGAGTGCAGATCCTCAAGGAGTACAAACTAGGTATTTGGAAAAGGTAGTGGTACCTGTTAAATCAGATAGATCAGCAGCCACAGAAAACACAGGCCCAACTGTACCACACTTTACCCCTACTCCAGTGGCCAAACCCCTATTAGAACTGCTGGGAGCCCAGCGTTAGGTACTGTCTATGATATCAATTCAAAATTTGAACTCCTAAATTTCTGCTTGTGCCTTACATTCTCTCTTGTATGAAAACTAAGTTCAGATGAATCTCCTTGCTCAAAGGATCATACGATCTCAAAACAATAATGGGCTCTGCATTGCTCTTGTCAGTACCTCTCTCCCTTTTGCCTTGTAACGTTGTACTTAATTAATTGCTATTTGATTAGGTATCATCAATCTGCACCTAAGCTTCATTATCCTCTGTTTCTTCCAATATTATTTGATCTATATTTACTCTTTGCAAAATGTAGAATAATGGCAACGCTTATAAAGAATTTTCTTTGGGGAATTTATTGAATTATCCTTCCATCAACATGGAGAAGGGCTTTGTCCAGCCCGTGTTAACATGTAATGTAAGTTCATCCTTCTCAAGCCTTCAAACTTTGTTCTAGTATAGATTTGGATAGGCATCATTGCCTCCACTACTGTTTGCTTTGCTATTTACATCTGATTGGATGTTTGCAACAACTACCAGTTTCAAATTGTAGTTGTAAAAACATGTTCCTTATGCAGAATAGATCCATTTATTTGCTTATATAATTGTGAAACCTGTTACGTGTCTCCTTGTTTCTCTTTCAGAGTTGTATCTCTTACGCCAGGCAGAACTTTAGGGAAGATAGTGAGCCAAACCATCTTGAGGACAGCGAGATGACCCCAAGGTCATGTATTGATGAAGACAGTGAGTTGAAGCTACTCACCAGCAGGTGTGAGACAACCTCTGTGCAGTCGCTGCCTCAATCAGTTCGACTTCTTCAGTCTCAACTTAAAGAGGAAAGGCTTGCTTCAGCTCAGCTCCGACTTGAAGTCAAAGATGCAATGAAGATGTCAGAGGACTGCCGTGCGCACCATCATGCCTTAAATCTAGTGTTGATGCATCTATAGTTGACACAACTGAGGTCTACTCAGCTTCTTTAGCGGTTTGGGGGGACCGACCTGGCCAGGCCTAGTGCCTTCTGAAGTGCTCTCAGTTTTCTATATTCTTTTGTCAGCGCGTTTATTTGCACTGGTGGCGAACTGTGATGCCCAGTGGATGTAATATGTGTGATAGCCGTGATAGCCTCGTGTAAGTTGCTTGCTTATTTATTTCCTTGTTGTCTTGTTTATTTGTTTGCTTGTAGTCATTGCAGTTCTTTTTTCGTGGTTTGCTAGTGGCTGCAATAACCTATTTTTTAAAACTAGGCCACAATAACCATGGGCTAATATTTACTGTAGTGACACTGGGCCTCCTACGGGCCGTAGAAATAGTGAGCCTTCTATGGTCCATAGAAATAATGGGCCTTCTACGGGCCGTAGAAACAATGGGCCTTCTATGGGTCGTATCATCAATGGGCCTTATGCGGGCAGTATGATCGATTGGCCAAACATGGGCCAATAACAAGCCGCATTATGGCCGTAAACGGGCTAGAGTTGGAATCGTCCGTTCATGGGTCGACCATAACGGGCCATCGTTAGTAGGCCGTATTTCATGACGCTATGAAAACGGCCCAACATGTTAACGGACCACAAACGGGCCGACTGTAACCACGGGATGAATTTGGCTCATAAGCAGAAAATGACAGTAACGGGCCGTAAGTAAACGAATGCTGGAAATGAGCCCAAGAATAAATGGGCTCTGAGTAGGCCGAAAGATAACATGGGCTGGAAACGGCCCAATGGAATAACGGGCCCTTAATGGGTATAAAGTGATGCACTGTTCATTACGGGCCAGTTTCACCATGGGCCGTTAATGGGTGTAAAGTAATACACTGTTCATTATGGGCCAGTTTCACCACGGGCCGTTAATAGTCCAAGAGTTACATAGGGCCTCATATGGGCCGAAAGACGTCATGGGCCATACATGGGCCAGAAGTGAAAACAGGCTGGAATCATATTGGGTGGCCCAGATGATGCTACTGGGCCTAATTCGGATAGGGCGTAACGGGCCTTGGGTTAGCGGGCTGTAAATGGGCTATATGTGAACAGGCCGTTAACAAGCTTTACATGGGCTGGCCCACCACCTTTTGACCAAGTCAAACGGGGCGGCCTTTTCACAGGAATGGGCCTCTATTGGGCTGTGCCACGTGCCGACGTATCATAGGCGCCTTCTGTCCAATGAGTGGATGACATCTGTCCCAACGGTGAGCCGACACGTGTTTCCTCCAGCCAATGATGATTTTACACGTGGAAAATCCCCATTGGTCGGGGCTATTAACGGGTTATTGGATCCAAAACCCAACCCGATAGCTTAACGGCGTTCCATTATGGTGGATGCCACGTGTCGGTCACCCTTGACGAAAGCACTTCTGTGACGCACGATTTATCGTCATGGAAGTGGACACTTCCGTGATGATAATTTTGGTAATGTCATGGAACACTTCTACGACAGCACATGTATGACTATCTTGATTCTATCATAAAATCGTCATGGATGTACATGCATGACAAAAAATGCGACCTACTCTGACAAACACGTATCATCACGGAAGTGTATTTTTTTGTAGTGCCCCTACCCGAGATCCGCCGGTTTTGACACCGACATTGGTGCTTTCATTGAGAGTTCCTCTGTGTCGTCACCTTTAGGCCTGATGGCTCCTTCGTTCATCAACCACAACGCGGTCCAGGGTGAGACTTTTCTCCCCGGACAGATCTTCATATTCGGCGGCTTCAATGACAAACATCACCTCCGGGGGAGCCATGGCTCTAGGCCAAACTCTCCGGCTGGGAGGCTTCGTTATGACCGCCCGATCGGCTGTCGCGCCGACAATGACTTCTCAGGTCATTAGAAATGGCCTCCATGTTGATTTGGAATTTGCTGAATAGATGGACCCAATGGAGCTCTTATCCCTCAATAAGCTCTTGGATCGCATCGCCGCCCTGGGCGTCGCAACGGACTATGACCGGATGGGGCTTAAACCCGACTGTCGGTGTCAAAACCGGCGGATCTCGGGTAGGGGGTCCCAAACTGTGCGTCTAGGCGGATGGTAACAGGAGACAAGGGACACGATGTTTTTACCCAGGTTCGGGCCCTCTCGATGGAGGTAAAACCCTACTCCTGCTTGATTAATATTGATGATATGGGTAGTACAACAGTTGATCTACCACGAGATCAGAGAGGCTAAACCCTAGAAGCTAGCCTATGGTATGATTGTTGTTCGACCCATGGACTAAAACTCTCCGGTTTATATAGACACCGGAGAGGGCTAGGGTTACACAGAGTCGGTTACAATGGGAGGAGATCTTCATATCGAATCGCCAAGCTTGCCTTCCACGCCAAGGAAAGTCCTATCCGGACACGGGACGAAGTCTTCAATCTTGTATCTTCATAGTCCGGGAGTTCGGCCAAAGGTCATAGTCCGGCCATCCGGACACCCCCTAATCCAGGACTCCCTCAGTAGCCCCTGAACCAGGCTTCAATGACGACGAGTCCGGCACGCAAATTGTCTTCGGCATTGCAAGGCGGGTTCCTCCTCCGAATACTTCATAGAAGATGTTGAACACAAGGATAGTGTCCGACTCTGCAAAATAAGTTCCACATACCACCATAGAGAGAATAATATCTGCACAAATCTAATCTGCTGACGTATTCCACAGCGTGACATCACGCCACGGCCAAGCCTTTATTCGAATCGTTTTACTGTTCCACCTCAGCACGTTTAGCGAGGCGGTTTCCTCAGCACGTCTTGTCAAAGCAGAGATCGTGTCCCCTTATTCCGGGATTCTCATCAATACGAGCGTGGGTAACCCAACCGTGCATTTGGTATGACTTCCTAATTGAAAGTGAGTCCCAAACGGTTACAGGGAGGGCTCTTGGTATTCAACCTCTTTATAAAGAGACCAAGGCTCGACTCCTTTCTTTTCAATTCAATCAAATCCGCCCCTCGCCTCGAGTTCCAACACCCAAAGCTCCAGATTCAGGCGCTTCGGACCTTCGATGATGTCCGGCTCTGACCTCCAAGGCCGGTGGATGCCTTCCTCCATTACGGAAGAGGACGTGCAAAAGTTGAGAGATGCCAGGTATCTAACCGGCGAAATCTCGCATAGGCTGCTTGCTCAAGGGCAGGCTATTCCCACTCCCCAGCCCGGTGAGAGCGTGGTGTTCACATCTCACTTCCTTCGGGGGCTAGGCTTCCCGATTGATCCCTTTGTGAGGGGGCTCATGTTTTATTACGGGCTGGAATTTCACGACTTAGCTCCGCAGTCCATCCTCCAAATCTCATCGTTCGTTGTCGTGTGTGAGGCCTTCCTCCATATTACTCCTCACTTCGGATTGTGGCTTAGAACCTTCAAGGTAGAACCGAAGATGATCGAGGGGCAGCACGCTGAGTGCGGAGGGGCTACCATAAGCAAGATGGCCGACGCTCCATGGCCCGAGGGCTCTTTTCAAGAGGAGTTCGGCTTATGGCAACGGGACTGGTTTTACATCACAGCCCCCAGGGGCACCACATGGGTGGCGCCACCTGCTTTTCGCTCGGGTCTCCCACCACGGCTAGCGTCATGGGTCAATGAAGGGCTTATCTGGGGGCCGTCCAAAGACATGCCCTTGCTGCAGGGCCGCATTCGAGATCTCCTAGAAAGAGATATCAACTTGATCGTAGTGGCGCAGGTTATGCTGATTCGCCGCATGCTGCCCTGCAAACATCGCCCTCTCCGCCTGTGGGAATTTAATCCAGAGGGACCGCGAGTCCTCCAACATTTTATGGGCACGACGCCCGTGGAGATGTACAAATTGTTCTTCGGATCACAAGAAAGGTGTCCGGACTTGTCCGAGGACACAGCTCTGAGCTGCAATCGCCCGGATGCTCAAGTAAGTAGCCCCGTATTTGGACACGCCATCCGTATTTTTATCATAAAACTACCCTTAAAAGAGCTGTCCTTCGAACAGGAGTGGATAGCGAAAGCAAAGCTTATCAGGTGTCCGACCCCCCTGCCTGAGACCACGCCGGATCCCGTATTGACTAGGATGCTGAAGATTGCGCCTTTGGAAGAAGGCGAAGAGGGGAACCCAGGAGCTACCGCCTCCACGAAGGAGGCTGTCAGGAAGGGAGGAATCGAGAATTCCCCCAACCAGGGAAAGAAAAGGACCGCCTCTGACGACCCGGAGGCGATGGCCTCAAAGCGGGGGAAGAAATCTTCGTCAGAGGGTCCGGCGCCGGTGAATGCCCCGGCCGTATTGCGCCCCCGAGGGGATCAGCTCTCCACCAAGCCGTAAGTAAAGAGAGGGGTTCCAAAATGAGTGACATCCCTGTTTTATTTCTGAGGAAGATAACCAAAATATTGCCTTGCAGTTCGGATCTCAACCCTTCTCAGCAGAGCTCATCTTCAAGGGATCTTCGTCCGGAGATGATGGAGAGCGAAACGCCTCCCCCATCTATACCATCTTACGAGGCAGACGACCCCGAGGTGTCGTCTCGGAGGGTTTCTCCAAGTCCGGACCCTAAAAAAGGTCGTCAGACTAGTCCGGCACCCTCTGGTGCGCGGTCCGAGGGGCTGAAGGATCTGCTCGGGCGAGCGTCTATCTCAGAAGAACATCGTGTGTTGATGAACACGGTGATTGGAAGGATTTCGTCTGCGGAAAGCGGATTGTACGAGGCCGCCAGGAGTTTACTGACAGGCTTTGAGGTACATGAAAAGGTGTACCTTTTGGTAGAGCCACATATATAAAATGCGCCATGTATAAATAGTAGCCCCTGAGACTCTGTGTGTTGTCAAAAATGACGGCGCACAGAGGATCGTAATCCCAGGTATAATATGTCACCTTTTCTATGTAGGTGGCGAGGCGTTCGGTGGCTAGCAGATGTCGACATCGTGCTTGTAAATAAGCGGCTAGACGAGGCACAAGGTATGTAATGTCTCCAAAGACATCTGATAAGAGGAGCTCGATGCTCGTGCCTTATCTCTATCTCTACTATTATAGTGTAGCAGTTTTGAATTTGGATTTACCACTTCCCTCCGAGCTTCCCGCCAAAATGCTTTTGAGGTGCTTGGAGCCGTTGATTTCCCACATTAGGTTGGCATCTACCGTTCATCAATTGTCAGCGTTACGTATCCAACGGCTAGCATGCGCCGGATTCGCCTCTCCTGGAGTGAGTCGCAGGTCCACACTGAACCAGCTGCAGGAACCACCTAGAAGCTTTACGGTATTTCCCTTAAAAAACATAGAAGCTAGAAGGCTGTTCCAGAAACTTACCCGTCTGCGGTCTGGCCGGTCTCAATGGATGGATTTTTTTAGCTTGACCGAACCAGTACCTGTCTTATCACATTTTTCTAAAGGGTATGACGACTCAACCGCCGTAGGAGTACTATGATTTTGATGTAAAAAAAGGGGTACTACGATTCAGCCGTCGTAGAAAAAGGCTTTGACGCACCACTTTCCAGGATATTTCGCGGGCAATTAATCTCTACTCCTAATTTCCCAGTTGGTAGGTCGCGTTCCGGGTTTTATTTTCGTCCCACCTAACCCGGTCTATTTTGGTACTTCTTTGGTACTACTTCTCACCTCCCTCTCGATCGCGGAAAACCAAAAAAAACACCGAGATGGAGTCCCGCACCCGCACAACCTCCCGTTATTGTCATCTGAGATGAACGAAAAAAAACAGAAAAACCGCTGGCCATAGACCGGCGAAGATTAACCAGCGAAAAAAAACGGGATTGGTCTCGAACGAGTACTCGTGCCCTCGAGCGAGGTCTCGCGTGGTTCTTGCGAGTAACAAACGCAGACAGTGCCCTCCTTCGCCCGCCGCCGCCCATCGATCCTTCCCCTCCATCCCACCGCCTGACTCCATTGCTCCGGCGCTTGTCCTGTGCACAACTCCCCGTTGAGCGCTTCGTGGATCCGGCGCGGATCAAAACCGCCGGTATCCATCGCGCCGGCGCGGATCCCCTTCTGGACCTGAAGCTGGACAGGTCCAGGACATGGCGCCAGCGCCAACGGCGTACAAGATCCGCCCTCAGGTATCACACATCTGAAATTTACATCCAGATCTGAAATTTACATCTAGATCTGAAATTTACATCCATACACAAATACAATGGTATGAACCTACATAACAGACAGGTCCAGGACGTGGCGCCAGCGCCGACGGCGTACAAGATCTGCCCTCCAGGTATCACATATATGAAACTTACATACATATCTGGATTTTACATCCATACACAAATACAATGATATGGACGTACATAGCAGATCTGAAATTTACATGATTTCATATACACAGCCATCACATACACACTGCCAGCACATACACACAACCATCGCATACACACATTGGATACTTTGTCGTAGCCTGCCATCGCATACACACTGCCAGCACATACACACAGCCATCGCATACACACTTTGGATACTTTGTCGTAGCCTGCCGTCGCATACACACTGCCAGCACATACACAAAGCCATCACATACACACTTTGGATACTTTGTCGTAGCCTGGGTCCAGTTGGAGCACCATGATGCTTAGACGAAAGGTGGAGTAAGGAATATATTTGAACACTGTAAAAAATACAATGCATGGTGAGTAACCTTCTAGGATTAAGTGAACTGTTACTATCAAATAAAGCTGCTACTTATCAGAAGCTGACCAAATAGAAATGCAGACAGACTTAGTCAATTTATTAGCAATCTAAGTAACCTGAAGAAGTCCGGTAAGTAGAACAAGTCGGGCGGGAGGCACAAGCATGAGTGAATCTGCGAACTGTTGCACTCAAAATCTGCTTAAAGTTCAAGATAGAATAAAGTCGAGGAACTCAATGATTGACTGTTGATGCTTTGAATTAAAGTACCTTCAAGTTCATAATGTATTCATGCCTTCAAGTTCGCCATCTCTCTTGCGTTCATGTTGCATCTATTATATCCATCTGATCATCTCCCAGGCCTCAAAAACACCAGAGCTAGCGGTCATTTCATTTGCGAATGGGTAATGCAAGAAGCAAAGCCGGTGAACATGAACAAGAAGACGGCATAGCTACAGGTAGTGTTCACTGTACTATGAATACTAGCTTTTCTGCTAATATTGCGCTTCTTGCATAATGTATTGCAGATCAGACGAGCGTAAAACATGCTGAAGAATACAACGCAAACTTGATACCCGTTGATGAACAAGTAGATGCTATTCGTGCGATTGAACCCGGTATATAAAGTGTGAAAATACTGTGATGTGATGCCTGACATGCAAGTCTAACAATGACTTGTACCATGCTTAATGTCTTGCAGCACCTACGAGCGAGACAAACATGAAAGATGGTAATCCAGACATCATATCCATAGTTGCAGATGTTGATCCTTTTTACACGACGGAGACAGGTACATGATTGATTGCGTGCATACCAGACAAATATTGAAGTTGTATTCATGCTTACTATACTCTACAGATGGACCGGAAAGGGTAAGGCCTGGGTACCATGATGATGGTCAAACATTTGCACCTACGGCTAGCCTAACACTCGATCATGCTATTCATAACATGCAGCTACGAGATAATTCTCAAGGTATCCATAGGCATGATATCCACCTTCCCAACCGTCATTTTATTTGTTTTCTTATTTGTATTTATACATGCAGACGACACCGCTTCCGAACATCATGAAACTCTATCATTAAATAATGAATGCAAAAAATACGCGGATAATGCAAGGGAGTAGTACAATGCAAGGAAACGTGCAGCTTATCGGATTAAACGAAATGAGGATATTGTCAGCTTACAGAATGAGAATCAGCCGGTAGTTGCAAAATCTGGTGAGCTTGATGGACACTCTTAGTTTGATGTTGCTTAGTAGGTAATATTGTGCTTATATCCCGGTTAACAGAATATATGATGCACAATAATTTGCCACTTAGTAGATCATAGGGATCTTATCAACGCTCGTAGGCGGGCTGCTTATCGCAACAAGTTGTCAGATGATTTGGGTAACCAACAAGTCATTGGGAAGTCTGCCCGTCGCCAAACTCTATGTGATATCACAAATGTTCTCGAAGATAGGGAGAGAACTAAACCTAATGTCCAAGATGAAAATGCACTTTCCCTTCAATCATCAGGTAAGCTTAAAGAGTATTATATATGATATTCGTTATGTCAAAACCATTTAGCTGACATGTGTTTGGACAACTTTTGTTCACCTGACAACCCAGGTAACTCTAACTATACAACATTCTCGCATGATGCGTCAACGTTTTCTATTACAACTACGGGCCTTTCTGGTCTCGTTAATGAGAATGAAAGTCAAGGTGATCATATTTTGAGTACAAGTTCAACAAATTGCTCACATGTTTTTGTTATATTCTCTAATATTTGTGTTTGCCCCTAATGACATCTGATGCAGTAGCAGTCCATAATTACACCCAAGAAACAGAGGATAGAACGGAAGCAGAACGCAAGAGAGACCATAGAAACGCACTGAGAAGGGCCTCCTATGGGCGGAAAAAGCTACCTAATGTCCAAGATGAAATTGCAAAGACCCTTGTGTTAGCAGGTATGGTTCAAAATGTTTTTAACATTATAGTTGGTATCGTCTTAACCAATTAGCAGAATTTTGTTTGGTCAAATCTGGTTCTCCAGACAACCCAACCAGCTCGGAGTCATTTCCAAGTTCAAATACGGTGTCATCTGGAATCATCTGTGACACCGAGCATCAAGGTGATCATATTGTTCCTAATCATCCACCAATTTCATGGGCGTATCTATTTTATTCTCTAATATTCGGGAATGTAATCTTCTAAGACACCCAAGAAGCAGAGCTTAAAACAGATGAAGAACGCAAGATAGACCATAGAAACGCCCTGAGGAGGGCTTCCTATCGGCGGGAGAAACAATCTACCGTACAAGTTGAACATGCACACAACCTGCATTTATCAGGTATGCTATTAATGATTTAACCATTATGTTACGAACCATTTTTATCAATAAGCAATAATATGTCTGGATAACTTTTGTATGCAAGGCAACCACACTAGCTCTAACTATATATCATTCTCGGATGATGCGTCAGCATTTCCTGATTCAACTGAGGTCTCGACTGGGATCGTTAATGACATAGAGCTACAAGGTATTGTAATTTTGTTCTACTATAACAGAAATTCCTTCCATCTTAGTTGCATGCTTTTTTATTTTCGGTAATGTTTGTAATGGCTCCAGACGGGATCTTGAATGACATACAAGAAACAGAAGAAAGAACTGAAGTAGAACGCAAGAGAGACCATAGAAACGCCTTGCGGCGAGCTGCTTATTGGAGGAACAAGGATAAGCTTATCCAGGATCAAAACAAACATGCATCTGCTACTTCAGGTATGCGCTTACGTTTAGTATCTGTTTCTATGGCAGTCCCTGCTATTCTATATGTGACTCCTCAAAATCCGATAAATCAAAATTAACTAAATACGAATTGAACTTATTTTTGATCCAGACGACCAAAATAGCCCTAGCATTACAGAATTAATGAAAGAGGGAGCAACATGTCCCCCTTCAACTTTACACGCGTCTGTCATTCAGGACACTGTTCTAGCTAGGAGGCAGACTGACAATGAGCGGAAACGTAATTTAACAAACGATCAAAGGGAGGCGAAAAACGCAAGGAGCAGAGCATGCCATCAGAAGAGAAGTGACGAATTAACGTTGGAGGTCAGAGAAGTAATGAACGAAAAAAGACGCGAGAGGAGCGTGCAACGCTGCAAAATCATGTCGGCGAATGAGAAGGGGGAGTCAAGTGCACAGAGGAAGGCCAATTATGACCGAAGGAAAAAAACACCGTGCAAAGAATGCATCGCAATCCCCCAACAGACCTAGCAAACTCAGACTCCGAATGTCCCACATGCCCAAGCCGCGCATCACCCGTCTCCCAGGCCCAAAAGATGATTCATCTGATGACGATCCGGGGACGAATATGCCGACATACTCTGCCGGTGCCACTGGTAAGAATTTGCGGTTGTCAGTTTCTTAAGCTCATTCTCAGCATGTCGTTCTAACATGATTGTGTCCGTTGTCACTATCTGTATGACGACAATGCAAAAGACAATGATGTTTTCCAAAGCGGCACCATGCGTCATGAGCAGGAAGCACACAAATTGATTGATGAGGAGTACTACATGTTTTGCAACGAAGGTATTGCAAACCCTACACTATTGACACTTTGGAGCTATATTGTTGTCTCATTTATTTGTTGTTAGTGAATTGTACGTGATTTTGCAACAAATCCCCATAGGATCCGATAATGACATATTGGATGATGATGAGGAAGCGAGCAAGTCTACCGATAAACTTAGCGACATTGATCCATTTGACACTGTCTACTCAAACATTCTAGACAGCACTCACGTCCTGAAGCTCGATGAAAATTGCAAACACTGTACGGCCAGGAAGTTTGAATCTGAGACTGCCGGCTTCTGCTGTCGCAATGGCCAGATCCAGCTTAAGCAACCGGAACCAATCCCAGAGCTTGTGAGGCTATGGTCCAGCATGGATGCAGATTCGAGACATTTTCGGGAGAACATACGGTTCTTCAACGGGCATTTCGCCTTCACCACCCTTGGCGTCAGCCTTGATGAAAACTACACAAACATGAGGTCTGGGGTGTACACGTTCCGAGCTCATGGCACCATCTACCACAATGTCCATTCATTCGGGCCTAGCTCGCGTCCAGAACATCTGCAGTTCTACTTCTATGACGACGACCCTAACCTAGATCATCGTAAGGCGGCCACCAAGCAATTAGACCAAGATGTCGTGAAGAGGTTAGTAGACATACTCAAATAAAACCCATACTCCCAGCAATTTAGGAGTATGGGTGCACACAAAGACAACCTCGATGATTATAGGATAGACCTAAACACCGATAAGAGGCTGGACCAAAGAAGGTATAATAGACCGGTGTCCTCTGAGGTCGCTGCAATTTGGGTTGAGGGCACTGACCTAGCAAAAAGGTTTGACCGCAAGATAACACTTTGTGGTAACAACAACGAAAGGCATAGTATTCGTGTGAACTCAGGGGCATACGACCCGTTGTCTTATCCATTATTCTATCCAATGGGGGAGCTAGGTTGGCATCCGAAGCTACCCAAACGTAATGTTGATTGGAATGTTGTCCAAAATCCTCGTTTGTCTCATGATGATGAGGATGATGCAGGTATGTCGTATTGTGTCCCACTTTTTTAAAAATATCTTGTTGTTTTCTAAGATAATTCTCACGCGATCTAAATCAAACGTGTGCAGATGGGAATAGCAGGTTATGCGTATCCGTTAGAGACTACTACTGTTACATGTTGCAAACAAGGCCTGCAATCTTCAATCCAATTCTCTGTGGAGCACGCCTACTACAGCAATGGGCAGTTGACATGTACATTAAGATTGAGAGATGTCGGTTGAGGTGGTATAGGAAGAACCAGACGTAGATCCGTGCCGATCTGTATAAAGGAGTTGTTGATGCGATAACATCCGGGGAGACCCGAGCAAGCGCTGTTGGGAAGAGAATAGTTCTCCCTGGAACTTACCCAGGTGGCGATCGCGACATGAAGAAGAGACATATGGATGCCATGGCAATTGTCCATACATACGGGAAGCCTGGCATCTTCTTGACCATGACTTGCAACCCTAAATGGGAAGAGATAACAAATGAGTTGCTTCCCGGACAGACGGCGCAAGACCGACCTGATATTGTGGCTCGCGTGTTCTATGGCAAACTAGAGGCCATGAAAGATTTGTTGCTCAAGAAGATGGTCCTGGGTGTTGTTGTTGCTTATGTTTACGTAGTCGAGTTCCAGAAGAGAGGCCTCCCCCACGCACATTTTTTGTTGATCATGGATTCAAATTATAAGCTTCTTGTCCCAGAGCAGTATGACTGACTCATTTCCGCAGAGCTCCCAGACAAGCAGAAGTATCCGGAATTGTATGCAATGGTGGTAAAACATATGATGCACGGACCATGCGGTGCTCTCAACCTGAAGAATGTTTGCATGCAAGATAATGAATGCAAGTGCAGATACCCGCGGCCGTTCAATGAAAACACGATACAAGGCAAGGACTCATACCCAGTTTATCGTCATAAAGACGATGGTAAACACGCTAAGGTTCGAGGGAAAATGTTGGACAACCGATGGGTTGTGCCATATAACCCTTACCTTCTGCGGATGTTTAATTCCCACATCAACGTCAAGGTCTGCTCTAGCATAAAGGCTGTAAAATACATTTATAAGTACATTTATAAGGGCCATGATAAGGCTTCTTTCAGCATTGATCAGCTAGATGCTGATGGTAACATTGATGAGATCAAGAGATACGTTGACGCAAGATGGGTCACCCCTCCGAAGGCTATGTGGAGGATTTTTGGTTTCCCACTGTGTGCCAATTACCCGTCTGTCTTGCAGTTGCCTCTTCATCTCCCGAATATGCACAGGGTTACATTCAATGCACATGCTGACTTGAAGAATGTTGTATCCTCCGAGAATGCTTCAAAATCCATGTTAACAGAATATTTCAAGGCAAACGAAAAACACCCTTGGGCAAGGCATATATTGTACAAGGATTTCCCCGGAAGCTTCACGTGGGAGAAGAAAAGGAAGTTCTGGAAGATGCGGGTGTCGTGGATCTAAGTCTGACAGTAGAGTGGGGGGTAGGTATGGAGAGGCAAGGTTCTAGCTATGGAGAGGTTGTAAACACAAGAGATGTACGAGTTCAGGCCCTTCTCGGAGGAAGTAAAAGCCCTACGTCTCGGAGCCCGGAGGCGGTCGAGTGGATTATGTGTATATGGATTACAGGGTGCCCGCTGGGTGCTGTCGTGGATCTAAGTCTGACAGTAGAGTGGGGGTAGGTATGGAGAGGCAAGGTTCTAGCTATGGAGAGGTTGTAAACACAAGAGATGTACGAGTTCAGGCCCTTCTCGGAGGAAGTAAAAGTCCTACGTCTCGGAGCCCGGAGGCGGTCGAGTGGATTATGTGTATATGGATTACAGGGTGCCGAACCCTTCTGCCTGTGGAGGGGGGTGGCTTATATAGAGTGCGCCAGGACCCCAGCCAGCCCACGTAATGAAGGGTTTAAGGTACATTAAGTCCGGGGCGTTACTGGTAACGCCCCACATAAAGTGTCTTTACTATCATAAAGTCTACTTAATTACAGACCGTTGCAGTGCAGAGTGCCTCTTGTCCTTCTGGTGGTCGACTGAGTCTTCGTGGTCGAGTCCTTCAAGTCAGTCGAGTGAGTCCCTCGTAGGTCGACTGGAAGGTGATTTCTTCTAAGGGTGTCCTTGGGCAGGGTACTTAGATCAGGTCTGTGACCCTACCCTAGGTACATGACTCCATCATTAGCCCCCGAATGGATTGAGGCTTGAGTGATGAAGGAGTTGATGTTGTTTCCGATTAGCCTTCGCATACTGGTCGTGCGTTGTTTTGAACTAAAAAATCTCTTTGTTGAAAGTGAGCAACTTTTCTTCAGTCGACTCGATCCATTCTTTTCCTTCGTCGAGTGATCTTTTGGACTTCGCCGATTTCCGAGCGACGGATCGCAGGAAATCCCGCGTTTGGCAGACCGATCTGCCGTTCGCGGATTCCGCGGGATGCGAAATTTGGGGAAGCGCGCGAAGCGGGGCGGACCGCGGTGTTCGGACGGGACAGGGCATAGACGCCTCGATCCCCGCGCCGCTTTTTTCGCCACGTATCGCGTCCGCGTAACTGTTCAGGATATGATTAGATCGACCGGGCCCACCTGTCATCCACTCGGAAGGGATCTTATAAATGCGCCCGGCGAGGGTTTTTTGAACAGTGCCTCAGCATTCTCTCTCTGCTCCCTTCGTCTCCGCCCAACGCGCTCGCTCTCGCCTCCGCACAACTTCCCCTCGCGCGTCCCGCCGGCAGCCATGGTCAAGGAGAAGACGGCGGCGTTGGAACGCGCGAAGAAGGCGTCGGCGACGGAGAAGGCGAAGGGGAGATCCACCAGTCGTGGCGGGTCTTCGTCTAGATCTCGCCTGCCGAAAGGCTGGGTCCAGGGAGATTGGATCCAGTCGACCATCACGGAGAAGGATCTCCTCGACATGGCCAACGAGGGCCTGATCCCTCATGGAGCTGCGAGGCTTCCGGGGAAAGAGTGGCAGCCCCAGCCGGAAGAGGGTGAGTGCGTGCTTCTGGCTACCCATGTCGACCGCGGATTTTCTTTGCCGCCGAGCATTTTCTTCCGTGGTTTCTTGAACTTCTTTGGAGCGCAACTCCACCACTTCACCCCGAATTCTATCGCCTATCTTGCCGCGTTTGTGTCCATGTGTGAGAGTTTCCTGGGTTGTCGACCGCATTGGGGTTTGTTCAAGCACATATTCACGTGTCGCTCTCAGACCGTGAAGAAGGCGAGCCCAGGCGACGAAAAAACCCGAGTTGTCCAAATGTGTGGGGGTCTGGGGATCCAGGTGAGGAACAAGAGCACCTTCCCAGCCATGACATTTCCCGAGTCAGTCAGAGGCTGGCAGTCGACCTGGTTCTACTGCCAGGATCAGTCGACGCCGGGGCAGTCGAGTGGACTCCCTCAGTTCACCATGGGCCGAGTGAACAAGCCCTCCTCTCTGAAGGTGATTCCGGAGGAGAAAGCTGACGTGAAGATGCTGATGGAGCGTGTAGTTCAGTTGGTTCGGGAGGGAGTGACGGGTATGGATCTCCTGGAGGTTTTCCTTAGGCGTCGTATCCAGCCTCTTCAGTTCCGGAGCCATTGCATGTGGTTGTACTGCGGGACTGAGGATGTGACTCGGGTCAATCCAGAAACAGTCGACGATGCCACTCTGGAAAGGTGGATGGCCGCTGTTACTGGGAACAAGGATAACCCTCGCGGAGCCAGAAGGATTCCTCCACTCGACTGCCACAGTGATCCAAACAAGGTATGTCTGCTCCACTTCCCATTGTATTCTCGTCACATTTATTTCTGTTTTCTCTGCCGATCGGTCGACTGATCTTTGTCTTGATGTCTATCAGGCCCTCACTGAGCTGTACTCGATGCCCAACGGAGCACAGGCTCCGACTGAGGAGGGAGAAGCGAGCGGGGGCGAGAGCCAGGAGGAGGAGTGGGACTCGGACGCCGCTGAGGATGATGATGATGATGATGACGATGATGACGATGATGATGATGATGGTGAGGACGAGGAAGAGGAGGAGGAGGAGGTTGCACCACCGCGCTCGGAAAGGCGGTCGAAGCTTGTCCATGACCCTGCGACTGAACGTGGCAAGGGGGTTGCGACTGTCACACAGTCGACCAAGCGCCCTCGGACCACCTCTCCGGCGCCGACTGAAAAGGCGTCGAAGCAGCCCAGGGCGGCCCCGTCAAAGCCGACCAAGCTCCTGCCGAAGATGAAGGTGTCCATCCCCACCATATCAGGGTAATCATGCTGCTTAAGTCTTCTTGTTTTGTATGAACTTTATCTCTGGTTGGCGCTGGAGTTAGTCGACTGATTCCTTGGAGTTGCAGTGCTGCTACTTCTGAGACCTCAGCCCGGGCTGACGACCATGAGATGGAGGACGCAGCAACCTCAAAACCTGGTACTATACTCTTAACACCGTTTCTAGTCGACTGACTCATGATCTCTGACTCTGATTCTTTTCTGTAGCTCCATCCAATGTTGTTATCACTCTCCCTGATGATGATGAAGATGAGGAACCGCTGAAGCACAGAAGGAGTAGGAAAGCGTCTGCCGGCAGGGTGCTCCAGGATGTGACGGTGCCTGAGACCCTGGTCGCGGAGGAAGAGAACACCACTCGACACACTGTGTCCTTCGCAGATCCGCTGACGAGTGCTCTGCAGCCCTCCCTCTTCACGACGCACCACGTCCCAGAGGACCAAGCTGGCGCCGCGAAGGAGGCGATACGCCAGGCAGGGATCATGATGGAGCAGTTGAAGACCATCCGGGATGCGAGCCAGGCAGCTTACGACGCCAGTTCCGCCCTTCAAAGCAATGTTCAGGTCAGTCGACCACCACTTGTTCTGTTAGGATATGCTATCAAAAACTTTTCTTTCCAGAATTTATAGTAATCACCCACTGGGTGTGTCGATTTAAACTCCGTGTTAGCGGGGGCACGCTGAGTGCACCCGCTGGGTGTAGTCCCCAAGGCTAAGGTCGACTGCTGGCAGTCGGCCTTAGGCTTTATAAGTTCAGTCTTTCCGTCATTCGACTATGGCGAATTGATTTCGCAAACCGGTGGGGGCACGCTGAGTGCACCCACTGGGTGTAGTCCCCAAGGCTAAGGTCGACTGCTGGCAGTCGGCCTTAGGCTTTATAAGTTCAGTCTCTCCGTCATTCGACTACGGCGAATGGATTTCGCAAACCGGTGGGGGCACGCTGAGTGCACCCACTGGGTGTAGTCCCCAAGACTGTGGTCGACTGCTTGCAGTCGATTACAGTCTTAAAGAATACATCTTGTTGTTTTTTTTGAGGTCGACTGGTCGATTCTGTCTTCAACAGGATTAGTGGGGGCACGCTGAGTGCACCCACTGGGTGTAGTCCCCGAGACTACGGTCGAATGCTTGTATTCGGCTGTAGTCTTAGAAACGCATGATTTTTCCTGTTCCACTCGGAAGTGAATTATCTTTGACATTTAGTCGATTGATTCTTCCCAGAGATCCTGTGACCTTGCGGCTCGCTACACTGAGCTGGAAAACAAGCACATTCAGCTCGAGCTGGATTTGAAGCTGGCTCAGGAGAATCTGACGAAGGCAAAGGAGGAGACCAAAGGTATGTTTGGTGAGACCTCGACGACTGCTTTTTCCCTTTATTTGTTTCAAAATCTGATCTTGCTGTAACTTGCAGGTAAGGTGAAGGAGGCCCAACAGAAAAAAGACCTTGAACTAGCTGAGAGGATCAAGCTTGCCGACGAGAAGTTAGCTTCAGTCACCAAGCTTGAACAAGAAAATACCAATCTGAAAGCTGCTCTTGAGAAGAAAAATGATCTGGAGGCCTTCCTGAATGGTCTTGCCAAGAAGCTGTTCCTTATGCTTGAAGGTAAACCTTTATGCTCAACAATCATTTTCAACTGTGATTTTTCCATTCGACCGTTGCCTTGACTCGGTGATCGCCCTTGCAGAATTTTGTCAAGACTTTGAAGAAGAGACTAGCCGGCTGGAACCAAACCTTGACCCCGTCAATTCTCCGGTGGACGACGAAGTTGCCATGAATGTTTTCCGACTGGAGTCCCGTGTCGCAGCTGTCGTGGACTATCTCGCAAGGCTGAAGGTCGCCACATCTCGCATCGACTCAACGCTCTGGCCCGGGGAGACACTCCAGCACGACCTCGAGTCGCTGATGGCTCGCTTGAACACAGTCCCTGGTCGAGTGCAGGAGTGGAAAAAGTCCTCGGCTCGGTGCGGTGCAGATGTTGCTCTGTGTCTGGCCCGAGTCCACTGCAAAGATGCGCGAGAAGACAAGCTGGCGGCCCTCCGGGTGGCCAACACCAAGAAACACGACTTCCAGGTCCTTTATGGAAACTTTCATTGCTGCTGCCACTCGGATCGCAGATGGAATTGATCTTGATGAGTTTGTTGCACCTTCCAGCCCTCCACAGGAGGGGTAAAAAACTTCTTTTAAGCTCGACGCTTTAAATTTGCCTCGGTATGCCGAGTGGAGTTGTAACCGATAAACCTTAATAGGCTTAGCGCCTGAGCACTTTCGGTTCCTTTAGGTATCGTTCCAAACTTGAATTCGATGTTTGAATATGATTGCTTTTGGCTTGAAATGTCTTTTGTAGGTTCAAAGCAAGACGCTCACTGCAGTCGACTTATTCCATAATCCACTTAGGCGAGCACTGGGCTGCAGCTAAGCCCCCGAGTGAGAGGTTTGCTCTTCACTCGGTAGGATTTTTATATCTTAGGCGAGCACTGGGCTGCAGCTAAGCCCCGAGTGAGAGGTTTGCTCTCCACTCGGTAGGATTTTTATATCTTAGGCGAGCACTGGGCTGCAGCTAAGCCCCCGAGTGAGAGGTTTGCTCTTCACTCGGTAGGATTTTTATATCTTAGGCGAGCACTAGGCTGCAGCTAAGCCCCCGAGTGAGAGGTTTGCTCTTCACTCGGTAGGATTTTTATATCTTAGGCGAGCACTTGGACTGCAGCTAAGCCCCCGAGTGAGAGGTTTGCTCTTCACTCGGTAGGATTTTTATATCTTAGGCGAGCACTTGGACTGCAGCTAAGCCCCCGAGTGAGAGGTTTGCTCTCCACTCGGTAGGATTTTTATATCTTAGGCGAGCACTGGGCTGCAGCTAAGCCCCCGAGTGAGAGGTTTGCTCTTCACTCGGTAGGATTTTTATATCTTAGGCGAGCACTGGGATGCTGCTAAGCCCCCGAGTGAGAGGTTTGCTCTTCACTCGGTAGGATTTTTATATCTTAGGCGAGCACTGGGCTGCAGCTAAGCCTCCGAGTGAGAGGTTTGCTCATCACTCGGTAGGATTTTGATAACTCAGGCGAGTACTTAGACTGCAGCTAAGCCTCCGAGTGGAAGTCTGGCTTACCACTCGGTAGGATTTTTATAACTTAGGCGAGTACTTGGACTGCGGCTAAGCCTCTGAGTGGAAGTCTGGCTTACCACTCGGTAGGATTTTGATAACTTAGGCGAGTACTTGGACTGCAGCTAAGCCTCCGAGTGGAAGTCTGGCTTACCACTCGGTAGGATTTTGATAACTTAGGCGAGTACTTGGACTGCAGCTAAGCCTCCGAGTGGAAGTCTAGCTTACCACTCGGTAGGATTTTTATAACTTAGGCGAGCACTGGGCTGCAGCTAAGCCCCCGAGTGAGAGGTTTGCTCTTCACTCGGTAGGATTTTTATAACTTAGGCGAGTACTTGGACTGCAGCTAAGCCTCCGAGTGGAAGTCTGGCTTACCACTCGGTAGGATTTTTATAACTTAGGCGAGCACTGGGCTGCAGCTAAGCCCCCGAGTGAGAGGTTTGCTCTTCACTCGGTAGGATTTTTATATCTTAGGCGAAACGGATTCGCAGCTAAGCCTCCGAGTGGGAGTCTGGCTCACCACTCGGTAAGGATTTTTACAAACTTAGGCGAAACGGATTCGCGGCTAAGTCACCCACTGAGGGGAAAATTTTATTGGACAAAAATAAAAAGTGACAAAAATTATGGAGGAACTATGACACTATTATTTTGAAATCCATGAACTACAGGAGTACTTTATTGCAACTCATCCGAGTGATAAACTTAAGTGTAAAATGGGCGGAGTAGTTCCGCGTTCCAAGCTCGGGGCTCGTCGATATTATGTTCGACGTTGTAAAGACGGTACGCCCCGTTGTGGAGAACTTTGGTGACGATGAAGGGTCCTTCCCAAGAAGGAGCAAGCTTGTGTGGTTTCTTCTGATCCACTCGGAGGACTAAATCTCCTTCTTGGAAGGCTCGACCCCTCACATTTCTGGCGTGGAAACGACGCAAATCTTGTTGGTAGATGGTCGATCGGATCAGAGCCATCTCCCTTTCTTCCTCTAAAAGGTCGACTGCGTCCTGCCGCGCTTGTTCAGCTTCTGCTTCGTTGTAGATCTCAACTCGAGGAGCATTGTGGAGAAGATCACTCGGCAAGACTGCTTCAGCTCCGTAGACCAAGAAGAATGGAGTTCTTCCGGTCGATCGATTAGGTGTGGTCCGCAGTCCCCAAAGCACCGAGGGAAGTTCGTCGACCCACGCTCCAGCTGCATGCTTGAGATCACGCATCAGTCGGGGTTTCAATCCCTTGAGAATCAGGCCATTGGCTCGCTCTGCTTGTCCATTCGTCTGCGGATGGGCGACTGAAGCGTAGTCGACTCGTGTGCCTTGAGAGTTGCAGAAATCCCTGAATTCCTCCGAGTCAAAGTTCGACCCATTATCCGTAATGATGCTGTGCGGGACTCCATATCTGAATATCAGTTCCCTGATGAAGCTAACAACAGTACCGGCGTCAAGGTTCTTGATTGGTTTAGCCTCAATCCACTTGGTGAACTTGTCGACTGCCACCAGTACATGCGTGAAGCCACTTCGACCTGTTCTCAAAGGACCAACCATGTCCAACCCCCATACTGCGAAAGGCCAGACGAGTGGAATGGTCTTCAGAGCTGATGCAGGCTTGTGCGACATATTCGAGTAGAACTGACATCCCTCGCACTTATCCACTATTTCCTTTGCCATCTCATTCGCCTTTGGCCAGTAAAATCCGGCTCGGTATGCTTTGGCCACGATGGTCCGAGAGGACGCATGATGACCACAGGTCCCCGAGTGGATATCATTAAGGATGATTCGACCTTCTTCTGGTGTTATGCACTTCTGACCAACTCCAGTCGCGCTTTCTCTATATAACTGTCCTTTGATTACGGTGAAGGCTTTAGATCGACGGACGATCTGTCGAGCCTCTTCCTCATCTTCCGGAAGCTCTTTTCTCAGGATATACGCGATATACGGAACTGTCCAGTCGGGAATGACCACCAAGACCTCCATGACCAAGTCGACCACTGCTGGGACTTCAACCTCAGTCGGATCTGTGGCACTCTTGGGCTGTGGAGCTTCTTCGGTGAAAGGATCTTCTTTGACTGACGGAGTGTGTATATGCTCCAAGAACACACCACTCGGAATGGCTCCTCTCTTGGAACCTATCTTTGCTAGATCATCAGCTGCTTGGTTTTTCAGTCGGGGTATATGATGGAGCTCCAACCCCTCGAACTTCTTTTCCAGCTTCCTCACTGCACTGCAGTATCCAGTCATGGCTGGGCTTCTCACGTCCCACTCCTTCATCACTTGGTTGACCACTAAATCTGAATCGCCATAGACCATCAGGCGACGGACGCCGAGTGAAATGGCCATGCGCAATCCGTATAAGAGGGCCTCATACTCTGCCTCATTGTTGGAGGAATCAAAGTGAATCTGGAGCACATATCTGAGCTTATCTCCTCTGGGGGAAACCAGGACAACCCCAGCACCGGAACCATTCAACATCTTAGAGCCATCAAAAAACATGGTCCAATGCTCCGAGTGAACCTCAGTCGGCTGCTGCTGTTCAATCCACTCGGCGAGGAAATCTGCTATTGCCTGGGACTTAATGGCTTTCTTTGCCTCAAACCTGATATCAAGGGGAAGAAGTTCAATCGCCCATTTCGCCACTCGACCAGTTGCATCTCTGTTGTGCAAAATCTCTGATAGTGGAGCGTCGCTGACGACTGTGATGGAATGATCAGAGAAATAATGAGCAACCTTCTTTGTGGTCATGTATATTCCATACACAAGCTTCTGATAATGAGGATATCTCTGCTTGGATGGAGTCAAGACTTCAGACAAATAATACACTGGGCGCTGAACTTTGAAAGCTTTTCCTTCCTCTTCCCGCTCGACCGTAAGCACTGTACTGACGACTTGTCCTGTGGCTGCGATATAAAGCAACAGAGGCTCTTTGCTGATTGGAGCAGCAAGCACCGGCTGGGTGGAGAGCAGAGCTTTTAGCTCGGCAAACGCTGCATCAGCTTCTGGAGTCCACTCGAACTTGTCTGCCTTCTTCATCAGTCGGTAAAGAGGCAATGCCTTTTCACCGAGTCGTGAGATGAATCGACTTAATGCGGCCAAGCATCCAGTAAGCTTCTGGACATCGTGCACTCGCACAGGGCGTTTCATTCGGAGAATAGTGCCGATCTTTTCTGGATTAGCGTCGATCCCTCGCTCGGAAACGAGAAAACCGAGTAACTTGCCACCAGGAACTCCGAATGTGCACTTTGATGGATTGAGCTTGATATCATACCTTCTGAGGTTGGCAAATGTTTCGGCGAGGTCGGCGAGCAGGTCGGAACCTTTTCGTGACTTGACGACGATATCATCCATATACGCTTCCACATTCCGACTGATTTGAGTGAGTAGACACTTCTGAATCATTCGCATAAATGTGGCTCCGGCATTCTTGAGGCCGAATGGCATGGTGATATAGCAGAAGCACCCGAATGGAGTGATGAAAGCTGTTTTTACCTCGTCGGGTCCGTACAGACGGATCTGGTGGTACCCGGAGTAGGCGTCTAGAAAAGACAATCTCTCGCATCCCGCGGTCGAGTCAACAATTTGATCTATGCGAGGGAGAGGAAAATGATCTTTCGGGCAGGCCCGGTTGATGTGCTTGAAATCAATGCACATTCGGAGCGATTTGTCCTTCTTAGGAACCATGACGACATTAGCGAGCCACTCGGAGTGGTATATCTCTCGGATAAATCCTGCCGCCAACAGTCGAGCCACTTCCTCACCAATGGCTTTTCTCTTCTGGACGGCGGACCGCCGAAGATGCTCTTTGACTGGTTTTGCTGATGAGTCGACTCTTAGGCGATGCTCAGCCAGTCCCCTGGGAACACCTGGCATGTCAGCGGGCTTCCATGCAAAAATGTCCCAGTTCTCACGGAGGAACTGGATGAGCGCTTCTTCCTATTTCGGGTCGAGTGTTGTGGAGATGTGGGTCGGAGCTGCATCGGGGTCGGTCGGGTGAATGTGAACAGGCTTCGTCTCACCGGACGACTGAAATGCAGATTCTGTGGCGGGTTTCTTGGATCGCAGCAAATCACTCGGATCTGCGTTTTGCTTGTATTCTTCAAACTCGACCGCTGTCACCTGGGAATCAGCAATCTTTGAGCCCTTCTGAAAGCACTCTTCTGCCTTTTTCCGATCACCGGTGACAGTGATCACTCCTTTGGGGCCGGGCATCTTCAATTTGAGGTACACGTAACATGGTCGAGCCATGAACCGTGCATAAGCTGGTCTCCCCAAAATGGCGTGATATGCACTCTGAAAATCCACGACCTCAAACGTCAACTTCTCTTTGCGAAAATGTTTCGAATCACCAAACACCACGTCCAGAGCTATTTGGCCGAGTGACTCGGCTTTCTTCCCTGGTATAACTCCATGAAAGCTCATGTTACTGGCGCTCAGTCGGGACATCGGAATGCCCATTCCTTTCAGTGTGTCTGCATACAGCAAATTCAGCCCGCTACCACCGTCCATCAGCACTTTTGTCAGTCGAGTGCCTTCGACAACTGGATCGACCACCAAAGCTTGCCTCCCAGGGGTGGCAATATGAGTCGGGTGATCAGATTGGTCGAATGTGATGGGTGTTTGGGACCATTTCAGATAATTTGCTTTTGCTGGGGTAACCATGTTCACCTCGCGGTTAATGACTTTCAATCGACTCTTGCTTTCCACATCTGCAAAGATCATCAGAGTGGAGTTGACATGCGGATATCCTTCCTCACTGTCCTCCTTGTCTTCGGCCTTGTCCGACTCCTTTTCCTTGTCTTTAGACTGTTTTCCTTGAAACTGCTGGATCAGGAGTCGACATTGGCGAGTGGTATGCTTTGGGTAAATGATATTCCCCTCTTCGTCTTTCTTCGTGTGGATGTGACACGGCATATCCATCACGTCGTTCCCTTCTTTATCCTTTACCTTCTTAGGGTTCCAGGATCCTTTTGGTTTCCCCTTAAACTTTCCATGAGCCACGGCCAGAGCCTCTCCAGGAGCTGCCGGTTCAGCCTTCCGCTTCTGTTTCCGACTGGTGTTTCCCTTCTCCGACTGGCTCGGCTTGTGCTTGCCGCTTCGGAGTCGGTCTTCTTCTTCACCGTTGGCGTACTTGGTAGCAATTTCCATCATCCGACTCAAGGTCATGTCACCGGTTCGACCAAATTTCAAACTCAATTCTCTGTTCTTGACACCATCCTTGAAGGCGCAGACTGCCTGATGATCAGACACATTCTCCACAGTATGGTGCAAAGTGATCCATCTCTGAATATACTCCCTGAGAGTCTCATTGGTCTTCTGCACGCAGACTTGCAGCTCCGTCAATCCAGCCGGTCGCTTACAAGTTCCTTCAAACGTTCTGACGAACACTCGGGACAGATCTTCCCAAGTGTAAATGCTGCTAGGAGGTAACTGATTCAACCACGCTCTGGCAGAACCTTCCAACATGAGGGGCAAATGCTTCATGGCCACCTCGTCATTCCCACCACCAATCTGAACTGCCACTCGGTAGTCCTCAAGCCAAGTTTCAGGCTTAGACTCACCGGTGAACTTGCTGACTCCTGTTGCCAACCTGAAATTGGGAGGAATCACTGCGGCTCTGATAGCTCTGCTGAAACATTCCGGACCAGAAACGTGCACTCGACTGCTCGTAGGCGCATCTCTGTCGAGTCCACCTCGATGGGCTCTGTTCCGGTCGACCAAGCCTTGCACGATAATGGATCGCGCGTCGAAGCCTGGTTCTCTGGGGTCGACTGGAACTCTTCGCCCCGCACTGAGCTGACGTCTGTCATCTTGCTGCCGAGGAGCGTAAGACCCACCCCTCGGAGGGGAATTGGGCACTCGACGCCTATCATCTCGGTCGTGTCGGTCTCCATATTGGTCTCGCCGATTCTCGCGCCCTTCACGCCGCGGAGGCGATCTGGGGCTGTGAGCCGACTGAACCGTATTCGCAGCGACGGATCGACTGTGAATTCTGTTGCGCGACTGCGACACGGCTGAATTCTGATCTCCTGCTGCCCGGAGCAGATCCCTGATCTGCATCAAGCCTCTGCCAGCTTCCGACTGAGAGGGCTGAATGGACTCTGCTATACGGGTCGCAGCTGCTAAATTCTGGATTGGGGTTCGATATACCTGAGTCGGCGGGAAGAGTTGACGTCGATTGGCGTCGGGAACTCGTTGCCGCGCGCGCTCGTCGAGTGCTCGCTGAAGATTCTCCAGGCGAGCGCGTTCGGCCAAATTGGCCAAACGTGCCTCCTCCAAGGCGCGAGCCTCGGGGGTTTCTCCTGCGATGGGAGTATGCAGGGCATCCATGTTCCTGCGGCGAAGTTCTTCTCTTTGCAGAGAGTCGAGTGGCTCGGGCTGGTACTCTTCGTGGTCTCGTGCAGGGTCGCCTCCGTCGCCTGCCCCACCATCACGGGCGAAGCCAGGGGGGCTGCGAGGCCCGTCGACCATCAGGATTTCCGCCGCTGGATCACTGCTATCGCATTCGGATGCAGTCTCTACGGAGCCAGTCGACAGATCGAACAGGCCGTAGAGAGATTCGTCGGGCTCGATTGCCGCAACTTGGGTGGTGGCCGTCTGGCGAGCCACCGCGTGTCTCACCCACCGCTGAAGCCTCGACCGACCCGAGCGCTTGCGCTGGCGGGAGACCGGGAGGGCGGTCGATAGGGGAGTCGACCGATATGGGGTCGACGGCTGCCGCAGCAGAACGCCGCGGACACATGCGCGAAAATGCGTCGCACCGCGGACGGGGAGCGCATCGACGTCGAGTGGAGCCTCCTGGAGCCAGGCGGAGTCGTCGGCGACGAAGGTGAGAGCACCGAGACGAATCTCTCGACCCTCGACCAAAACTCCAGCAGCTACCATGATGAAAGTACTCGGAAGAACCGCAACTTCTCCACAAAATCGCTAAAACACCTGCCCCACGGTGGGCGCCAACTGTCGTGGATCTAAGTCTGACAGTAGAGTGGGGGGTAGGTATGGAGAGGCAAGGTTCTAGCTATGCAGAGGTTGTAAACACAAGAGATGTACGAGTTCAGGCCCTTCTCGGAGGAAGTAAAAGCCCTACGTCTCGGAGCCCGGAGGCGGTCGAGTGGATTATGTGTATATGGATTACAGGGTGCCGAACCCTTCTGCCTGTGGAGGGGGTGGCTTATATAGAGTGCGCCAGGACCCCAGCCAGCCAACGTAATGAAGGGTTTAAGGTACATTAAGTCCGGGGCGTTACTGGTAACGCCCCACATAAAGTGTCTTTACTATCATAAAGTCTACTTAATTACAGACCGTTGCAGTGCAGAGTGCCTCTTGTCCTTCTGGTGGTCGAGTGAGTCTTCGTGGTCGAGTCCTTCAAGTCAGTCGAGTGAGTCCCTCGTAGGTCGACTAGAAGGTGATTTCTTCTAAGGGTGTCCTTGGGCAGGGTACTTAGATCAGGTCTGTGACCCTACCCTAGGTACATGACTCCATCAGCGGGTGGAGCATTTTCAAATAGGTCGTATCGTGTCTGCCAATCCTCCTGAGGGGGAGCGATACTACCTTCGTGTGTTGTTGAACCATGTTACGGGGAAAACATCATTTGAAGACTTGCTCACCGTCAACGGCGTGGTATGTGGGAGCTTTAGAGAGGCCGGTGAAAGGTTGGGACTCATCGAGGCAGACAACACGCTCGACGACTGTCTTACTAAGGCGGAGCAGTGGGCTATGCCATGTTCTCTTAGGAGGCTCTTTGCAACAATATTGGTGCACTGCGAGCCAGGCGACGTGCGCTTTATGGGATAGACACCTCGAGCCTATGTCCGATGACTACCGTCGGACACGCACGTCCCCGAACGAGGTGGAGCAGATGGTGTTTCTTGACATTAGGGGTATGTTGCAGTCTATGGGTAAAGACATTATTGATTTCGCTCTTCCAACGACCGATGATGCGTTTGACCCAACCGAGGGCGAGGCCAGAGAGATCATCGAGGAATCAACTATTGAGTTTGACGAAAGTGACACTAAATTGTCATCTTCACTGAATTTTGAGCAAAGGGCTGCATACGACGAAATACTAGCGTCTGTTGAACGTGGTGATGGGGGTATATTCTTTGTTGATGGTCTTGGAGGTACGGGGAAGACCTTCCTCTACAGGGCGATGCTCGCCAAGGTGAAGCACGAGGGCAAGATTGCTACCGCTACCGCGACGTCGGGTGTCGCTGCTTCTATCATGCCTGGCGGCAGGACTGCCCACTCAAGGTTCAAAATCCCATTGAGTTGCGATGATGGAGCATCGTGCAACTTCACCAAGGCAGAGTGGGGCCGCCAAGCTGCTAAGGGTGGCCTCATTGATACTATGGGACGAGGCCAGCATGACTAAGCAACAAGCGGTTGAGGCATTAGACAATAGCATGCGCGACATCATGGGAATACGCGGCCGACCCTTTGGAGGAAAGACTGTTGTTTTTGGCGGGGACTTTAGGCAGGTGCTTCCGGTCGTCAGAAGGGGGTCACGGGGCTAGATAATTGATGCAAGCCTCCGAAGTTCTCATCTATGGAAGAGTATGCGGCAGCTTCGGCTCATCACCAACATGAGGGCTGGTAATGACACTTGGTTTGCAGATTACTTGCTCAGGGTCGGTAATGGCACTGAGGAAGCCGACGACCAAGGCAACATAATACTCCCTGATGATATTTGTCTGCCATCAACAGGTGAGGTTGACGACCTGGAGAAGCTGATTGACCACGTGTTTCCAAGTCTAGATGACAACATGGCAGATTCGAGTTACATGACATCTCGCGCAATCCTTTCCACGGCAAATGACAACGTCGACAAGATAAACATCCGCTTGATAGAACGTTTCCAAGGAGATGAAGTAATCTACCATAGCTTTGATAGTGCGGAGGACGACCCATATGGCTACTACGCTCCTGAGTTTCTAAATGGATTGACTCCCAATGGTCTTCCTCCACATGCACTCAAACTAAAGCTGTACTGCCCTGTGATACCTCTAAGGAACATTGATCCAGCTAATGGTCTGTGTAACGAGACTAGGCTTGTTGTTAGAGGTTTTGAGAGGAACACCATTGATGCAGAAATCATGATTGGACAACACGCTGGTAGGAGGGTCTTCCTTCCTCGAATACCTCTATGCCCATCTGACAATGACATGTTTCCTTTCAAGTTTAAGAGGAAGCAATTTCCTATAAGTCTTAGCTTTGCTATGACGATTAACAAGGCTCAAGGGCAGACCATCCCCATTGTTGGTGTGTATCTACCTAATCCAGTGTTCTCTCATGGTCAACTCTATGTTGCTTTGTCTCGAGCCACCGTGAAGAGAAACATTAAAATACTTATTCAGAAGGAGAAGCCAAAGGATAAGGCCAACAAGCAACATAACAACCCGAAGAAGCGTAAAAGACCGACCGTTTCCTTGCTGACTTCAATGAAGAACATCGTCTACAAGGAAGTACTTATAGGATGAAGTTAGGTCTTATAAGACCTGGTGGATTTTAATATGCAATTTACTCTTTCGATGGTCAAGAATTGATGTAATTCGGTTGTATGACATATTTATTCATTTGGTATCTCGGTTGTTAGAGTTATACACCAATAAGTTCAAGTAATAAATCCATTTCAATAAATTTATATTATGTTATGTGTAATCTGATTTTGTACATGTCACACAGCGTACTGTGTTATGTGTAAGACTAGAATCAGAAATAATGATTGGCTTCATGAAGATCTGCATCATGTTTAATTAATATTTAACCTTTATCACTGTTATTTGCTTTCCACTATCGCAATTTTTCTGGCAATGTATATGTCGCACAGCGTACCGTGCTATTTGTAATTTGAAATTCCGAAAGAATGTTTGGCTTCATATAGAGCCGCTACCTGTTACATTTACTTTGTACAGTTTGATTAAAACCTGTAGCATGCATGTGATGTCATCATTTAGCATGCAGATTATATTTGATACATTGAATTTCAGTTTGTGTCATAAATTTATTTACATACTCATTAAATGGCTAAAATCTTACATGTTGGCCTACTGCCTTTAGCTTTATGACTGTGTATGACTGTGTAATATATCCTTTATTCAACCCAGTTTTATTTGGTGTACATTTTTCATGTACAGCTATAGCTATGAAGGTCTCTTTTTATTTAGTTCCCTAATTCTTGTTTATTTTTTGATGTTCTCATCCCTCTTTGAACAAGGAAATGTAAGTAAATATTGCAGCTGGCCCAAACTTGAATGAAGTGTTAATGCATTCAACGTAGACTTGTAAATGTTACAGCTGGCACAAACATGATTCAACGTAGTTCTAATAAAATCCCGTGTATAAGGAAATTTTAAAAGTGTTTATGAAAAATGTACAATATGTGCATGTTAACTATTTTAATTGCTTCGTTTTAAAAACATTCCTAATCGGTTTATCACACATTAAATGTACGATGCGTCGCTTTGTTAAGGGTAATACACCAAAGCCAAAAATATTTAGGATGCATAATCACGTCGAGCCTATTAACCTGCCTATTAGTAGTACATATCTCGTTACGAAAGACGATTGGAAAGAATGTTTGGGGGATGGTTGGGGTTCTAGAAACGATCTAATTTTGCAGGCAACCAAGGAAACATGTCGCTGATTAAAACTCTCATAAAGAAGATCAATCAGTTGGAACATAGGCTTGTGAAGCACATGTAAGCATGCGACAAGAAGACGGAAATGCCTTGAAAGGAGCATTCATGAGTAGTTATACAATATTCTTTATAGCTTTTTATGTTTTATGTTTCAACGCTACTTAAGAGCAGTTTGCTTTGTAATCGATTTGGAGTCAAACTATGATAGTGTGAATAAAGAACAGATATTGTTTAATGCTTCCCTTTGAGCTTTGTCGCCTAACATGCTATAATTTTTTTTCTTATATGAATACATGGTACAAATGCTGCAGTCCGTACTTTCCTCAAAATTTTCTTTTTATTACAAATGGCATTGACTGCGTTTGTGCTATATTAACTAACTTACGTCATAAAATGCACAGGCTTCTCAATTAAGCATGTGTTGGGGAACGTTGCAGAAAATTAAAATTTTTCCTACGGTTTCACCAAGATCCATCTATGAGTTCATCTAAGCAATGAGTCGAGGGAGTGAGTTTGCATCTACATACCACTTGTAGATCGCGTGCGGAATCTTGCAAGGTGATGATGGAGTCGTACTTGACCTGATTCGAATCACCGATGACCAAGTGCTGAACGGACAGCACCTCCGCGTTCAACACACGTACGGGACGGGAGACGCCTCCTCCTTCTTGATCCAGCAAGGGGGAAGGAGAGGTTGAGGAAGACAGCTCCACCGGCAGCACGACGGCGTGGTGATGGTGGAGAAGCAGTACTCCGACAGGGCTTCGCCAAGCACACAACGAAGGAGGAGAGGTGTTGGGGAGGGGAGGGTTGCGCCTTGGAGGGTGGTACGGCTGCCCTCCCCTCACCCCTCTATTTATAGGGGGAAGGGAGAAGGGGGCCGGCCCCTCTAGAACCCATCTAGGGGGGGGCGGCGGCCAAGGGGAGAGGGGGAGAGGGTGGCTTGCCCCCCAAGCCAAGGGGGCGCCCCCTCTAGGGTTCCCCCCTCAACCCTAGGCGCAAGGGCCCAAGGGAGGGGGTGCGCCCAGCCCACCAGGGGCTGGCTCCCTGCCCCACGCAGCCCATGTGGTCCCCCGGGAGGGGTGGCCCCTCCCGGTGGACCCCCGGAACCCTTCCGATGGCCCCGGTACAATACCGGTATGACCCCGAAACTTCCCGGTGTCCGTTTGACAACTTCCCATATATAAATCTTTACCTCCGGACCCTTCCGGAGCTCCTCGTGACGTCCGGGATCCCATCCGGGACTCCGAACAACATTCGGTAGTCACATACTAGTCTTCCTAATAACCCTAGCGTCACCGAACCTTAAGTGTGTAGACCCTACGGGTTCGGGAGACATGCAGACATGACCGAGACGCTCTCAGGTCAATAACCAACAGCGGGATCTGGATACCCATGATGGCTCCCACATGCTCCTCGATGTTGTCATCGGATGAACCACGATGTCGAGGATTCGATCAAACCCTGTATGCAATTCCCTTTGTCAATCGGTACGTTACTTGCCCGAGACTCGATCGTCGGTATCCCAATACCTTGTTCAGTCTCGTTACCGGCAAGTCACTTTACTCGTACCGTAATGCATGATCCCGTGTCCAACACCTTGGTCACATTGAGCTCATTATGATGATGCATTACCGAGTGGGCCCAGAGATACCTCTCCGTCATACGGAGTGACAAATCCCAGTCTCGATCCGTGTCAACCCAACAGATACTTTCGGAGATACCTGTAATGCACCTTTATAGTCACCCAGTTACGTTGTGACGTTTGATACACCCAAGGCACTCTTACGGTATCCGGGAGTTACACGATCTCATGGTCGAAGGAAGAGATACTTGACATTGGCAAAGCTCTAGCAAAACGAACTACACGATCTTTTATGCTATGCTTAGGATTGGGTCTTGTCCATCACATCATTCTCCTAATGATGTGATCCCGTTATCAACGACATCCAATGTCCATAGTCAGGAAACCATGACTATCTGTTGATCACAACGAGCTAGTCAACTAGAGGCTCACCAGGGACATATTGTGGTCTAAGTATTCACACGTGTATTACGATTTCCGGATAATACAGTTATAGCATGAATAAAAGACATTTATCATGAACATTGAAATATAATAATACTTTTATTATTGCCTCTAGGGCATATTTCCAACAGTCTCCCACTTGCACTAGAGTCACCAATCTAGTTACATTGTGATGAATCGAACACCCATAGAGTTCTGGTGTTGATCATGTTTTGCACGCGAGAGAGGTTTAGTCAGCGGATCTGCGACATTCAGATCCGTGTGCACTTTGCAAATCTCTATGTCTCCATCTTGAACATTTTCACGGATGGAGTTGAAACGACGCTTGATGTGCCTGGTCTTCTTGTGAAACCTGGGCTCCTTGGCGAGGGCAATAGCTCCAGTGTTGTCACAGAAGAGTTTGATCGGCCCCGACGCATTGGGTATGACTCCTAGGTCGGTGATGAACTCCTTCACCCAAATCGCTTCATGCGCTGCCTCCGAGGCTGCCATGTACTCCGCTTCACACGTAGATCCCGCCACGACGCTCTGCTTGCAGCTGCACCAGCTTACTGCTCCACCATTCAACATATACACGTATCCGGTTTGTGACTTAGAGTCATCCAGATCTGAGTCGAAGCTAGCGTCGACGTAACCCTTTACGACGAGCTCTTCGTCTCCTCCATAAACGAGAAACATGTCCTTCGTCCTTTTCAGGTACTTCAGGATATTCTTGACCGCTGTCCAGTGTTCCTTGCCGGGATTACTTTGGTATCTTGCTACCAAACTTACGGCAAGGTTTACATCGGGTCTGGTACACAGCATGGCATACATAATAGATCCTATGGCTGAAGCATAGGGGATGACACTCATCTCTTCTTTATCTTTTGCCGTGGTCGGTGACTGAGCCGAGCTCAGTCTCACACCTTGTAACATAGGCAAGAACCCCTTCTTGGACTGATCCATTTTGAACCTCTTCAAAATCTTATCAAGGTATGTGCTTTGTGAAAGACCTATGAGGCGTCTCGATCTATCTCTATAGATCTTGATGCCTAATATGTAAGCAGCTTCTCCAAGGTCCTTCATTGAAAAACACTTATTCAAGTAGGCCTTAATGCTGTCCAGAAATTCTATATTATTTCCCATCAAGAGTATGTCATCTACATATAATATGAGAAATGCTACAGAGCTCCCACTCACTTTCTTGTAAACGCAGGCTTCTCCATAAGTCTGCATAAACCCAAACGCTTTGATCATCTCATCAAAGCGAATGTTCCAACTCCGAGATGCTTGCACCAGTCCATAAATGGATCGCTGGAGCTTGCATACTTTGTTAGCGTTCCGAGGATCGACAAAACCTTCCGGCTGCATCATATACAGCTCTTCCTTAAGATGTCCGTTAAGGAATGCCGTTTTGACGTCCATCTGCCATATCTCATAATCATAGTATGCGGCAATTGCTAACATGATTCGGACGGACTTCAGCTTCGCTACGGGAGAGAAAGTCTCGTCGTAGTCAATCCCTTGAACTTGTCGATAACCCTTAGCGACAAGTCGAGCCTTATAGATGGTAACATTACCATCCGCGTCCGTCTTCTTCTTAAAAATCCATTTGTTTTCTATCGCTCGCCGATCATCGGGCAAGTCTGTCAAAGTCCATACTTTGTTTTCATACATGGATTCTATCTCGGATTTCATGGCTTCAAGCCATTTGTTGGAATCCGGGCCCGCCATCGCTTCTTCATAGTTCGAAGGTTCATTGTTGTCTAACAACATGATTTCCAGGACAGGGTTGCCGTACCACTCTGGTGCGGAACGTGTCCTTGTGGACCTACGAAGTTCAGTAGTAACTTGATCCGAAGTACCTTGATCATCATCATTGTTTTCCTCTTCAGTTGGTGTGGGCATCACAGGAACATTTTCCTGAGCTGCACCACTTTCCCGTTCGAGAGGTAGTACTTCATCGAGTTCTACTTTCCTCCCACTTACTTCTTTCGAGAGAAACTCTTTTTCCAGAAAGCATCCGTTCTTGGCAACAAAGATCTTGCCTTCGGATCTTAAGTAGAAGGTATACCCGACAGTTTCCTTAGGGTATCCTATGAATACGCATTTTTCCGACTTGGGTTCGAGCTTTTCAGGTTGAAGTTTCTTGACATAAGCATCGCATCCCCAAACTTTTAGAAACGACAGCTTAGGTTTCTTTCCAAACCATAATTCATACGGTGTCGTCTCAACGGATTTAGACGGTGCCCTATTTAAAGTGAATGTAGCTGTCTCTAGAGCGTATCCCCAAAATGATAGCGGTAAATCGGTAAGAGACATCATAGACCGCACCATATCCAATAGAGTGCGATTACGACGTTCGGACACACCGTTTCGCTGAGGTGTTCCAGGCGGCGTGAGTTGTGAAACGATTCCACATTTCCTTAAGTGTGTACCAAATTCGTGACTTAAGTATTCTCCTCCACGATCTGATCGTAAGAATTTTATCTTTCGGTCACGTTGATTCTCTACCTCATTCTGAAATTCCTTGAACTTTTCAAAGGTCTCAGACTTGTGTTTCATTAAGTAGACATACCCATATCTACTCAAGTCATCAGTGAGAGTGAGAACATAACGATATCCTCCGCGAGCCTCAACGCTCATTGGACCGCACACATCGGTATGTATGATTTCCAACAAGTTGGTTGCTCGCTCCATTGTTCCGGAGAACGGAGTCTTGGTCATTTTGCCCAAGAGGCATGGTTCGCACGTGTCAAACGATTCATAATCAAGAGACTCTAAAAGTCCATCGGCATGGAGCTTCTTCATGCGCTTGACACCAATGTGACCAAGGCGGCAGTGCCACAAGTATGTGGGACTATCGTTATCAACTTTACATCTTTTGGCATCTACACTATGAACATGTGTAATATTACGCTCGAGATTCATTAAGAATAAACCATTGACCATCGGAGCATGACCATAAAACATATCTCTCATATAAATCGAACAACCATTATTCTCAGACTTAAATGAGTAGCCATCTCGTATTAAACGAGATCCAGATACAATGTTCATGCTCAAACTTGGCACTAAATAACAATTATTAAGGTTCAAAACTAATCCCGTAGGTAAATGTAGAGGCAGCGTGCCGACGGCGATCACATCGACTCTGGAACCATTCCCGACGCGCATCGTCACCTCGTCCTTCGCCAGTCTCCGTTTATTCCGCAGCTCCTGCTGTGAGTTACAAATATGAGCAACGGCACCGGTATCAAATACCCAGGAGTTACTACGAGTACTGGTAAGGTACACATCAATTACATGTATATCAAATATACCTTTGGTGTTGCCGGCCTTCTTATCCGCTAAGTATTTGGGGCAGTTCCGCTTCCAGTGACCCTTCCCCTTGCAATAAAAGCACTCAGTCTCAGGCTTGGGTCCATTCTTTGACTTCTTCCCGGTAACTGGCTTACCAGGCGCGGCAACCTCCTTGCCGTCCTTCTTGAAGTTCTTCTTACCCTTGCCCTTCTTGAACTTAGTGGTCTTATTGACCATCAACACTTGATGTTCTTTCTTGATTTCAGCCTCTGCTGACTTCAGCATCGAGAACACTTCAGGAATGGTCTTTTCCATCCCCTGCATGTTGTAGTTCATCACAAAGCTCTTGTAGCTTGGTGGGAGCGACTGGAGGATTCTGTCAATGACCGCCTCATCTGGGAGGTTAATGTTCAGCTGGGTCATACGGTTGTGCAACCCAGACATCTTCAGGATGTGCTCACTGACAGAACTGTTTTCCTCCATCTTACAACTGTAGAACTTGTCGGAGACATCATATCTCTCGACCCGGGCATGAGCTTGGAAAACTAGTTTCAGCTCTTCGAACATCTCATATGCTCCGTGATGCTCAAAACGCTTTTGGAGCCCCGGTTCTAAGCTGTAAAGCATGCCGCACTGAACGAGGGAGTAATCATCAGCGCGAGTTTGCCAAGCATTCATAATGTCTTGGTTCTCTGGGACGGGAGCGTCACCTAGCGGTCCTTCTAGGACATATTGTTTCCTGGCAGCTATGAGGATGATCCTCAGGTTCCGGACCCAGTCCGTATAGTTGCTGCCATCATCTTTCAGCTTGGTTTTCTCTAGGAACGCGTTGAAGTTCATGTTGACATTAGCGTTGGCCATTGATCTACAAGACATATTTGCAAAGGTTTTAGACTAAGTTCATGATAATAAAGTTCTAATCAAATTATGAACTCCCACTCAGATTAGACATCCCTTTAGTCATCTAAGTGTTACACGATCCGAGTCGACTAGGCCGTGTCCGATCATCACGTGAGACGGACTAGTCATCGTCGGTGAACATTCTCATGTTGATCGTATCTTCCATACGACTCGTGTTCGACCTTTCGGTCTCCGTGTTCCGAGGCCATGTCTGCACATGCTAGGCTCGTCAAGTTAACCCTAAGTGTTTTCGCTGTGTAAAACTGTCTTACACCCGTTGTATGTGAACGTAAGAATCCATCACACCCGATCATCACGTGGTGCTTAGAAGCGACGAACTGTAGCAACGGTGCACAGTTAGGGGAGAACACTTCTTGAAATTTTTGTAAGGGATCATCTTATTTACTACCGTCGTCCTAAGTAAACAAGATGCATAAACATAATAAACATCACATGCAATTATATAGTTGTGACATGATATGGCCAATATCATATAGCTCCATTGATCTTCATCTTCGGGGCTCCATGATCATCTTGTCACCGGCTTGACACCATGATCTCCATCATCATGATCTCCATCATCGTGTCTTCATGAAGTTGTCACGCCAACGACTACTTCTACTTCTATGGCTAACGCGTTTAGCAATAAAGTAAAGTGAGTTACATGGCGTTCTTCAATGACACGCAGGTCATACAAAAAATAAAGACAACTCCTATGGCTCCTGCCGGTTGTCATACTCATCGACATGCAAGTCGTGAATCCTATTACAAAGAACATGATCTCATACATCACAATTCATCATTCATCACAACTTCTGGCCATATCACATCACATGATCAATCGCTGCAAAAACAAGTTAGACGTCCTCTAATTGTTGTTGCATCTTTTACGTGGCTGCAATTGGGTTCTAGCAAGAACGTTTTCTTACCTACGAATAACCACAACGTGATTTTGTCAACTTCTATTTACCCTTCATAAGGGCCCTTTTCATCGAATCCGCTCCAACTAAAGTGGGAGAGACAGACACCCGCCAGCCACCTTATGCAACTAGTGCATGTCAGTCGGTGGAACCGGTCTCACGTAAGCGTACGTGTAAGGTTGGTCCGGGCCGCTTCATCCCACAATACCGCCGAAGCAAGAAAAGACTAGTAGAGGCAAGTAAGATGACAAAATCCACGCCCACAACAAAATTGTGTTCTACTCGTGCAAAGAGAACTACGCATAGACCTAGCTCATGATGCCACTGTTGGGGAACGTTGCAGAAAATTAAAATTTTTCCTACGGTTTCACCAAGATCCATCTATGAGTTCATCTAAGCAACGAGTCGAGGGAGTGAGTTTGCATCTACATACCACTTGTAGATCGCGTGCGGAAGCTTGCAAGGTGATGATGGAGTCGTACTCGACGTGATTCGAATCACCGATGACCAAGTGCTGAACGGACAGCACCTCCGCGTTCAACACACGTACGGGACGGGAGACGTCTCCTCCTTCTTGATCCAGCAAGGGGGAAGGAGAGGTTGAGGAAGACAGCTCCACCGGCAGCACGACGGCGTGGTGATGGTGGAGAAGCAGTACTCCGACAGGGCTTCGCCAAGCACACAACGGAGGAGGAGAGGTGTTGGGGAGGGGAGGGCTGCGCCTTGGAGGGTGGTGCGGCTGCCCTCCCCTCACCCCTCTATTTATAGGGGGAAGGGAGAAGGGGGCCGGCCCCTCTAGAACCCATCTAGGGGGGGGGCGGCGGCCAAGGGGAGAGGGGGAGAGGGTGGCTTGCCCCCAAGCCAAGGGGGCGCCCCCTCTAGGGTTCCCCCCTCAACCCTAGGCGCAAGGGCCCAAGGGAGGGGGTGCGCCCAGCCCACCAGGGGCTGGCTCCCTGCCCCACGCAGCCCATGTGGTCCCCCGGGAGGGGTGGCCCCTCCCGGTGGACCCCCGGAACCCTTCCGGTGGCCCCGGTACAATACCGGTATGACCCCGAAACTTCCCGGTGTCCGTTTGACAACTTCCCATATATAAATCTTTACCTCCGGACCCTTCCGGAGCTCCTCGTGACGTCCGGGATCCCATCCGGGACTCCGAACAACATTCGGTAGTCACATACTAGTCTTCCTAATAACCCTAGCGTCACCGAACCTTAAGTGTGTAGACCCTACGGGTTCGGGAGACATGCAGACATGACCGAGACGCTCTCAGGTCAATAACCAACAGCGGGATCTGGATACCCATGATGGCTCCCACATGCTCCTCGATGTTGTCATCGGATGAACCACGATGTCGAGGATTCGATCAAACCCTGTATGCAATTCCCTTTGTCAATCGGTACGTTACTTGCCCGAGACTCGATCGTCGGTATCCCAATACCTTGTTCAGTCTCGTTACCGGCAAGTCACTTTACTCGTACCGTAATGCATGATCCCGTGTCCAACACCTTGGTCACATTGAGCTCATTATGATGATGCATTACCGAGTGGGCCCAGAGATACCTCTCCGTCATACGGAGTGACAAATCCCAATCTCGATCCGTGTCAACCCAACAGATACTTTCGGAGATACCTGTAATGCACCTTTATAGTCACCCAGTTACGTTGTGACGTTTGATACACCCAAGGCACTCTTACGGTATCCGGGAGTTACACGATCTCATGGTCGAAGGAAGAGATACTTGACATTGGCAAAGCTCTAGCAAAACGAACTACACGATCTTTTATGCTATGCTTAGGATTGGGTCTTGTCCATCACATCATTCTCCTAATGATGTGATCCCGTTATCAACGACATCCAATGTCCATAGTCAGGAAACCATGACTATCTGTTGATCACAACGAGCTAGTCAACTAGAGGCTCACCAGGGACATATTGTGGTCTAAGTATTCACACGTGTATTACGATTTTCGGATAATACAGTTATAGCATGAATAAAAGACATTTATCATGAACATTGAAATATAATAATACTTTTATTATTGCCTCTAGGGCATATTTCCAACAGCATGCTGGTTTTGAAAGTGCGGCTGTTACAGTGTGCATATAGAATCAAATTAAAAAAGACACGCCAATTAAAAAACAGAACGAAGCAAGCCATCAAAGACCGACTAAACTAATTATTACTATTCCTACTAACTTCGATTTAATTTTTTGTTACTATTTAAAATGCTCGTAACATAGTCGTTGCAAAGTAACAAAACGACGTCTCATCACATGTAATAAAATCAAATAAGTTGTGATTTTATAAAATAACATATATAGTATAATAAAATCTGAGTAATTAAATGATTTTTAAAATTGCAGCATGTTGGTAATTAACGGTAAAATATTTATTCGACGATATATTGGCGAATCCATGGTAATATATTAATTGCATGACTACACTTACCTTAACGCACTATCACCTTAATTATGTTGATATATCCTATTATTGCGTTCCTAAATAAAAATCTGAAGTCATCGTTATATTCCCGCAGTTTGTTATATTGAATATAGCGTATTCAGAGGCGAAAAGGAAACACTGATACTGGTGAGATAATTGACATGATTTCGATCAGATTAAGAATCTAAAATTTCTATAAATAAATAATTGATTCAAAATGTTTTAGCAATAAATTATTTCTTGCCAAAGAACTCTTAGAACATACTATTTATAATAGTTTCTATAGTAGAGGTTTTTTGACATAACCGGCCACATTCAAATGTTGAAAGAATTTTGATTATCCCGCCTGTTGGCCCCTTGGACTATATATATAAATGCCAGCACCTGTTCCCGTGCGCCCCTCTATCTTTCTTTAACACTTCATCCAATATCTCCCTGACCATGGTGATATCTTACTGCTCGAGGCCCTCGAGGAGGGTGATGGCGAATCCACCGGATACCATCATGCCTTTGCCTACCATCCCTCCGATGAACAGGCAAGTGCACAGATCTTCATGCTCGCTTATCTGACATCACCGTTTGTTGATCCCATCATTTTGGGTTATTTTATGTAGGTTCCTGAATTTTCAAAGTGTACAGATGGAACATATCTATCAAAGATGTTGGATCATCCGAGCACGGGTGATTTGGAAGTCCCATATCAGGGTGCATGCAATGGGAAACCCATACTTTTGTTGCATACTTCTGGACCAGGAAATTAGTGATCACTAAATATAGCAACCTTTTCTAATGTATATACACAGTCTTGTTATCTGATTTTTTAAAAATTTCCAGGGAACAAAGATTGAAGCAATTGCCTTCAGCAACCAAGCTTATCGATTGAACACCATTCTGCAGACCGGGCTAACTTATGACTTTAGTAGCGTCGGGATAAACCCCACGGAAATGCTAGATGGTCACTTCTGGTATCTATGCAAGGAGTTTGTCGTTGAACTAAATGATATAACCATGGTTAGGACATCGGTGCACAGTATTGCATCGACAATTTGTCCACCTTTTTTCCCACAACTTGGTGCCATATCCTTGCTACGGGACAAACAAATTACCGGTACAACATATTTTATTTTGTTTTTGCATATTTATCGATTTAACATTTTGTCTCACCCGGACTTAATTTTTTCCAGATGTTCTTGGTATTCTTGTCTATGCTGGTAGGATACAACATAGGTGGGATTCAGTATATAGACGGGAGGTCCATTTTGTTGAGATAGGCATCATGAATTTTCGGTAAACTCCAATCAGTACTTGAGGTTTTATATGATTATTAATATTTGATAGTTGCCTACCATCAACATATCTTTATCATTGCAGACGGGAGATACTTTTTATATGCCTAAGCCAAGAGCATGCTGGTCGTCACTTGTACCACTGGCAGCACCCTGATAATTTTTTCGAGAAAATTGCAGTTACGTACATACAGGTTAACCGGAGGGATAAGTGCATGGAGACTATGAGGGAGAGCACATTCTTGTTCTCCCCCGACATTAATGATGATGTTCATCATCTTCAAGGTGAGTTCTATAAACTATTTCGATTTTTATGGCTTTTTTGTTCTTTTCTGTATTACGATGTTATCAGTTCTAACAAATTGTTTTTTCGTAGATATCCACGAAGCCTGCTTAATGACACTTGACGAAACAGTATCATATGTCAATGCTGCAGTTGTAGCCTAGAAAAATGGACAGTAGATGAATTCGGTCCTTTTATCTACATTTGTAATAATAATGTATTCACACAGAACAATCATTTTTTTAAAGTGTGTTTTCTTTTTGCTTGACAACTCTAAGTGTAGCCATTATGGCAGTATGTATTTTTTGTACGCGTACTTACTTCGGGATATCTGGTTTTATAAAAAGGTTGTTTTTTCTGATTCGTTGAGATTGAACTGGAAGAAAATATTCAACTATAAAAAAAAGGAGAAAGATCTGATACACCCCCGTCATGTTTTTTATAATTAGAAAGAATCATCTACGTCTTAAGTATGACTGGACATATTTGGCAGGCAATAAAAGGCATTACTAATATATTCTTTTATATATATGCTGCTTCGACATCCTAATTGGCAGCGCGCAAGATATGATCCATCCAAAAGCTGAAATTATTTTATACTAGGAAATGAATAATATAGACATGCACGGATGGAATGATATGGGCACTTTCCATCGGCCTTATGTAACATCCGATGCTGAAAATCAGGCGTAACTAAAACTTTGCTTATTATTTGGCTTTCAACAATGGAAGTTTCCGTATTATTTGGACATCCTATAAGTCTATATGATGCAGCTGCCAAACAGGAACTGATCCCTTCATATAACCTCCGATGAGCTCCTGTTTGAACACCCACCCCAGTCTTCACCAATTTTCGATCACTCACGACTCTCATCAATGGAGGCTGTGCACGAGCCAGTTGATGTTCAGCTCGCACCACTAGAGGCTTTTCCCGCACCTCAGGAGGCTGCGGGCAACGTTAATGTCGTAGAAGATGCCGTTGAATACATATTTTAATTTATCATTGTTGTCCAGGACGATGAGGCACTAAAGTAAGTTGTATTGCTCTTCATATTACTCTCGTACACATCACGCTAGATATCAGTTGGGCAACACAGCAGGCTAGACATAATTAACCATAATAAATAACTATATTATGTTTGGTTGTCTAGGTGTTATTTATTTTAGTGTATATATTTTTTGCACTGTTACACCGCTTTTAAATATTTTATGTGTGACTCTGTATCCCATGTTATTTTTATTCATCTATAACATTAATAAAGACAAAATAGCTAACAGGCAAAAGAGCTAGCGTGTTTTAAATTAAGTAATTTTTTTCACTGCTTTATATTATACAAAATAGTTAGTCTAAATGTGATACAGTGAAGGATAAATGTTATTTGGTAAAGATTGGTCTGCATTTTTTGGGCAGCACAATCTGGATTAGAAGCGAACGACCATATCATATTGAAATCAGCCTATGGATGCTCCAGGAAACAATTAGCCTTTTTGGAATAATTCATCCTGAATGCTTCAATCTAGCAGTTCGTAAGCTTGCTAGCGCTGAAGTGGAGAGCACTGCAGGTACAAGAATGCTTGGAAACAAACATTTTTTTGACTTGCGGTTTCATTCTCTGGCACGGGCCCTCAGACACTCTTCGATGGAGCAAGAAACACGCACCACGGTGCTGATTGACAATGCCATTGTTCGGCCGTTTCCTAAATATGATGTGTTCAACTCTAACATTGTAAGATACTTATTCTTTAAATTGTTTTTGCTTATTCTATTTTGTACTAACATGTGTCTATTGACGACAGTATCTACTACCATTTGTTTCCGTGGATTCTCCGTACGGACTACTTGTAGTCGACATGGAAACTAGGAGGGTTCTCCCAATCGATCCATCAATCAACGTCTATGGTGGACCATACAACTTTCATAACACTGAGACGAGGAAGGAAATCACAATGTTGAAAGAAGAGTTCAACAATGTGTTGCAGATGAGGATCCCTGGTTGGAATTCCAATCTCGATGACTGGTCAACACACGACATCGCTTCAAACGGCAGGCGGTAATATAGTAAATCGATCACACGCGTTATAAGCAGACCGTTATAGTTATAATATAGATATTTTTTTGTAACAGCAAAGACTCCGCTTTACTTGTCCTACAGGAGATGGCTCACCAGAATGGTACTACTGATTCTGGTAGGAAGACCACTCGCGTAAGTACACAATAACGAGGTTTGTCGTGCGATTTATTTTCGAGCAATTTATAAATTACTATTTTTCCATCTTCTCTAGGATTCAATACAGCTCAGAAAGAACCTGCTGGTCCATATGCTGACGATAAAAAACAATGAAGCAGCTGGAAACATACCAGATGAAATTAAAGCGGCATTGAGGGTTTTATACGACTGAATATGGTCCATTGCATTTTTGTATGTCGCAAATAAATGGCTACTACATCTTTGTTAGGGATCGTACTGAGAATTATCTATTTGGCAATACTTTTTTTGTTTTGGATATTAAACATTTGTTTTGCGACACACCCTATAACTCCTGTGGGTTAACGTCAATTATAACAGTAAAGTCATGAACTACATAATTGGCAATACAAACTATATATAACTAACATGTCAATGCCTAATTATCAACATCAGCACTAAAAGAAAATCACTTGTCGTAAATCACGACGCTTAAAGGCGATAAATGTCAACTGTCCCCACACAGAAACCTTGAATGATTTGACACACCAGCCGATGCAGCTAAGGCCAAAACCTCTTGCAGAAGGGAATAAAATACCCATCAGGGCCAAGAGGCTGCCTTCGGGGTGGCAGAGTTAATGACCTTCCAGATCTTCATCAGACAAAGGAATCATTAAGGCCTCATTCTCGGTGTTTGAGATCATGTTACAATTGTCCCATAGAAACGGAGAGATAGAGAGACGACCCTACTGCTTAGCCCCCAAAAGAGAAGAGAAGAATTCCATAATGTGGGATATGATGAGGGATTGATCCGAAGCCCTAACTCCATTGATGATGAGGCTATCTAAAGCAACTTATTCCGGCGAGGTGTCTAGCTTCTCAAGCTAGCTTCACATTCCGGTTCCCGATCAGTGTTGCAATCGAAATAGGATGAGGGAGAGAGGCGCCATGATGCATCAAGGATAGAGGACGAGGGGGAGAGGTGGCATCAGTAGACTATGCACATACCGATCTTTAGTAGGGGAACCACAATATGTCCCTGTGTTTAAGTGGGCCAGGGCAGACCATCTGGGCTATTTCCTCACACTAAAGAAATAAAGCCTAACGCTTGTGACGTAGATATCTAAATATATGGTGGCCAAATGCATGATTAGCGCGTAGCGCTTTCCTGATAATTTTTCCCGAGGCGGCTGGGTTATGACAGGAGTGCAAGCTCAGTCAGATTGACTCAACTAGGTCGGGCTGTTAACACCAGTGACCTTGACCTCACTGCCAATGGAGTGCTGTTCAAATAAATAATATTCTTTGCTAGATTAAACTTTACCCAAGTGGTATTTTCGTTTTGCCCCAGGATCTATAATAAAGTAATGGATGCGTTAGCCCCAGTAATGTGGCAGGATCAAGCACCTGAGTTTGTGGACGCTCTTGTAGCTAGCGACTCTGCTGAGCTGTCTGGTTAATGGTAAGCTTGATTCCCGCCACAAAAAAATGCTGGGAAAATATTTATTAGAGGAAAGGCACCGGTCCCCGCAGTTGAAATCAGGGGGGTGCAGATTTGATAGGGAAATAAATCAGGGCCCCACCATTCAAATCATGGGGTCGGAGATTTATTTAGAGGGGGACAAACACTGGGCCCCATAAAACACGCAACCATCAACGCTTTCCGGGTGGGGATAGAGTGTTGCACTCCCTCACGACAGGGTAAGTCCGGTTTCTTTTATTTTTTTCATTTGGGAAAGTTATGGGGTAAGGGAGACATAATTTAGGCAACATTTAATCTGTTACTGGTTTTATGCATAGTGTAATCAAAACAAATATCTTGCCGATTTTGTTGATAGTATTATTTTATGGAAACATGCAAATAAGGAAGGACAGGGTGCACCTTCCTAACTGTTGTCGCACAATTCCTCACGGTCTCATATCTACTCAATAAAATCCTACGGGCTCCTTCCTCTCTCGCTTTACCAGTTGTACGACCGACTTTTTGCCCCGTCAATGGAAGCAATGGTGAATTTTGGGGGAGTGCGACACGCAGTCGACTACGTGTACGATTTCATAGCACTTTCCTCAGACGAAGAACTACTAGAGTAAGTTCTCACGGCCCGATAGATCTAATATTTTTTGCTCTTCATCGTCTAAGTCCACTGCCATGTACATGTATACTTTGCATTTAGAAGTTATACCCCCATAAAAAAATCTTCCTGCCCTGTACATATATACTTTACGTTTAGATTAGAAGATATACCCTGGTCAGGATCACGTGGTCTTTGTCTAAGTTCAGATTTCTGTTACAAAGGCTGAATGTGTAGTTATTTTTCTTATACAAGTATATAAATACATATTCAATGGTTGTTACCAGATATTATATTTGTATTGGTAAATTGTGTCTAAAACCAGTGTTTTGCGGCGTCTAACATAAATAGCTGATAAGTATGAAACAAAATACGTATGAAACTGTTGTCCAAAACTATGGGGTCTAACACCTTTTACAACAATGTTGAACAACCTATAAACTACATGTTGAATTTTTCATCCAAAATCTACAACAATTTTTATGCAGGTCCATGTACTACTACGAAAACAGTTCAATCTGTTAGTTTATTGCCCGTACATAATATTAAAAATACTTAACTTGGTAGAGATTACAATATCTTTTAGGTCATTTAATGTGATATATACTACTGTTTAATTATTCATATCTTATAGACAGCAACACAGTTTTATCGTTTGAGTTTAGGATTACTTGAAGTCATATAATTGGTATGAACCTTGATCTTCATTTTTTACAGCACAATCTGGATTAGGAGCCCGCGCCCATTCCCTATCGAGATTAGCCTACGGATCATCCGAGACACCATCCTAGGAGATGGACTTGTCCATCCGTTATGTTTCAATTTAGCTGTGCGTAAGATTACTACCGATGCAGCAGAGAGGAGCGCAGGCACCAGCTCTGTTGGAAAGACACATTTTTTCAATTTGGGATTCCATGTGCAAGCACGGGCGCTAAGGCAGACTTGGTTAAGCCAAGAACAGTGCACCAATGCATTGATTAACAATGTCGTGCTTGAGCCTTTTCCAAGATAATGTGTGTTTCACACCCCTACAATTGTAAGTGTTCTCTTTCTTACAAATTAGTTGGTTACTTTGTTTGACATTTACCTTTTTCTACCAAATGCAGTATCTTCTACCACTGTCACTCGTGGATTCGTCCTACGGTCTTTTAGCAGTGAACATGGAAATGGAGAGGACTATCGTTATTGATTATTCGAACCAGGATGTGTTTCATTTTGAGGAGGACCCCCATGGCACTGAACTTCAGAGGGAAGCCCTTTTAGTGAAGCAAGAACTTAGCTCTGTATTGCAACAGGAGGCCCCTGATAGGAACAGCCAACTTGTGGAATGGCCCGAACAAGATAACATTCATGTTTCACCTCGGCGGTACTATTCTAAATTTGGCTTGCATATTAGTGTGTGCTCTAATATAGCTAATACAATATGTTTTGTTTGGTGACAGTATGGACTCCGGATTCAAAGTTCTACAGGAGATGGCCCATCTGTATGAAACCATCGGTAATGACATGGTTCATAACATGCCTAGGACTGACGTAAGTGATTTTGTAATGAGGTTACATATTGCATATATTTGCTAAATATATCTTCTGACTTTGTTTATGCATAATTTGTAGGATCCACAAAGTCTCAGGAAGCGACTAATGGTCCAGCTGTTGATGGTTAGGGATAACCAAGCAAAGGATAACATTCCAGAGCAAGTTAGAGCAGCGTTGAGATTTATTGGTGGCTAAGGATGACTTCTCCATCGATAAATACCTTATAATAAAATGATGTTTAGTTGCTTTCTAGGAAATATCTGTTTCAATGCCCGTGCTGATGATCAGTTGACATTTTCTCTTATATTTATGTTGGTTGGTATCCACTAGCTATAGATTGATGTTGGCATCCCCTAGCTTTGTTGGTTATATATCTATCCTTCCATCCATCTAAATATTACGAGAAGAAGGCCATATTAGTTTGGACCAGGTTTGGTGCTCCAGGTGCACCGGCAGGTGATGTTTTCAGATATTCAGTGCCTCGCAACATATACTACTACTACCTCGTATAGTATAACTCCATCCATACATGCACTGCTATACTATTCGAGGTTTTCTTCGTAGTAAAAAACACATTCCAGCTAGCGAGTAGTAAATAAAAATATGATTGTCATACGGCACGTACCTTGCATATATTATATAAGTTTCAAGTTCTCCTTTATCTGCCTCTCTCGCTGATTCCTTCAATTCCATGCTTGCAAATAAACACTGATTATCTTTTATGTGTTCCTGAATAGAAAACAAAAATTAGAGAGAGCAATGGGTTTTCTTATTGATCAGTACATATAGATAAAACCTAAAACTAAAATGGTAGGTATGTTAGAGCCATATATATATATATATATATATATATATATATATATATATATATATATATATATATATATATATATATATATATATATATGTATATCGCATCTTTGACTAAGTATATTGGACGAAAATGAATCCTATTTGTGAGCTAGATGTCTATTTATCATGTTGCTATTTACCTCTTCAAGTGTTTGCCTTATTTTTTATTGTACTGTATGGCACTCTTATGGCCCCCGCAGAAGGTTTCTTTGTATGCTTTACCCAAATTCATGTTTTTTTCCCGCCGAAGAAAAAACTACTCAACTTAGTTTTAAAATTTTGTCATGCCTATTATAAAATTGTATATATGTGTTTTAAACAAAGTAATGTTCAAAATTACTCTTACACTTGTACAAACACGTTCTTTATGTTTTTACATATTTATAGGGTGATGGAACCTATGTACCTCAGGTTCAAGTGTTACTGAATTCCAACGATCATTTCCTACATTATTTGCCTGCAGATTATAGTTTAACTTGACCCTATTAGAATGATGTAATGGACTCACTTATGAAAATTGAGTTGAGCATACTCTTACATTAGAAGGCTTCAAGGCTCCCCATGATTTTACATTCACCCAGTTTAATTGATCAAGGGACACATTTGCACTGAAAACAGACATTTGTACAGGGAAATCAAATAGCCACCACGACACCAAAGTATAAGAATTTTGATTAAAAAAAGAGACTGATATTCAACAGCGAGATACATTTGAAATTATAAATTTGATTGACGCCATTGTTATTTTTAAAAAATGTGATTATGCCATAATTGAGCTTAGCAATTGTAATATTTCAAATGAGGAAATCATCAAGCAATTTAGGTTTTAGTTCTCATTTAATTAAATTCATAGTGTTTGTTATAAATTATTTGGAAAACAATGAACTCTATGGCTCTTATTACTAAACAGACTATCCTGCTAATGTTTTATATATGGGATTTGGGTTGGCTAATTGGATCCTAGCAAACCAAGACAATGATGCATCTTGCTTTGCACGTCAATGAGATTTTAACAAAGCAAACAATCTATTTGTCTTACACAATTTGTGCATTTATCATCAAGCTTAACATGTACAAGACCACTAACAATATCGAGACCCACACATATATTATCCCAGGCCTGCATATCCGGTTCAGTGATTGTTCGACAAAAACAATACCACTCACAATACTACTACTAAGCTACTGTACTAAGTTGATACCGTTTAGTCATGTAGAGGATGTACCTGGCTGGTCAAATTTGCTGGAGTCAGCTCTGTCTCACCACAGTCTTCACCACCGTGGCCTTGTCTTGGCCGTCGGGGATACCTCTTCGCCCAGGCCCTGCCTTTGAGGCCCGGTCACGGCACCTCGATACATCATCGAGGAGGATATCAGGTCTTGGAAGCAAAAAAAGGAATAATTTTCTTCAAGTTGATACCATATAGTCGTGTAGAGGATGTACCGACCTGGGCAAAGTCGCTGGATTATGCTCTGTCACAAATGGTCTGCAACAGTTCCACGCCCCCTTGTGACCTACGGCCGCTCGTACCCAGACGATGTTTACGTTGTAACAGGTCGATGATGCATTAGATGCATCTGTGTTTTGATTGTGCATACAACAAAAAAAGAAGGTTGTTAATTGCCATCTATCAGAAACTAAACATTTTAGATTATTTTAATGTTTATTTAACTTGATTTAAACGTATGAAAAGTCGTGTTTACCTATTCAAACTGAACAATAATAAAAATAGAATCAATATTTAAATAGACAAATAAGATATTTTGTTTTTATATGGCATGCAATCAGTAAATTATCTACCATGATAAGTTCTTTATTTAATTAATACAACAATTTAATTTTTTAGTAAGTTCTGATTTCTGACATCTTTTCTAATTTATTATGAGGTGTGTTTGATGAAAAAAGGAAAGATATCTACAACATACGTAAGTATATATGGTAAAACTAGAAATATATCAGCTACTCAGCCTTCCCCTGCATGGCCTACCTATATATGTTAACCTCCTCTACCATCCCTCACCCCCCCCCCCTCCTTACTCTCCCTTCGCCCATCACAGATAGCAACAGATCATAATACCCATACTTGGAGCACCAATTCCCTAGGAGTACCTTATGTAAGCAAGGAGCACCAAGAAGGTGAGGTCCTCTAGGTATGTGAAAATTTCTGGATATTTGTATTATGTAAAAGGGCAACAGTTACTAGATTAGGATCATGCTTTGGTCAGGCATACCATCAAAATCCAAAAAAAGAACACCATTGGAGATAGTGCGAGGTTAGAAAAATATCATAGCCAATACAATTGATTTTAGATCTAATCAAGCAGTCATATTAGATGGGATGCAACTGAATACAAACAGTTATTTCAGATATTATAGGCTAACAGTCTATTCTGGACATTGCAAGTGTGGCATACACCTAACTGTTTAAGTTATGACCATGGTTTGAGCCAGAAAAACAAACAATTAACTTCTTAAGTGTTTCAACATGCCAGAAAACAAACAAATTTAATCATCTTCTGAAGATAAATATCATCAGAGTCATAATATTAAATCATTACATGTAATAGAATTTGCATGAGACATAATGGTTCGATGGAATAGTCTAAAAGTATTCATAAAGCCAAATTTATTAATGGCAGTGCTTCCTAATTTTACCCTAACAAAAACATCTTGGCTGGCAGAATTAAGAAGGATTTCTCTCTCCTTACCTATAGGGTCAATGAAAAACACAAACATCTTATCCCTCTCATACTTGCCTCCATAGCTTAGTTCTCTCTCCACCCCCCAAAGCGGCGGGTAGATACATGTAAAGATATCATGTAAATTGTACAAAGTTTTTCTAATATAAGTTTAAAACAGTAGGAGGTTCTCCTACTGTTCAAGGTTCAAAAAAATAACACTAATGTCTAATATTATAAATAGCACAGAGTGGGTTGTAACACGATGGTATTTTACTTAGCATAGAACATTTAATATATTTAATATATCCAGAGAAAAGGTAAAGCACCGCTACAGTTTTATACCAACAAAATAAACAAACATGCAGATTCAAATTATAGCCATTGCATATGAAGGCAAGACCGCATTATAAAGAACATGTATTCTGCTCCTACAAATAGCATGTAAAGAAAACCTCACTATCGTCCTGGCGCTGGCCTGAGCGCTCCAGACAACGAGGATGCCGCTCCCGGTGCCGGCATCAACAACCACCTGACAGACCCACCGAATCAATCAAGCCGGAGCCAGCAAGATATATACATTGATCAATAATCAAATGTTCATTAATATACTGCGCTGACTTCCAGCACCATCTTATTGAGAGCATATTGCCAGTTCTTCTCTACTTTATTTCAACACTGTTGTCTGCTCACATATATTATAATAGACCAGAAAAAGTAATCTACATAATTTATTATGTCCACTACCACCAAGTTGGGAGTCAAAAATGTTACATACTGTGCGGCATCTTGAAAAAGTACTAGCTGAAAGAATAAGCACCTCGTTTGAGGCCATTGTAACCTACTTTTGATGTTGTTTGCACATGACTCGACCTCTCCCTCTCTCTTCTCCTAAAGCTAATAGTAGCAGTACACGCTCACAATAGCTAGCACATACATTTGTATATCTCCCTCTACCTCTCCCTCTCTCTTCTCCTAATACTAATAGTAGCAGTACACGCTGACATAGCTAGCCACAAATTACAGCAAAACACGGACCGTAGTCCATTCGCGGGTACTGGGCAGGGGGGAGGGGCCATTTGTCTCACCTTGACGCGGAAGTGGTGGGGGTTGCCGAAGACGGCGGAGTGGTAGACGATGAAGACCACAGGCTGCACCACCGTGACTCGACCTCGTGGTGGTTCTTCTTGCCGGCGATGTGGACCACATGCTGCACCACCGTGGCCTTGTCTTCGCCCTGGCCCTCCATGTGTGGCCGTGCCACGGCGCCTCGATAGAACAGCGAGGATGAGATCAGGTTAGGGAAGCAACAAATGGAAGAAGTAGAGGAGGAACCACCATGGATCGGCGTACCGGGGCTTCTGGCGTTGCAGATCGGCGTACCTTTTCTAATATGGAATCTTATGGAGCTCTGGGTGTGTAGACCAATACTCATCCAGGATAAGCAACAATTCCTGTGCTCTACCAAGAGCATATGCCGGGATAAGAACACGCCCCCCTTGAGAAACAGTGTTGTGGATGGCATCAGTGAAGCGCTTTTCTCTGACATGGCGGGGTTGGTGTTGCTGCACGCCATAAGTTGACTCAATAATGCAAATATCAGGGGAGAACTGGGGGATCTCAGCAGCTTTCAGGTGCCGGTCTTCTTCACGGGAGTAGTCACCGGTGTAAAGAATGCGAACACCGGCAATATCCACCATGAACATGGCAGCACCAAGTACATGGCCAGCAGTATAGCACCAGAAGCGTATGCCATTAACTTCAAGTGTCTGGTGGAAGTCTATGACCTGCATCATAATTATATATTAATACAATGTCCATTCTCCCTGTGGACTTTCAATCCTCAGAAGCAGAATCAGGCCTCAGCTGTAAAGGTAAAAAATCCTGCTATTTGGAAGCAATGCCCAGATAATATAGGGTTCTTAAATCTTAATTTTACCAACAGCACAGCGACTTTTAAATGTTTTGACAATTCAGAATTAATACTCACACATAAGCGCTCAAAAGGTGGGAAGCAGGAGCTAGCTAGATGGGGGGGGACTGAATCTAAGTTCACTTTAAAATATTACCCAAGCATGTAATATATATGTAGGCAACAACTCCATCTACCTAAAGAACAGAGTTTGACTGAATTTGTAGGTAAAACTATCAAGAACTACGAAACCAAATTAATATCATTGGATACGCAACAAAAATATATTTTCTTATTATTGTAGTTGTTGATGGTTTTTCCTACAAACATGATCAAACTATGCACCATTTGACTTCGGACAACATTTATATGCCTTCTTTTTAGAGACAGGGGGAGTAGTATCTTTATTTGTTCTTCTTTTTCTCCTCTAAATATAGTGTTTCCAGTTTTCTACCGACCAGGCTTTATCAATCATCATCGTATTGGCTACAGGCATTCCATGCCAAACCAAATGGATCAAGTCGTTCACATTTACACATGCCGGAAACAACGAGATAAGCGAATATAAGGTACTGTACCTCGATCTTGTCCATGGAACGGATGATGTCCTGCTCGTCAAACAGCATGTCCTCCACCTACACGTTGCTGACCTTGACGTAATCCGAGAGCAGCAGCCTGTAGATGGCCTTGGTGGCGTGGGTCATGAACACGCGGCCCTTGAACATCATCTCCAAACAAAAACAGAGCAAATTCAGGTACCAAACAGCATAAGAACATCGACCTCCGACGCTTATTACCTACCTACCTTCTCGAGGAAGTAGGGCAGTGAGGCGGCGTGGTCCAAGTGGAAGCTGCAATTCCAATCCAAGGCCAGAAATTAGGCGTTAGGAACGCAGATATGCGCAGGTGGGGATGGAGGCGCGGTTGCTTACTGGGTGACGAGGAGGACGTCGATGGCGGAGGGGTCGATCTCGTCAAAGTAGGGCAGCACCGCCATGCCGGAGTAGGCCGGGTGGATGCCGCAGTCGAACCCGGAACCAGCGAAGAGCCAGTCAGTCGGATTCCCCCAACAAGATCCAAGTGGAAGCTGCAATTCCAATCCAAGGCCGGAAATTAGGCGTTAGGAACGCAGATATGTGCAGGTGGGGATGGAGGCGCGGTTGCTTACTGGGTGACGAGGAGGACGTCGATGGTGGAGGGGTCGATCTCGTCAGAGTAGGGCAGCGCTGCCATGCCGGAGTAGGCCGGGTGGATGTCGCAGTCGAACTGGGCACCAGCGAAGAGCCAGTCAGTCGGATTCCCCCAACAAGAACAAGGAGAGCTAAGCGGGGAGAGGGAGGAGGGGTTTGGATGCGAACCAGGACGGTGCGGCCCTTGAAGTTGCCGAAGACGGCGGAGTGGTAGACGATGAAGAGGCGGAGGAGCGCGGCCGGCAGCTCGTCAATGCGCGCGGAGGAGCGCGGCCGACAGTTCGTCGACGCGCGCGGCGATGCGGCGATGCGGCGGCGGAGGGGAAAGGGGCAGATGAAGTGAGTGGAGTGAGCAGTGAAAGGATAAGGTGAATGGGGCGGGGTAGGTGGCCACGAGTTATGCGGGAGGCGGGAGAGGTGTGCCGTCGCGCTGGGGAGGTGGGCCGTCGCGCGGGGGAGGTGTACTGTCGCGTGGGGAGGTGGGCCGTCGCCTATGATGCACTTGTGCTGGGCCTGGCCCAGCTTGTTCTGGCCCTGTGTAATACCGTGGATAAAAATCAACTGTGCATATATATATAAAAACTATACATACCTCACAAAATCAATAAAGGTGAATAATAATATACATGGTTCATACTAATGTACATTTTTTATACTTACTAAATAAACGAAGGCCATCACAAAAAAAAATAAGAGGGGGTAAATAATAGAAAACACAAATATACTTTGTTAAAGAAGGTTTGTTTGCATGTTATATTTTCTTTTGTTGGACGGATTTTCACAGCCTACATAAATAATTTAAATAATTTTCAAATGATTACTTACTTATATAGGAACATTATATTTAGTTGTTTTTCCCGAATTTTCATGTGGTAGGACATTCATTTAATTGTAATGTATTTATAATAATACCAATTAGGTTTCTTTTTTGCATACAAATAGTTGTGCCAGTTTCACTTTTACTTTTATTATATATTATATATAATTATATGTTGTACTAGGAAATATTATTTTTATTTCATCATATATATTTCATCATGGTATTGTTGTATATTAGTGCTTTCATATATTTTTCATCGAGGAATCAACTATTTTTAGTGTTGTACTAGGGGTTTGGATGCGAACCAGGACTGTCTTTCATATATTTTTTAAATTATTTTTATACCTCACAAAATAACATGTATATTTACATTATACATACCTAACAAAATGTACAAATTTTACAAAAGAGTAGGAAAAACAAATATAATTTGTTAATGTTGGTTTGTTTGTTTTAGTTTTTGTTTGACAATTTTCGCTATGCTATACAATTAATTAAAAATAATTTAAGCAATTTCAGACCCCTACTTACTTATATATAAACATTATAGTTTGTTGTTTTCCCAAAAATGTTGTGTTAGTGAAATGATTTTTAATATTTATTTTTCTAATAAAATCAAATGCCTTTTTTAGCAGATAAATCATTTGTGTTGGTTTCACATTCAGTTTTATTATATATTTTAAATAATATTATGATGCAGTGAAAATTATTAATTATATTTTACCATAGATATAAATTGATGGGTTCCGACATACACACTGATGCAACGATGACAGAACACACTGAAACACCACGAGAAGAGGTGCGTATAGCTAAACTTTCTTTGTACGTATCTTATAGATGATAATACAGAAGGTTTAATTTTGTATTTTTGTTATTTCAGATTACAGAAGTCATGGATATTGACTTTGAAGATGCACAGAAAGAATACATTGATGGTTCGGATGTGATGTCGCTGAAAGGGGACGAAAATTCACAACATAAAAATGTCGACGAGGTTATATGTCATAACAAACCCAAAAAGGATGCCAATTTACATGTTCTCCCACAAGGTTTTTTTATCATTATCAATTATTTTTTTGTGATATTTCCTTTTGTATTCAACTAATTTTGCTCATTTTGATTACTAAGTTGGCTCACTTTATTACCATTTCGACAGACTATGTTTGTACCCTTAGAGATATTACAGTCATCGAATCAATCAAGGCTGCCCCCAAGAATACGCAGTTTGTGGACATTGGAGATGCCTTGTTATCAACCGACGATTTGGAATGCCTTATGAAAGATGATATGTTCTTACATGATGGTGTAAGACCAAATGCACAAACTTTGTAATTAATAATTTGAACAAAATATAATATCATAAATTGTAAATATAATGTAAATGTTGGTTATAGGTGATAAATGCTTACATATATTGCATGCTTGCTCACGACCATCTAAAAGTCAGGGCGGGCGAAAAGGTAGAAATTGTTAGCATGTTTGTATCTGGCCAGATAAAAGAAGACAGGAAAAGAGACATAGACCCATCAAAATATTACCGTATCGTGCATCATGTCAATACTTACCTACAACAAGATATGGTTAGTTTTTGTATCGTTATCCATGCATATAATTATGGATTGTTTTTATTTAATTCAAAGTTATAATGAATTATTAATATTTATATCTAATCACGATCGTGACTTGTATGATATTTACACCAGTTATTCATTCCGATTAACATGCCGGGCTACCATTGGTATCTAGCAGTCGCCAATGCAAAAAAACGTGAGATTCAAGTATTGGACTCACTTGATTCTCGGGTCAAACGCAATGACCTTGCTACTACGGTAAGTATATTTTTTTTTACTCATCTTAACATATGTTTTGTTTGCCTTGTTCCCTAATATTTCTCATATATAAAATAGTTACTAGGACTTGAGAACCGTCTAAAATTTGTAGAGCATAGTCCGGAGTTTATCAGAGGTCATAAGTGGCCCGATCTTAATGTTACAAAATGGACGGTTGTAGAGCAGTTTCATGAGGCAATACAAACCGATGGGTAAGCACATGTTACAATGTTTTGTTTATTTGATTTATCTGTGTGGTATTGTAAAGGATTGTTTTATAATATTATAGTGTATCATGTGGACTGTTCATGTTAAATTATATGGAATACTGGACATCACATGGACTGTCAGACACGTTCACCCAGGTATTCCATTTTTATACATTATCTCGTTATTTTATCTCAAAATATTATACAAATTTATTTTATATATTTTTTGTAGGAGAATATGAAACATTTTAGGAAAAAATTGGCTGTCATTTTGCTCAATTCAGAGCTGAATAAGCTAAAAGGAGATCCCATATACCATCAACCTGACGTTGAAGAAACTTTAGCTAATTCTGATATCGAGATCCTGGAGAATCCATCAGACGTAGTCAAAGACAAATGTCCTGCCCCAATCACTATCATACCCATGGACCAACGTGAATTACTTGCCGGCCTCTGCAACTACATCATGTCTATCGATGATGCTGGGTGTTTGGAGTAAGTATCATGCATTAGTATTTAATGTGCGGAATTATAATATTATTCTTCTTATCATCCAATTTATAGGAAGGTATGGGTCCGGAGCTCGACACCCGATCAAATGGGCTTAAGTCTTAAGAAACTTCAGTGCATACTTAACATGGAGCAGACCATGGACAATGACTCAACACAGCCGTGCGTATGCTGGCATGTGACGAGGGAGTATTGTTCACATACCCTCCTGTGCACTACATGGATCTACGATTTTGTGTAAATTATCTTAACTCTTCATTCTATGTGTCATTATTATCAACATGTTGAAACAATATTTCTTTTTTTACTTAGTCCATGATGCTAGAGTCAACACGAGGTCAGAAGTTTTGCGAGAAGGAAACTATTCAGAGTTTGGCAACATTATTTGATAGCTGGCCTGAGATGGACAACGACATCTCATCGTGCAACAAGGTAAGTAAATTATTTTGTCAATTTTTATCATGGTTTATTGTTGTTTCTAATACCTGCACTTGTAGATTTATCTTCCCTATGCATCCATCGGCCGATACATTTTGTACGTCATCGATAAAGAAGCACGTCGTCTATATATTATGGATCCTATTCAAACATCACAATCGTTAGAGGAGAAAAATTTGAGGCATGCACTGAAATTAAAAAGTTTTGCAAGGGATTTCAAAGAAGCACTCGAAATTAAGCTGCCTAGTTGGAATTATGATCTATCTAAATGGCAACGTTTATTTCCGTCCGGTGTTCCAACGAGTATAGATGGGTAATGAATTCGTAACAAAAACATTTACTTTTGTTATTACTATATTCTTTACATTGTTAATTTAATGTTTTACAGGAATTTGTCTGGCTATTTTGTTTTTCATTTTATGCTCTGGTGGAACGGTGAAGATTTGGTCAAGCAAATTTGCGCAGTGAGTATTGTCCGTTACATGTTTTAAGACCTTCGGCATGAAATTTTCATACTAACTACATGTATGCGTTTGTGCAGGATGGGTATGAATTGAGGAAACAGTTTTTGTTATACTTGCTAAAACATCGTGGGAATGAGGCTAAAGGAAACTTACCTTATATTGTGCAAGAATTTCTTAAGCGCATCATCTAGATATTAATAGCTTTGTAATAGATGTTTAGTTGGAACATCGCTCAGTTTGTTACATGGACATGTCTTTAATTTTTCTTATGTTATCAATTTACATTGCAAAAAAAAGTTCAGTTATTAAATAATTATGTTTCTGTTATATTGTTTGTACGTGTGGAATTTAACATGTAACTCCTGCGAACTTTTTCAAGAGCCCGTGGCAACGCACGGACACTCTACTAGTCTAGCTAACGTGTGTGAGCCACATTTTTCTAAGCAAAGACAAAGATTTCTACCACTCCATAAACATAGAAGAAACTAAATAGATGATTCACAATCTAATATGCTCACTATCTCATACTTCCTCCGTTCCTAAATATAAGTTTTTTTAGAGATTCCAATAAAAACTACATATAGATGTATATAAACATACTATTTTAGGGTGTAGAATCACTCATTTTACTTCGTTGTAGTCCACATTGAAATCTCTATAAAGACACCCGCAAAAAATAAGAAATCTCTATAAAGACTTATATGTAGAAACGGAGGGAGTATTTTAGATGATAAATGTTTTATTAAGCAAGGCTAAAGCTTTTCCTTTTCATTAAATGAGCAAGGAGTAAAGAGCATGTACAAGGTCGTATTCAAAAAGGAGCAAACAGACTACTCTCCAGGAAATTCACAAAAAAATAAAAACTACTCTCCAGGAATGATAGCCCCTAAATGTTTCACCCGGTGATATACCAGAACCTAGCCTCTTTCTTATTGCCAAATACAGACGTAGGCAAAGATGCAAAATTGTGAAAAACTCAAGCATTCCTCATTCAAAATATCCCATGTCACACGCTTAAGAATATAAGCCATGGCATTGTTTGGTTGCTCATTTGTCGACCGCTTTGGTCCACCAAGTGTGGCTGGAGTTGAATGATGCCAATTTCCGGGGTTGAGGTCCTTTTTTCCAACCCAATCTTTGATCATGCACCAAATTCTTTGTGTATATTGGCATTGGAATAGGATGTGTCCCGAGGTCTCCATGTGACATTGCAAAGATGGCAAAAGCTACAATTAGGCTATCCTCTTTTTTACAATTTATCATTTGCCAAGCAAAAGAATTGCACTTTGAAGGTGCCCAAGCTTTCCAAACTGTCAGCTTGATCAAAGACGGAGTCAAACCAAGAAAACAGGCATTGGATGCCGAGACAGTGGAGTAGCAAGCATTGGAGGTGAGCTTCCAAATGCGAACATATAAAACTCTCTAATGTGTTTCCGTGGTTAATCCATCAGTCAAGCGCATGCTTTACAGGTTAGCGTGCAAAGCACATACAACTTACTGTATAGATACATTGGTATTTTTTTCTAAATCTATGCTACTATCTATATCTATACTTCTATACTATACTATACTATATAGTGTACCAGTATAGATGCATATGGACCGTTGGATCTTTTGAATCCGATGGCTGATATTAAATTTACTTAGTTATGGAGCTACGTGGACATATATCAACCGTCCGATTCAGCAATCTAGCAGCCCAAAGTGCAGGGATTCGCGTTGCTGTCTGCCACTGTCCTGCTCTCCCAGCCAGGCTGTACTCTAGAAGCCTAGAGTGTTCTTTCAGAGTCTAGAGTAGGACCATTCAACTCACTGATCCGTGGGTCACAAGGACTTAGCTCACATGAGGATGTAAACGTAGGAGCCACAACTGTGCAGTTCAGCAATTAGTACACATGAACGTGAGATAAATACGAGATGATAGCCGAGGCACAATTCAGTACTTTGTTCTACAACTTTTCTTTCCTTTTCTTTTGTAGCCGAACGAATTTTTTAGCCAAAAAAATTAAACAGTCCTTTTACCAAAAAAATATGCAAACAGTTGAACACCTCAAAAGTAGTAGTAGAAATTTACATCCTTGATTTTTTTTCATGTTTTAATCATTTTTATGGTGGACCATTGTATACAAATAATCCATTTCAAGAGTCAAAATTAGATAGCCGACGAAATGACTATATGGTAGATTATTCAACGTCTCATGTATTTCATATAAATATTATTCATAATATGTTTTGAACCCAACAGAACTATTGACCGTGGACGTGCTTTGCACGTGCCAATGTACTAGTAATATATGTGCATAATGTAGATGGTGTTGCTGCCGTGGAGAACCTTCGGGCGGAACTTGCCCGAGCCAAGGAGCAAGCGAGGAAAAGTGATGTGGCTGCCGTTAAAGCGGCTGAAGAGCTAAAAGCCGAACAGGCTGCTCACTGCCATAGCAAGAAAGTAATAGCCGAGATGGCTATAAAATTGAAGGATGCTGCCGATCACTGTAAACTTCTTGAACAAGAAGATAGGGTGGCTCAGAAAGACCTTAAAAAGGTCATTGCCGAGGCCAAGGACACTCGCTCTGCAATGAGAGCTATGAAGGAGGAGCTATGTCAGGCCAGAGATATCACGGCTGGAAAGCCCTATATGCTGCGGATGGAGTTCGGGGATCCTAAGTATGCTCCGTTAGACCGGAAATGGAGTGCGGCGAACACTTATCTGGATTTGACGGCGAGTGTCGCAGACGCGACCGAACACTTCCGGGGTCGAGGTGACCATGAATTGGAAGAACTTTTTTGGTCGCAGTTCCACAATCCAAAGCGCCCACTTTCGGTATCCGACCGTTTGGCCGCTTGGGCGGAGCTGAACAGGTTATCCGGACTCGCCATGAGGTACGTCGCGAGTCGTCTGTGGCCGGAAGAGCCAGAGCCGAAGAGTTATTTTAGCTTGGTGCAGCAGTTTCTTGGTTTGGTGCCGCATGTTGATGCGATGAAGAGGTCAGCGTGCATAGAGGGCGCACAGATGGCCCTTGCCCGTGTCAAGACATACTGGGCGGATATGGAAGCCAGTGTTGTTGCATCCCGAGATTCGGACGAAAGCCGAGTACCTGCCAAGCACTATTTTGAGGAAGTCCTGCAGGGCGCTCGTGTAATAGAGTCGCAGTGCTCGAAGGATGTTGTGTTCGAATAGCATGTGCTATTGTAAAACAATATTTTGATGAAATATAAAAGCCTTTTATACTTGTGCTTTCAAGAATTAGAATGCCTCCTGTGCGGCCGTTAATGTATATATGTATATAACCTGAAAGATGGCAGTCGTTGGCTTCAGCCCCCACGCATATAATACGGGGGTGTTCGCAGAAGGCGCCTTTTCACACTTAATCCAACGTCTTGGTCCTATAAAGGAAGTGATAGCGCAGCGAACTAGGCAACCAGACTATAATGATTTATCACTTTCACTTAGCCATAGGAGTTTGACAGTGGGGCTACTGAATAGCCCTAGGGGCACCGCGCTCGCCCAAATTCGGGGCGTGTGTGTGCCTGACCGGGAAGTGGCCCTTCGTTAATGCGGAGGAATCCTAAAGATTCTGGAAGTCATCGAGTGGTTAACCAGTCTCTCGCTATATCATGACAGTCAGTTTTCGGCTTTCTCTACTAAGGTGCTCGCCTGACCGAACCGGGGCACAATCGCAGTAGTTCTCCTGGTGCCGCCTTAGCCGATAGAGCGGAACGTAAGACAGCAAAACACAGGAGCCGGGCAAACCCAACATTTGACCAAAGACATGATTCGGAGCGGATGCATATAAGGCCAAACTCGCGACGCCGAACACTCCCTAAGGTATTCGGTCTTTATGAAAACTAGTTGACCCGTTGCGCCAAATGGCGCAGAGACCTGCTGAAGACATGTTGTCGATGAAAATAGTTTCATGCTGCAAGAACCTTCAAAAAAATTTAAACATGTTTATTACATTGTTAAATAATAGTATGGGAAAAGGGAAACTTTGCATAATATGAATATGCTCAGTTTGAAAATATGGGCACTATGATGAGAGAGTAAAGTTGGCATGGTTGTATTTTTTAGCAAGTTTGGAAACATGGTTATCATGATGAGAAACCTGGCCATGCAAATTTTTCCTGCGAAAAAGGAGGGGAAAAGATAAGAAACCTAAGGAAAAAAACATGTCTTTGTTGTGTATATACAGAGATATAGGGATCAGGAGGTATTAGGATAGCCCATATGTTATTTAGCCCAACTCACGTAGAGCGATGCCTGTGGCCCGTGAGGAGCTGAATAAGAAGCGGTGGGGGGCGGAGCGAGAAAAGACTATCTATCCCCTTCCTTTCTTTCTCGGTTCGTCAGCTGGGTAACAAATAGCACAGAGACCCACTGAATCCATGTTCAGCATGAAAAGAAATTCCATGTTTTAGTTGTTTTAGTAGCGGGCAAGCATATATGATAAGAAATTTAAACCCCTTTAATAAAAAAAATAGAGACTTGTCATCTACAATGAGATATACCTACACATTTTAATTTGGTAGTACAGTCCCATTTCAAGACCATGTCATGTTGAAAAAATATGTATTTTTTAGTAATCTCTTGTTGCGCCAAATTGCGAACATACCCACACCATACATGCTTTGAAAATATTCCAGTATCGAGCAAGCACATATGGTTACTATTCTAACCACTATATAAACAAAATGAATGGGGGCTTGTATAAGGGTAACCAAAGTTCAAAAGAAAAAAGTGTTGTATGTGTTGTTTTTCCGATGATTTGGGTCTTGGAACACCTGAATAGGCAAGCACAGTATTGCAAGTAAGAAAATGTGAAACATTGCTAATAACTTGCCTCATATACATGATAGTTTTAGGTCATACAAGCAGTGGGGAAAAGAAAAGCAGTCTACATGTGATGAAGCAAGCCTAATTCAAATAGGTAATGCCCATACAACCAAGTTCATTACAATGGACGGATTTCAATCCTAAAACTGGAAAGTAAATATGCATAACAGAAGTGAATCGTAGAACGTGGTTTATACAACTTCATGAATATACTTAATATCCTGGCAGCACCATATCCATACTACTTGAGGAAGTAAATAATCAAATGGCAATCACACGGGAGTTGTCGTTTCTACTTTACAATCCGAACAAAACTATATAGCTGATCTCCAAGTAATTACATGACACGACAATGGCTTCGACAAATATCCATCTTTTATGGCATAAACACATATATATTGATTACGGTCAGTAATGAGAAGTGATGGTAGCTCACTCTATAACATCGTCCACACTAGGAAAATATGGTAAAGCAGTCAGATCCCACGACAAATATGATATGAAAATCTTGGAAAGAGAACTATCTAGAGAACAAACTTACATGTAAAGATGTGTTATGGCCTGTAAAATGGAATAGTGTTATGTCACACTATTTGGCTATTGCTATAGAAAAGCTGCTGCAACAATAAAAAGAAAAACTAAAAAATTGTGCTTATGCGCAGTATAATGCCTGGTCATCAATATTATATTAGGAACTTCTTCTAATACTCTAGTAACATAATCTAAATTAGCCGATGTGGAATCCATCAGAACTAATCGGCCGACATAAAGCCGGTGAAATCAATAACATAACAGAACAATAATTAAATGCTTGGTCATTTGATTAGTATGCCACACTACATGCCGGTAACAATCACCATATTTTATTTACATATCTAAAGCCATCGGCACCTGACATTATCAAACTATAATAATCAGTATGCCACACTACACATTTATTTAACTTGCAATAAAACTTCAACAAACATATCAACTAATGGTAACTGGTGTATGCCATGCAGAGAAAATTGCACGCTGGCAAAGCAACGACATGCTAGAAGCTGACAAAAGCATTACAGATTGACAATAAATAATAGATAGCTCCATCAGTACCCACCATTGTTGGGACTATCAAATTAAAATTCCATATCTATCAGAAAGCTGACAAAGCTTGAGGGCCTCATAAATACGAAGAAACAGCATGTGCAGAGGGGCCATACATACTGATTAAGAAAACTCACTTTTTAGCAACCAGACTCCCTTCATTCAACAAAGGAGAGGTGGGGGCATGGTCATGGGATTTGGGCTCAGGAGTAGTAGGGCTGAAAATAGAGAAACCATACACATCATAACGATGATGTACTTCGACAGCCATGCACATGACGGATAGTGTAAAGCTATCTATCGCCAGAACTACATTTAAGTAAGATCATGAAACTAAAATCTGCTATGCCATTACCTACACAGCCTTTGTATATGTTATCAGATTAACATGTATGGAGACAACAGAATATACCAGGGGATAATTAAGTAACACCAGGAAAACTATTACCAAGGTAATGGGGTTCATAACATACCTGAATGGTGCTATGGGCAAAAATCCATTGTCTACTTCTCTTGAAGCTAACATCTACCCTTTCCCAAGGAATTCTATTCAGGCTTTTGAGTGTTACTTCTGAAATAGGGGACAAATTAATTCAGTTAGAAAAAATATTGTCTTAATCATCCAGGAGAAATGGAAGTACGGAACGGTATTGGATATAATACAAAACACACTAAATAACAACAAAACTTTAGCTCCAATGCAAACATGAACCAGCGTAAAGACTTCGTCATTAGAAACTTGGCATCTATGGTTTCTGCTAGTTTATCAAGTCCTTGGACAATAAATAGCATATCATCATGGAAAGCATCTATGATCTCTATGTAAACACACTAATTTCTATGTGAACACACCAGGTTATAGAAATTAGAAAGTATAATTAAGTAAGAGCAGCATATACGATCTATAATAATGCAAATCACATTACCTCCATAGTCTAGATTTATTAGTTCAAAGTTCAATCCCGGGAAAATTCAAGTTTTTTATACACGCCAGTATTGTACTTGACTGTATATCGATCTACATCAACTCCTGGAAGGGCAAAATCTCAGATTATAAAGGAATCATACTTGTTCTAAAGGCAACATTCGAGGACTGATGCCTCCCTTAAGTTCCATTTGAGAAATAGTGCACGCAATTCTTAGTTCCCTTATCATCGCATCCAAGAAAATGCAAGTCAAACAAGAAACTGGAAAATGTTGGTGAATGGCAAATTTAAGATTATCACTTCAGAGTCTTCCTGCCAAGATTTGCTGCAAGAAAAACGCCATCAGGCTTCAACGCCAACCTACACTGCCAATTACCATAGTTCAGATTTTTAGCACTTGATAACCTAATCTTTCAGTGTTTAAAATAAAAGACTTACATGTATCATTGCTCGAGGTAGATCATTTGTCCAATGAAGGCCAAGACAGCTCATTATTAAATCCTGGGAGCTTCAGAAACCAAGGGGAATAACACAGGACGGGGCTCATCCACCTGAGCTGAAATCACAAAACCGGTAAGGCACAGAGATTACAGAAATACTATACGCCCGCAAGTCTATTGATGTAATAAGATTGAAAGTAAGCACACATTTTTAGCAGAGCAAAAGAAACAGGGGCGGCATGTAGTATAGCTCACAAATTGCAATAGGAAACACCATTACCCGATAGAGTGATCATCTGCACTTTCAAAAGTTTGGGCAGAAGTCATGGCTAAAAGGCGTATTAATTAAGTTGAATATGCCAATAAATAGGGCAACACATTCAGTTCTCAACCATTCTAGGTATCTCGGATGCACACACAAAATCTATAGCACACATCCTTCCCACACGTAAACACGAAATATAAGCAGCACGAGGCAAATCAAAACACGACAAGCGGCTAATTCCGAAACAATAAAACGAGCAGTGAACCAACCACCATGACAATAAGTAGGAAAGAGCAAACCTTGAGCAGGAGAACAAAGAAACAACATCGCTGCAGGATCTTCTGTCCCCATCTCATCTCCAACTCACTTCCTCTTAGATCATTACCTTGGGAAGCTCGTGTTGACGGCGTATTGAAGATGTCTTCCAGCCAACAACGACTGAATTTTTACTCAAGGCCATAAAAAAGTGCTTTAAATTCTGAATTGGTAAATAGATAGCCAATATGTTTATATTGATCTGCTAAGTACAAATATTCATGGCACAAGGATACAATCGCCACAAACATTTGAGTAAGCAACATAGCGCTTGAAAGAACGAAGAGCTGATCTGCACGTAGAAACAAAGTATAAGATGCTCTGTTTGACACTATTTGATAGTGATAATAGCCGGAATTTGAGCGTGGTGACATCATGTACTTTCATATATCACACGAGCGAAAGCAATACCTTGAGTTAAGGCAATAATTTTTCACACACACGCATACACACTTGCATTTTCCTCTGCTCCTCTGATATCTTCTGTCAGTGCACCTTGGGTCTCCATGAACCACCAACTTCATCTATAAAAGTATTGCATAGACGTAGCCATATTAGTCGATCAGACGTGGTAAGAAATAAACAATACAATATTCTTGATACCGATTTAGCTATGCAAAGCATGACCAGAAATTGCAACGAGGTAAGTTCCTAAAGAAGATGCACATCAAAGAGATAAGAGAACTTACATGGGCAGTATGTTCTACAAAGCATACCGATTTAGCCATATTATAAGGCGAAGGTGTCGCAGCTATGCGAGATTCTATCTGTTTGTTCGTGTTTAAAAAATAGTTTTTTTATCTGTCTCACTTCATGAACTGATAATTGGATATTCACTCTAACTGCAATACTTTTTGTTTGTGTGAATGACATAGTTAATATTCATTCATCGTCATGTACAGTTTTGTTGCAACTGAAATATTTGTATTTCTAACTATCGGAATGCTTAGACTTTCCTGTCTACATATATATCACAAGATAACAAGTTAGATGCTTGCAGAAAACACATACATTACCAGATATCTTTAACGCAGTATAGAATACCTTGCGGTTCCAGACAATACTGACCCTCTTCTTAATAGCCCCAAGCTCCTGAAAGAAACCTGCAAAATAATCCAAACCAACAAAGATGATATTAGGACCAGACCCCTTGCATCACCTCCACTTCTCCAAGCTCTAATGACAGAGACATACCTTGCATCTGGTCCTTGTAGAATCCGTGGGGGATATGGCCGTACATAGGACAGGGGTCGTGTTCTCCGGCTCCCCCGGTTGCTTCGCCTCTCGGATCCTCTGCTCTTTCCCCTCCGGCAGCTACACCAATTACAACACAACATCAGGGCCATGGAAAAAAATGCATGTGTGTGTGTGTGTGTGTGTGTGTTTCTGTTGGGTTCGATTTGGTTCGAAGGCAAGCACGCACACAACAGGAAGTCCTTCCCCTCACGGTCTTGCAACTGGCCGAGTGCCGCAAGAGAATCAAATAAGAGGAGGGCTTCCCAGATTTGGCCCAAATCGAGGCCCGAATAATGCCATCCTCTTATTTGATTTTCTACAAAGTCTTATTTAAACCAGAAAGTTGGTCTAACATTACATCATCATGCAAATATATGCATTGGAGGGTGGGTACCCAATAAAAGGACACCCTGAAAATGGAAATGCAATATGGTTAGCATTGAAACCCTCATTGCAAAAGAACCACCCGAAGGCCTCAACTTTCTGGACAAAACTGGGTACTCCATTCCACTTGGAATGTACTGGCAGTATGGCTTGAATACACAAAAATGAGTTATGTAAGACACAAAGGCAATTGTATTTTGTTGTGCAACATCATTTACCTAGCACAAAACATTTTAAAATGTGCATTCACGTCTTTCCATCAACACTCATTTACCGAATAGGAATGTAAAAGCTATATTTAAAATGGCAGGGTCTTAATAAAATACAATTAGATAGAGCAGCTCAGATGAATCAATAACATCCCTGCTTTTACGAATCCAATTCTTAGAACTCTTGGTATATTTCTATCTCTTTCCAGTCTAAATTTACGCTCTCAACATCATCTTGCTAAGTAAAAAAAATGATTGGTCCTAGGTGCATAACATGATCTATGAAAACAATTTTATACAAAGCATATGAACCAACTTGAACTATTCAACCACCCGTTGTCATTTTCTGAACTTAATCAAGAAAAGTGGCAGCATAGAGCTAAAATCCCAAAATAATCACATGGTCAGGTCAAAGAAAAACTATGAGGCTGCAGAAGAGCATCGTCTCCTCATGCCTCGGTGCTTGAGAAGAAGATAAAAGGGAAGGGTTTGCGAACACACAACCATGGCATATTGGCATACCTCATCGATGAATCAGGGGCCAAGGGGAGGAGGCCGCACAGAGAGAGTAAGAGAGAGATTGGGTGAAGCTCACCTCGGTGTTGGCGGCAGACGTGGTCGCCGTCGCTCCTCGTGTGCGCATCTCCCCAATCCGCGCCCCTAGCCTTGACCACCGCACCCGCTGCTTGCCGAGCCTGACGCACCCGCTGCCCTCCGAGCCTGCTGCACCATGTGTGGCGCTCACAGACGCTAGTCGTCGCTGTGCATCAGTCATGGCACCATCGAGACGCTCGATTTTGCCTTTTCCTCATCTAAATCCCGGCTGGAAGACCCGGCCGCTGCCATGGGGCCCAAGTGACGGAGATGGTCGGCTGTGAGGACAAAGGAGGGAGGAGGAGGGAGGGGGCCAACGATGCGGGGAGGAGAGGAGGCAGCCGATGAGAGACAGGAGAAGAGGAGCGACGACATGGGAAAGGATGGAGCGAGCGGGGAGGAGAACCAGGCAGAGTGGGCGCAGGGCTGGCGGCTAGGGTTTTGACGCGCGGGCGGAGGGCATTGGCAAATCCCTCGGGGACACGAACAAGGTTCACCCAGCCAACGAGCGTGTGAGATGAGCCCACCCGTCACTGGCCAACGAAAACAACCGTAGGGTGAAAATCGAGTTTGACTGTTGTGAAGATCCAACGGCTTAGACGTGTTCGAAAGCCAGATCCGACGACCAACGAAGGCCGAATCGAGGGAGCATCCTGGGAGTGAGTTGGCTAGCCTCATTATTGTTTTAAATGGGCCGAAAAAAGGCCCTTGGTAAAAGCCCCTGGTGCCCAGGAACGCGCAAAATTCTGGCGTGGCCACATGCCAAGACGCCAGCCTCCTCCTTGGTTATAGCAAAAATCGGGGGATGTTGTCAACAAGAGACAGTAAAAAAGGTTTACGCAGGGTCTTAATCTGAAAAGAATCCTTGAAACGGGTCCCTACTGCACGTCTGCGCCTGTGTCTCTGTTGTGCCGTATCCTGGACGGGTGTAGCATGGTGTTTGTCTGCGAAAGAGAGGAACTTAGTGGAAAATAAACGTGCGAGAAATCTATGTTAAAATAAACAAAATATAATACAGAAACATGAGTAGAATTGAGCTGTATTGTCTCCTGGTGTAAACACGCGGAGCCCCTTGTACAGGGTTATGCAGCTATTAAGCCTTTGTATGTTTACGCCGGACTCGTCGAGCCATGTCCGGGGTAGTAAAGCTGGATTAGTGTGCGGCTGTCAAAGCAGCCGCACCATTATCCGCACTTCGGGGAACACTTGATATTTTCCTTTAATGAGATGATGCCTCGTGGACCGGGCATTTTGAGTGTGAGGGATGCGTAATGCGGTATTGCGTTAAAGCGGGCGAAAGCTTCACGTCCCAGTAGCGCTTGATAGCGACTTATGAATGGGGCGATGTGGAAGGTTAGCTTTTTGCTTCGGAAGTTGTCGGGGGAGCCGAACATGACTTCTAACGAAAGGGAACGCATACTCTGGGTATCTGGGCCTGGCGTGACTCCTTGAAAGGAAGTGTTGCCATGGCGAATTATTGCTGGGTTTACCCCTAGTTTGCGGATTGTGTCCTGATATAACAGGTTTAGGTCACTGCCGCCGTCCATTAGGACTTGTGTAAATTGGAGTCCGTCAATAACCGGATCTAAGACCAAGGCAGTCCAGCCTGCATTCCGGATACCTCTAGAGTAATCCTGATGATCAAAGGTGATTGGCTGTAACAACCAGTGGCGGGGCTCCTCTGGGGCAGGCCGTATGGCGCGTATCTTTATAGGCGCCACTCTATTTTTCCCTTTTGTCACCTAAAGTGAATTTACTGTTTTGACTTCTTGTGGGAACTTCTTTTGTTCTCTGGTGTTCTGCTTGTGGGGTGCGTCGTCATCCTTGCTTGGTGTGTCGAGCCCCTTGTGTTCGGCGTTGAGTTTGCCGGATTGCTTGAAGACCCAACTATCTCTGTGGGTGAGGTTTGCAGGTCTCCCGGGAGTACTGTGGATTTGACATATTTTGTCCAAGATTTTGTTGAGGTTAGATGGCTCGTCCCTGTCATCTTTGGGTGCGGCTTTTTTTGATTTTGCCGAGAGCTTTTGAATCCGGCGTTGACTGCCGTGCTCATCGGGCTGTTATCCTTGATCCGGCGCTGTTCTTTGTTACGGCGCGGTTTCCCGTTTCCATCTCTGAGTTCGGATGTACTTGGGTCGCTGGTGCTGCTTCTTGCCAACCAGCTATCCTCTCCTGCGCAAAAGCGGGTCATGAGGCTTGTCAATGCGGCCATTGTTCTTGGCTTTTCTTGGTCGAGGTGTATGGCGAGCCATTCGTCTCGGATGCTATGTTTGAAAGCTGCTATGGCTTCGGCGTCCGGACAGTCGACTATCTGATTCTTTTTAGTAAGAAATCTGTTCCAGAGTTTTTGGGCTGACTCTCCGGGTTGTTGAGTTATATGACTCAGATCGTCTGCATCTGGAGGTCGGACATAGGTCCCTTGAAAATTTGCCCGGAAAGCATCCTCGAGCTCTTCCCAACTTCCTATGGTGTTTTTGGGAAGGCTTTTAAGCCAATGCCGGGCTGGCCCTTTGAGCTTAAGGGGTAAGTATTTTATGGCGTGAAGGTCATCTCCTCTAGCCATGTGTATGTGGAGGATATAATCCTCAATCCAGACTCCAGGGTCTGTTGTTCCGTCATATGCTTCTATGTTTACGGGCTTGAATCCCGCTGGAAATTCATGGTCCAGTACCTCATCGGTGAAACATAGGGGATGTGCGGCGCCCCTGTATGTAGGTGTGCCATGATGTTCGGATATTTTTTGCGTTGCATTGCTTACCGGAGCTTGCTTTCTTGGCCCGTAGATGGATCTGGTTGGACCGTTTTGTTGATGCGAATCCTTGGGCGGATCGCGTACCGGATTGAGTGCGGCGCCGTTTGTCGCTTGATGTCGATCGTGGGGTCATCTATCCGACCTGGTGGCTTCCTTGTTTTTTGACTGTGGGGGCTCTAAGGCCTCTTCATCAAATTCCGGTAGTAATTTCCGCTTCGGATAGCTCTTTGTGTGATGATTGTTGTCGTACTTGTGTGCGGTATTGAGTACTTTGCCCCATCTGATTATGAGTGCATCTTCCGCTGTTTTGAGCTTCCGCTTCTGCTTTTTCAGGCTATGCGCAGTGGCGACGAGCCTTTGGCAGAGGTTTTTCTGTTCCAGCGACTTGTCCGGCGTGAGGTCATCCGGACTATTATCTTTGCCGGGGACGGATTGTTCGGTTTGTTCGCCCTGTTTGGACTGTTGCTCGGTGGCATGTTCGTCTTCCGTTGATTCGCCCTGCTCTATGGCTGGGTCTGTGTCGAGGTGGGGCTTGGCGCGGCGCTTACGCCGCCACTTTGATTGTTTTTCGAGGGAACGATCCCTGGTTGTTGAAGGAAATATGCCCTAGAGGCAATAATAAAGTTATTATTTATTTCCTTATTTCATGATAAATGTTTATTATTCATACTAGAATTGTATTAACCGGAAACATAATACATGTGTGAATACATAGACAAACATAGTGTCACTAGTATGCCTCTACTTGACTAGCTCGTGAATCAAAGATGGTTGAGTTTCCTAGCCATGGACAAAAGAGTTGTCATTTGATTAACGGGATCACATCATTAGGAGAATGATGTGATTGACTTGACCCATTCCGTTAGCTTAGCACACGATCGTTTAGTATGTTGCTACTGCTTTCTTCATGACTTATACATGTTCCTGTAACTATGAGATTGTGCAACTCCCGTTTATCGGAGGAACACTTTGTGTGCTACCAAATGTCACAACGTAACTGGGTGATTATAAAGGTGCTCTACAGGTGTTTCCGAAGGTACATGTTGAGTTGGCATAATTCGAGATTAGGTTTTGTCACTCCGATTGTCGGAGAGGTATCTCTGGGCCCTCTCGGTAATGCACATCACTATAAAGCCTTGCAAGCAATGTGACCAATGAGTTGGTTACGGGATGATGCATTACGTAACGAGTAAAGAGACTTGCCGGTAACGAGATTGAACTAGGTATGGGATACCGACGATCGAATCTCGGGCAAGTAACATACCGATGACAAAGGGAACAACGTATGTTGTTATGCGGTTTGACCGATAAAGATCTTCGTAGAATATGTGGGAGCCAATATGAGCATCCAGGTTCCGCTATTGGTTATTGACCGAGAATAGTTCTAGGTCATGTCTACATTGTTCTCGAACCCGTAGGGTCCGCACGCTTAAGGTTTCGATGATAGTTATATTATGAGTTTATGAGTTTTGATGTACCGAAGGAGTTCGGAGTCCTGGATGAGATCAGGGACATGACGAGGAGTCTCAAAATGGTCGAGACGTAAAGATCGATATATTGGATGACTATATTCGGAGTTCGGAAAGGTTCCGAGTGATTCGGGTATTTTTCGGAGTACCGGAGAGTTACGGGAATTCGCCGGGGAGTATATGGGCCTTATTGGGCCATACGGGAATAGAGGAGAGAGGCCGAAAGGAAGGAGGCGCGCAGCCCCCCTCTGGTCCGAATTGGACAAGGGGTGCGGCCCCCTTTTCCTTCCTCCTCTCCCCCTCTTTCCCCCTTCTCCTACTCCAACAAGGAAGGAGGGAGTCCTACTCCCGGTGGGAGTAGGACTCCCCTTGGCGCGCCCCTACTAGGCCGGCCGCCCCCTCTCCCCTTGCTCCTTTATATACGGGGGCAGGGGGGCACCTCTAGGCACAACAACAATTGATCCCTTGGATCTCTTAGCCGTGTGCGGTGCCCCCCTCCACCATAATCCACCTCGATAATATCGTAGCGGTGCTTAGGCGAAGCCCTGCGTCGGTAGTACATCAAGATCATTACCACACCGTCGTGCTGACGGAACTCTCCCTTGACACTCGGCTGGATCGGAGTTCGAGGGACGTCATCGAGCTGAACATGTGCTGAACTCGGAGGTCCCTTACGTTCGGTGCTTGGATCGGTCGGATCGTGAAGACGTACGACTACATCAACCGCGTTGTCATAACGCTTCCGCTTACGGTCTACGAGGGTACGTGGAGGAACACTCTCCCCTCTCGTTGCTATGCCATCACCATGATTTTGTGTGTGCGTAGGAATTTTTTTTGAAATTACTACGTTCTCCAACAGTTGTGCCCTTTTGATCCTCGTCGTTTCTTCTTTTAGGTGTGTCCACCATGCATACATCGTGTGATGAGGTGATTGTCCGGTGCTCTATAGGCACTGGTTCTTGATTGTCTCCTTCATCGGCGTCCATATCGTCGATGTCTTCGGAGTCGAAGTCGAGCATGTCGGTTAGATCGTCGACAGTGGCTACGAAGTGGGTGGTGGGTGGGTTTCGAATTTCTTCGTCGTCCGCATCCCAACCTCACTGACCATAGTACGGCCAGGGCTCTCCTGACAAGGAGAGAGACTTTAGTGAATTCAGGATGTCGCCAAAGGGCGAGTGCTGAAAGACGTCCACGGCGTTTAACTCCATGATCGGAGCCTAATTGGGTCCTATCGGAAGGGGTGCGGAAGATCTGGAGTCCGGGAAGGAGTACGGCACCTTGGAGTCACTTGCCTTACAAAGGACTAGGCTGGTACTTGGCTCTATCGCCATAGAGATTGCGGCTCCTGGGGCGGTGTCCAACCGTCCGTCCCCGACTGGCGCAGTCGGCTCCGAGCTAATGGTCGGAGCGGACGCCTGAGCGGCGCTCCGGGCGCTGTCCGTCGGCAGAGCTAGATCATGCCCCTCGTGACAGTGCGGCGCGCTCGGCCGTGGCTCGAATCCGTCGAAGATCAAGTCCCCGCGGATGTCAGCCGTGTAGTTTAAGCTTCCGAATCTGACCTGATGGCCAGGGGCGTAGCTTTCGATCTGCTCCAGATGTCCAAGCGAATTGGCCCGTAGTGTGAAGCCGCCGAATATGAAGATCTGTCCGGGGAGAAAAGTCTCACCCTGGACCGCGTTGTGGTTGATGAACGAAGGAGCCATCAGGCCTAAAGGTGACGACACAGAGGAACTCTCAATGAAAGCACCAATGTCGCTGTCAAAACCGGCGGATCTCGGGTAGGGGGTCCCGAACTGTGCGTCTAGGCGGATGGTAACAGGAGACAAGGCACACGATGTTTTTACCCAGGTTCGGGCCCTCTCGATGGAGGTAAAACCCTACTCCTGCTTGATTAATATTGATGATATGGGTAGTACAAGAGTTGATCTACCACGAGATCAGAGAGGCTAAACCCTAGAAGCTAGCCTATGGTATGATTGTTGTTCGACCCACGGACTAAAACTCTTTGGTTTATATAGACACCGGAGAGGGCTAGGGTTACACAGAGTCGATTACAATGGGAGGAGATCTTCATATCGAATCGCCAAGCTTGCCTTCCACGCCAAGGAAAGTTATATCCGGACACGGGACGAAGTCTTCAATCTTGTATCTTCATAGTCCGGGAGTCCGGCCAAAGGTCATAGTCCGGCCATCCGGACACCCCCTAATCCAGGACTCCCTCACCGACCAAAGGGAGATTCACTCTCCACCGGTCACCCATGAGATAGAGGTAGTGGAAGAGCATCATCCTAATTCTCCCTCTACTTTGAGGACGAACTACGTACGGATTTCCGAGCTCTCCGTGTCGGACACCCGCTCACGGGAGGACATGACCCAGGCCCCGGACTCAGAATCGGGTGGCGGGCCGAATAGATCGGGCAATGTTCCAGAACTCGAGCTGTTAAGCTCGGAAGCCTCTTTGCCCCTGGGTCCCAGATTGGGTCGGGATTCGGATTCAAAGCCACCAACCCACCCAGATTTATCCAATCTTTCACATATCAGACAAGAGCCCCAAGAAACAGTACATCATTACTGGGCCAGATTCCTCCTTGTGATAAACAGGGTCAAGGACTGTCGTGAGGTAGACACAATCTTCCTCTTTTTCAAAAATTGCACGGACAAAGGAATTCTCAATGCTATAAGTCGCCGTGACATAGTACACTTCGCTGACTTAGCAGCCATAGTGCAAAAATACTGCGCGATGGAAAGCGCCTGGAAAACCCAAACAAGCTTCTGGGACAATCCGACTCTAACCAAATCCTTTGTCCGAACTAAAAGGGTAAATTCCCGTAAGTCACCCGATTCAAGTACCAAAAAAATAAAGCCCGCCGCAAGGCACAGAACCATATCGGAAGAATCGCTAAACGGGCCGTCCAAGATTCACAACACACCGGATACTACGCCAACACATAGCCTTAGAGCATGTTGGATACTCCGACAGGTAGCAAAGAGCAGCGAAGATCTCCTCATAGAACATTCAGCAGAGCAACATGCCGCCGGAGACAACAATACGGTATTTACAGTCTTTGAGACTTTCGCCTCAAATAATAGGCGCAAGCGAGCTCAGCGCAGCCTCGCAGAAGTTTGCCATGTGGCAACAATAAATCCATGGAACGACACGGCTATAACTTACAATGCCAGTGACAAACCTCAATTCCGAATAGTCCGAGCACCAGCTGCTTTGGTCCTTAGCCCAATCGTGGATGGCTTCAGGCTCACTAAAGTGCTCATGGACAGCGGAAGCGGACTAAACGTCATCTATGAGGAAACCCTTAACAAGATGGAAATTGACAAGAGCCGCATTGAGCGAAGCAGCACGACCTTCAGGGGAATCATCCCTAGTCGGGAGGCACAATGCACAGGAAAAATCACACTGGATGTGGTATTTGGCACGCCGGAGAATTACAGGTCCGAAGAAATTACATTCCAAGTGGCCCCGTTCAGCAGCGGATACCACACCCTCTTGGGGTGGGACGCATTCACGAGTTTCCAGACTATACCCCATTACGGGTACATGAAGCTCAAAATGCCCGGGCCCAATGGAACCATCACTCTAGCTAGTGATCTGGACGTCGCACTCCGCGCCAAAAATAAAACCGCCGCCCTCGCCCTGGAGGCATTATCAGAAGCCCTCGTGGCCGAAGAACTAACAATGCTGCGAGCAACAGGGGACAGAGACGATGTGATACTTGACAAACGACCTAAATCCACCTCCTTCAAACGAGCGGACGAGATAGTCAAATTCCAGGTACACCCAACGGACCCTTCGAAGACAGCTTCCATCGGGACACGGCTGAACCCCACAATAGACGCCGCACTGCGAGACTTCCTGCGTGAGAATTGGGATATCTTTGTCTGGCATCCTTCAGACATGCCAGGCATCCCACGCAGGCTGGCCGAACACAGCCTCAATATACTGAAAGGATACAAGCCAGTCAAGTAAACTCTTAGGCGCTTCTCAGAGCCTAAGAGGCAAGCCATGGGAGAAGAGCTAGCCAAGCTACTCCAGGCCGGATTCATCAGAGACATCAAACATCCGGATTAGCTAGCAAACTTGGTAATGGTACCAAAAAAGGACAAATCCTGGTGCTTGTGTGTCGATTTCAAGGACCTCAATAAACCTTGCCCCAAGGATCCCTTCCCCCTCCCTCGCATTGATCAAATAATCGATGCCACCGCAGGACATGACTCATTGTGTTTCCTCGACGCATACTCCAGATACCATCAAATAAAGATGGCGGAGTCCGACCAGACCACAACAACCTTCATCACTCCGTACGGCCCCTTCTGTTTCAACACCATGCCCTTCGGGCTCTTAAACGCCGGCGCAACCTATCAACGCATGATTCAGACATGCCTGGAAAAACAAATCGGCAAGACAGTAGAGGCTACGTAGATGACGTGGTCATCAAAACAAGAAACGGCGAAACCTTAATAGACGACTTGAGGCTTACGTTCGATAATCTCCAAACATACGACATCAAGCTCAACCCAGAGAAGTGTGTCTTCAGAGTACCCTCCGGAAAATTACTCGGCTTCATCGTTTCCAATAGAGGAATTGAAGCCAATCTGGAAAAAATCCGAGCTCTATCACAGTTGGCTATCCCAACAGACCTCAAGCAGATCCAGAGAACTAACTGGATGCGTGGCTGCCTTAAGCCGCTTCATCTCCCGCTTAGGAGAAAAGGCACTACCTCTGTATCGCCTTCTTCGACACACCGAACACTTCGAGTGGACGGATGCGGCCACGGCCGGACTGGAAGAAATAAAGGAACTATTGGCCACAAACCCAGTCCTAACCGCGCCAAACATAGGCGAACCCATGCTATTGTACATAGTCGCAACAAACCAAGTTGTGAGTGCAGTGCTCGTCGTCGAACGAGAGGCAGACGGACACAAGTTCCCTCTCCAAAAGCCGGTATATTACGTGTCGACTGTCCTCACTCCATGCAAATCTCGGTACCCACACTATCAAAAGATATCGTACGCGGTCTTCATGGCATTCCGGAAACTACGACACTACTTTCAAGAGTGTTCGATCACGATGGCCTCTGAAGTACCACTCAATGACATAATAAATAACCGCGACACAACATGCCGAATTGCTAAATGGGCTATTGAGCTCCTTCCATTCGACATAACATACAAACCACGGCGGGCCATTAAGTCGCAAGCACTGGCTGACTTCGTCGCCGAATGGACAGAAGCCGAACTCCCTAAAGAGTACGGCGTGTACTCAAATTGGATCATGCATTTCGACGGCTCTAAAATGCAGTCCGGATTGGGAGCGGGTATTGTCCTGACATCCCTCACCGGAGACACGGTGCAGTACGTCCTCCAAATATTATACACAGACTCCAACAATGTAGCCGAATACGAGGCTCTGTTGCATGGTCTTCGGATGGCAGTTTCCATGGGCATTCAACGCCTCGAAGTGCGCGGGGACTCGAACCTCGCAATATCTCAGGTAAATGGAGACTTTGACGCCAAGGACCCGAAAATGGTGGCCTACCGCAATGTCGTCCTCAAAATGTCAGCTCGGTTCGAAGGGCTCGAATTCCACCATGTGGTCAGAGAAAATAACCAAGCGGCCGATATCCTCGCCCGCATTGGCGCTAAACGCGACCCCGTCCCACATAATATCTTCCTAGAAAGGCTGTTCAAGCCGTCCGTGGCATGAGAAGGGGAGTCCGGCAGTATCGGTCCGGCTCCGAACACAACCCCAAATTCTGAACCTTCTAACGTAATCGGAGGCTCTTCCACCGAAATAACACCTTCGGCCCATGAAGTGATGGCTGTCATCGCCCCGTGGATCGAGCCCTTCTTGGCCTACCTAAATAGGCAAGAGCTCCTAGAGGATCAAAATGAGGCACGTTGTATTGTGCGGCGCTTTAAGGCCTACAAAGTCCATGAAGGAGAGCTCTACAAGAAGAGTGCCATCGGAGTGCTCCAACGATGCATCTCCGAAGAGGAAGGGTGGCAGCTCTTAGCCGAGATGCATTCCGGACTAGGCGGGCACCAAACGGTAGCCCGAGCTCTCGTAAGCAAGGCCTTTCGGACAGAATTTTACTGGCCGACAGCCTGGGCGAACGCAAAGGACCTTGTCCAACATTGCGTTGGTTGTCAACTATTTGCCAATCAGAGCCATATGCCCCCTACCGCTCTCCAAACAATCCCGATAACTTGGCCCTTTGTGGTCTGGCGGCTGGAAATGGTGGGACCCCTTAAAGGGGAAAGCCATAAGAAAAAATACTCATTAGTCATGGTGGACAAGTTCACCAAATTGATGTGACCCCTCGTAATATAAATACCGAGGTCGTCGATGTTGCACCTGAATTCATTGTTGTCCAAAAATACGCTACATATACACCGGATTATGTACGGCCAAGTTACAAACGTGCATGCACGTACGCATATGTTGGAGGGCTCGGTTTGCATGGTATTGATGCACGTCAAGAATCCATATTTGTAGGAGATGCTCAAGGGGATAAGGCAAGTGACTTTCTGTTTAATTATTTGTTAGTTGCGGCTGGAGATAAATCAAGTCCGTTTGAATACAAACAAGAGCATCCTGGAACCATGTGCTATCCGGATGGAGGAGATGGAAGTAGAACTCAAATAGAGATGTCCTTCTTCCTATTTTTACCAAAGAAAGAGAAGGTTTCTTGTCATGGCAGGAGGCTACTACGTGAGTCATTCTCGTTAAAGGACATGGGCTAGGGTCCACCTGCAGCAGTACTGCCTTCGTTAAAATATATGCCAAGATGTAAAAGGCATCTTAATTAGATAAGAGTCTAGTTTGCTTTACGTACGTGAATTTTTATCTCTTGTGGGTCAAGTTAGAAGGAGCCTGACTACTATTATAAAGTCTGGCCTCGAGTAATGTAATAGTTAGGTTATTTTGAGATGAATTAGACACCGTGTGTGTTCCGGCCATCGGTCATTATCGAGTTTTGAGAAATCTTGTCAAAAGTCTTTACTGGCGTGTGAGTTCCTACGACGCATAGCATAGGAGATTACAAGCTGAACCTATATGGTTCGTCCACGTTATTCCTTCAGATCGAGGGGTTGGTGTGTTGTTTTTGCGAGGTTTGTGAACATCTTTGTAAACCCGCTTCTAGTTCTTGTTGCGATGGAGTTTTGTGCCATGAAAGATCGGGCCAACAACGGATCGACCCTCGTCTCGAGGTTCGCTCCTCATCATCGGTGCAAATTTTTGTCTTGATTGAGGATGTACGGTGACACTGACTATTATGGATACAAGTCCCACAATGACAAGTTGAAGACACCAAAAATCACAGGGTGGTTGGATAGTGATGCTACACCGACAGAGTACAAATCATGGGAAAATAGGATGGAAGGTACGTTTGATAAGCGTGCTTCACAGGATCCTACTTTTGATGAGTTTGTTGCTTTGGATCTTGCGCTGGAGCGTGTGGATGATGAGTTGTATGAGTTGTGGCGTAAGGAGAAACGTGACAAAAAATTACATTACTTGACGACTATTTGGAAGGATTTCCGAAACTTTTTAAGGGCGGAATTTTTACCTTCTCATCGTGACAGTGTTGTGGTGCCCTATGTGACGAGCTTGGTGGCAGCTCCAGTGGACACAGGTACTCAGAAAATCAAAGTCATGGAGCACAATGCTAAAATTAATAAGGTGGTGGTGAAGGGGGTCAACAAGTCAACTGCGACGGTGATTACGCCAAATGAGAAGAAACAAACAGTACCCAGTGTTCACAATGTTTCGAAGGCGCATGTGGACATGGTGATAAACGAGGAAGCGTCATCACCAATGAGTGGGCTGAACGTACAACTCAAAAGGGCACGTGATAGCAGCAGTAATAAGGTGGATAAAGGGCAGCCCTGGAGTTTGTTTCAGACTCAGTGCAACATCAAGGGAACGACATGCAAATTAATTATTGATGGAGGTAGTTGCACCAATGGAATCAGCAAGATGTTGGTGGAGAAACTTGGCTTGTCCACATGGTGATATGATGAACCACATCATTTGGAATGGTTGAATAATTGTGGGCAGCTCAAAATTACACATAAGGTGCGTGTGCCGTTTAAAGTTGGACAGTATATTGATGAGGTGGAATGCGATGTTTTGCCATTAAAAGTTTGTGGTTTATTGCTTGGACGGCCATGGCAGTACGATCGCAATGCAACACATGCCGGGAGGATGAATACATATACATTTGTTCATGATGGGAAACAAATGACACTAAAGCCAATGGAAGAGACATCGATTTGTTCAGATGTGGTGCTGACAGTATGGAAGGAGAGAGTTTTGAAGGACAGCTCGAAACCGAGGACGGTTTCCTTTCAAGGGAGGGAGGATGATGTGGCATGTCCTACTGCAAAAATGACTAGTACACAGGTCATGTTGCGTACGTCGGTCAATGACAAGGAGTTGCGGGTGACTTCGGCAGTCGTCAACAAAGGGGTACAAACGAAGGATATTATGGATGAGGAGACGACAATGCATATGGATGAAGCGGACGTTGAAAAGAAAGTTAACCAAGACGAGGATCCGAATATTATGGAGGAGATGACACATTTTAGCAAAGGTAAAGATGGAACCTTGCGTATTCTATGTGGTCCTGGATTTACGCCAATCTTACCTAAAGAAAGAGTGCGTGTCACATGTGAGAACAATTCTAAATTAGAGGAGTTCATGCAAGTGCATGCACGCACAAAACTAGAAAATAGTTGTTTGTTTCCTAACCAACGTGCAACAGGATATCATGCACGCATTTGGAGAAATAATCGGACGTGGAAGCCATGGAGAATAAGAAGGAAAAGGCCTGCATGCAACGGATTTATTAGTTGTATTACACGGAACATACAAACTCCTGAACTGCATGTGCTAGAAAATAGGAGGAGAAGGAGTCTGCACGTATGTGGAGATATGTCGGCCAGCTATGTACGTTTGGAAAATTAAAACAAAGGTAGCAGATCAAAACGACCAGGATTTCGGTTGCACTCCAAGTCAGGCAGGAGAAAATAAATCAGGTACGTGACGTGATATGGCCTGTGTGCCTTGTTTAGGCCGAACTCATCTGAGTCGGTTTGTACCCAGACTATATATATAATTTGTGATGGAGACTTGAAGGATTAGGTTATTTTCTTTAGAGTTTAGACAGACTATGAAGCGGCCCTCTGGGCGTTCATCTTGTTTATTATTATGAGATTTTCTATCAAGAAAATTACACTTTGGCGAGAGGATTCTCGTGATCGAGAGTTTGCTAGCTATTGGCTTGAGGTCCGTCGGCGACGACGGATTGCGTGCTGGTGACGTCTACGTTGACGAGAGGTGCCTTGTTTGTCGAGGTATTGCTAGTCAGTTTTTTGTTACCATAGTTTCAGGTTGCGTGTATCGCTCGCATAATTGGAAACTCTTATCAGTGAAATTTAGTCGCGGTTGTTGCATTGTGAAAGATCGGGCCAAATTAGCGGCGCGTCCGAGGTCGTGCTTTCATCAAGTGGTATCAGAGACCGGCGTTTCTCACGGCACTTTGGAGGAGACAGCCGGCGCACCGTCATCGAGGAGCTACTGGAAGCTATCTGGCGACTTCTTGTTGGAGGAGAAAGGCTATGGCGCTGAACTTTTCCACACCTATTTGTAAAGTGGGAGAGAAAGTTTGTGCCACGACAATCGACCACGACAGTTCGATCAACGCGGTTGGCATTGACATGGTGGAGAAGCTGCAGCTACCGATGACACCGCATCCACGACCATACTCACCGAGGAGGTGCTACGACAAGCTCGACATCGCGCACCAAACTACGGTACTATTTTCAGTAGGCAAATTTTCTTGTGAAGTTTTATGCGACGTAATTTTGGTACCGATGATTTCGTGTCATATGCTACTGGGAGAGCCATGGTACAAGAAAAACAATGTTGCACACGACTATCTTGCCAAGACATACACTGTCGAGTGGGATACAAAATATGTTCTAATGGCCATGGAGAAGAAGTCGTTCAAGACTTGGAGGAAGGATCGATTGCTGAAGAAGAAAGAGCAAGAAGAAGCAAAAAAGGAGGTCAAAGCTACTGGATTGTTTTTGGCGCACGTTATACAGGCAGCTGAAGATGTAGCTGAAGAGACTAATTCGAAACCGAGGACGTTTTCGCTTCAAGGGGGAGAGGATGATGTGACCCCTCGTAATATAAATACTGAGGTCGTCGATGTTGCACCTGAATTCATTGTTGTCCAAAAATACGCCACATATACACCGGATTATGTACGGCCAAGTTACAAACGTGCATGCACGTACGCATATGTTGGAGGGCTCGGTTTGTATGGTATTGATGCACGTCAAGAATCCATATTTGTAGGAGATGCTCAAGGGGATAAGGCAAGTGAATTTCTGTTTAATTATTTGTTAGTTGCGGCTGGAGATAAATCAAGTCCGTTTGAATACAAACAAGAGCATCCTGGAACCATGTGCTATCCGGATGGAGGAGATGGAAGTAGAACTCAAATAGAGATGTCCTTCTTCCTATTTTTACCAAAGAAAGAGAAGGTTTCTTGTCATGGCAGGAGGCTACTACGTGAGTCATTCTCGTTAAAGGACATGGGCTGGGGTCCACCTGCAGCAGTACTGCCTTCGTTAAAATATATGCCGAGATGTAAAAGGCATCTTAATTAGATAAGAGTCTAGTTTGCTTTACGTACGTGAATTTTTATCTCTTGTGGGTCAAGTTAGAAGGAGCCTGACTACTATTATAAAGTCTGGCCGCGAGTAATGTAATAGTTAGGTTATTTTGAGATGAATTAGACACCGTGTGTGTTCCGGCCATCGGTCATTATCGAGTTTTCAGAAATCTTGTCAAAAGTCTTTACTGGCGTGTGAGTTCCTACGACGCATAGCGTTTTTTTGACCCAACACCGTAGAACAAAATGTTCTACGGTAAATCAATTAAAGCAAAATATAGTACAAAAAGTTACAAAATCCAAAAGAATAAAGATTATAAGCTAGCCAATGCCTGCTCTAGGAATGGAACCCATGATTACAGATTATGATCTATCCACTGTGAAAAGCGAACTGCAAACTTTTGCTTGATCTTATGTCGAAGTAGCTTAAGATCATTCTTGAGGTGGTATCTCCAAGACTGAATTGAATTACGACGCATAGCGTAGGAGATTACAAGCTGAACCTATACGGTTCGTCCACGTTATTCCTTCAGATCAAGGGGTTGGCGTGTTGTTTTTGCGAGGTTTGTGAACATCTTTGTAAACCCGCTTCTAGTTCTTGTTGCGATGGAGTTTTGTGCCATGAAAGATCGGGCCAACAACGGATCGACCCTCGTCTCGAGGTTCGCTCCTCATCACAAATGGATAGAAGCCAAGCCAGTTAAAACGGCCGAATCCGGACCAGTGATAGACTTCATATCGGAGGTTGTACACCGTTACGGTGTCCCCCACAGTATCATCACCGACAATGGCTCAAATTTTACAGCCGAGGAGGTGAAAGCCTGGTGCGGCAAAATGGGCATTAAGCTCGACTACGCCTCTATCTATCACCCCCAAACAAACAGTCAAGTCAAACGTGCAAATGGTCTTATCATGAGCGGCATTAAACCCAAACTAGTGCAATCCTTGAAGGAAACAGACACACATTGGGTTTAGGAACTCGACTCCGTACTCTGGGGGCTGCGGACCACGCCGAATCGTATCACCGGATACACACCATTTTTATGGTGTATGGCGCAGAAGCAGTGCTGCCCTACGATATAATCCATGACTCACCTCGCGTGCGCATGTATGAAGAGAAGGAAGCCGAGCTAGATCGGCAGGACAACTTAGATGCTTTGGATGAGGAACGTGATGTCACTAAGGCCCGTTCCGCATTCTATCAGCAACAGGCTCGAGGTTATCAAAGCAGAGAAGTACAGGACAAAACTTATAACATTGGCGATCTCACTCTACGCCTACCCGAGAAGAAGAAGGACAAGCTCAAACCCAAGTGGGATGGTCCCTTCATCATTGGTAAAGTTCTCACCGGAGGAGCGTACCGTCTGCGCAGTGCATCTGATAACAGACTCGAGCTGAACTCATGGAACGCAGCCAGACTCCGGAGATTCTACGCCTAGCGCCGAACCCAGTGTTCGTCTCCTTAACTCCGCCTCTTCAATTATGTTCTCTTTCGTCCTTTCTCGCTCCTTTTTTCCTTTTTTCATATACAGCCTTAAAACTGTACGGATGCCCTGAGCACTCCGGCCGCATTATGCATGCACACTATACCAGGGGGCTTCCTATTCGGAAGCTAAACATAACTACTTTAATGGCTTCTTGCTGGCCACATATGCATTTTTCTTTCCATATGTGCCTTTTCTTCACCATTATATGCATCGATATGACTTAAGTTTTGGCCATGCTGGGTTGCCTGGCTCTTGTATTTATGCCCTACGTTCCCATTAATTCGGCTAGGGCATAAGGGGAGCACCTCTGTGATTGTTACTGCCAGTTGAGCCGGATGTGGACCTCAGACTGGGTGAAGCCGAAAGCTAGCGTTCTGAAGGGAATATTCAGTCGGTGAACAAAAGATGTTCTTGTTCATAACAACGAAAATACCCAGATGTTTTGTTTCCTGCACTTCTATTCGCAGTTCGGACATGCACATCGATGCATGCGCACCTAGAGAAAGGAACCCCTAACGGAACTATTCTCTCTGGAAGATGTTTCTTACTATCCATGTAATATAACATGACTAGTTGGGTACTTGTCTGTTCAAGCACTTATGACTCCTACGCCTGGTTTCCATGCATACCCTGGTTTTTCATAACTGTGCGGGTATACGGATACACCTCGGACTGTCGGATCCGGGGGCTAAAGCGAAAAGGTCCGCCATGACAAATGATTTTCAATCCGGCTAGGGAGTACATGAGCCCATTCAAATTACATAGTCATATAGACTGGTTGTACTCTTCCTCTATACCATCCAACAGGCTGTCTAGCTTATAATCCTGTTGGGAATACTTTGCAGCTAACGCTACTTGGTCATATACCAGACTAACGGGTATCTCTTGTCCATCTGACCCAGCCGGTCCGACTTCGGCCATATGGTTCGGGTCAGCCCTTGCATATCGCGTCTTCACCATGGCCCAGGCTTCTCTCGCACCTTGCCGGCAAGCTGATATCTTCCATAATCGGAAGCGCCGCCGTGATCCTTTGAGCATCTCTACAAGTTTGCTCATGCCTCCTGGCAGGGAAGCGGGCAGCCACAAAGCCTGGGCAATACCCTGCATCACCTGTCGGGCTCGTTCGTGCAGTTGTGAAAGCTCTTGCAGCATATCGCCTGCGGAACCGGGCATCTCCTCTTTAGGGCGTCCCGTCAACATACCTGCAGACATAACTCTGTCAATACGCCTCCTCACCGAACTATACTACAGTTTGCTCATGCACTTACTATAAATGCTGCGCCGAAGCCTCCGGTTCTCCTTCATGAAGTCTGTGAGCTGAGCCCGAACATTCGTTCAATTCAACGCTTAGTCGGAGATTAGCATCTTGCAGCTTATTCTTCTCCTGAATAGACTGCGTCAGCACGCGTTCGCCCGCCTTCAGCTGACCTCACAGATGCAGCTCATTATCTCCCACAATCTTCGGATTTCCTCCAGGATTGTCTATCGAATCTTTTGTCAGATTTATAAACCATGCCGAACAAACAAACTGGTAGAAAAAAATTATTACCAGAAGAAGCCTTTTTGGATTCCTCTTGTTCGGCTGCATTGGCCTTCATTTGGGCCTTACATTCCTCCAGCTCTTGAGACAACTGGGCATTCTTCTCTACAAGAACCTATGCATTTAATGATCCTTAAATCAGTTGTGCCAACTGTTTCAAGTCTCAGGGGCTACTACTACACATACTTATTAAATTCTCTTACCCGTATATCCTTCACATACTGGTTCGTTGCTCTGGCAAGTCCATCTTGAGCAGCGCGGATATATGCGTGTCCAGAATTTAAGGCACTGAACGCCTCTTCGGAAAAAATACCACCGCGGAGTACGGCCCGTCGGCGCCAGTGATTCATGGCGCTCTCCACTTCAGAATTTGTGGCGGAAAGCATATCCGTATCCTCCGTAGGAGGACAGTCTGGCACTATCCCCGCATCAGCCTCCGCCCATGAATCCGGTCCAGGAATTCGTCTTTTGGAGGCATGGCCGGTAGGGTCCCCAGACATAGTCCGGCGTTTCCTGACACGACATAATTAAAGCCGTCACGCCTCGACAAAAAGACCAAATAAACCACGGGGCAAGTTTAATGAATACCTCTGCGCCTGCGTCTCACTCCTAACTGCCTTCCTTTTAATCCTACCTTGTCTAGGCGCCTCTTGCTGAGAGGCTCCCGCGGTTTCCGCACGGTGTCCCGACTGCCGTTTCTATAAAAGTACGACATATGAGCGTAAGGTACGGCAAAACGAAGGAATTCTTTCAGAAGGTTGGAACCCCGACATTACTTACATGCGACACGGGAAGCAGTCCGGGATAATCCGCAATGATGGCCACTAAAGAGCCGCCACTGCTTTCCTGGTAGAAAGTCCCGTCGATGAATTCCACGGATATGTCCGGATCTTCTTCAAGTCCGGGGTTGAGAGCCCGGCCGGGATCCTCTGGCTGCGGAGAGGGGCTGTTGAACTCTTTCACGGCCTTCCTTAGTTCCTGTTTTGAAACGACAAGGTAAATAATTGTGACAACGAAGGTAAGGACAGATAGAGTCAAGTAAAAGATGACAACTTACCCAGCTTCGGGGGTTATACATGGAAAATCCATCCCGCGGTTTAATGCGGAGGAACTCCTCTTATTCTCCTTTGTACAATTCGGACAGTATCCTCGCCAAAGACGTGGCGGAGTCCGGACCTTTGTGACCGCAGCGAGAGGCATCGTCTTCTCCATTGAAGTGCCACATGGGTTTTCCCCTATATTGAAGTGGATACACTCCCCTTATTATGCATATTGACATAACTTCGATTATTGTCAATCCTGATTTGGCCAGGGTTTGTATCCGGCTCATCAGATAGAAGACTTCCCTGTTATCTTCCTCCTGGGGGCTCCGAGGGTGCCAGCTTTGGCGTTTCTTTAGCGGAGTATTGGTAAACTCAGGAAGGCCCGTCCGGACTGGGTCCGGAAGGGGAACGTCATCAACATAAAACCACTCCAAGGGCCAGTCTTCGGACGCCTTCTTTGGAGTACCGGGCAGGTATCCGGTCTGGGCGATGCGCCATATTTCGTCTCCGCCCACTTGATATATGGATCCCTCCTGGTTGCAGGGGACGAGGCAAAATAACCTCTTCCATAACTCCAAATGAGCTTCACAGCCCAGGAACAGCTCGCAGAGGGCAACATAACCTGCGATGTGCAGTATGGAGGCGGGGGTAAGATTATGCAACTGGAGACCATAGAACTCTAGGAGCCCGCGGAGGAACGGGTGGATTGGAAACCCGATGCCTCTTAGAAGATATGGAACGAGGCATACTCGCTCCCTCCAAGATGTGTTAGGGAATCTCTCCGCTTGCTCCCTGCCATTATAAGTGGCTAGTCCGGATCGAACGGGGACCATGTATGCGGGCGGAAGGAACCCTTCGGTCTACAGCTCTCTTAGGCGACTGTGAGGGATGGAACACTTTTCCCAATCCCCTGGTTTCGAGCCAGGGGAGCGACCAGCAGGGCTGCGGCGACCGGTCATGATGGGATGGCCTCTTTTGGATGCGCTCTGCGGAATGCTTGCTTGGGAGAAGGTGGTGTGATTTGGATCTGAGGGTCCCCGTCTCCTCAAATAGGCGGTTTGTCTACAGGATTAGGGTGGCAAATGTAAAAATGCCCCGGCCCCTCGCCTTCGATTGACACGTGGAGGTGGCCATTATTGAAGCACAGAAGCCGAGGAGTACAACCTTACTGGGAGGCCGAATACTATTCGCTGCAACAGGTGCACCTGATTTGGAGAAGAACCCGCCTTGCAATGCCGAAGACAATATGCGCGCCGGACTCATCGTCATTGAAGCCTGGTTCGGGGGCTACTGAGGGAGTCCTGGATAAGGGGGTATCTGGACAGCCGGACTATATACTTTGGCCGGACTGTTGGAGTGTGAAGATACAAGATTAAAGACTTTGTCCCGTGTCCGGATGGGACTCTCCTTGGCGTGGAAGGCAACCTTGGCGATTCGGATGTAGATCTCCTCCTCTGTAAACCGACTCTGTGTAACCGTAGCCCCCTCCGGTGTCTATATAAACCGGAGGGTTTAGTCCGTAGGACACAACAACAATCATACCATAGGCTAGCTTCTAGGGTTTAGCCTCTCTGATCTCGTGGTAGATCAACTCTTGTAATACTCATATCATCAAGATCAATCAAGCAGGAAGTAGGGTATTACATCCATCGAGAGGGCCCGAACCTGGGTAAACATCGAGTCCCCAGCCTCCTGTTACCATTAGCCTTAGATGCATAGTTCGGGACCCCCTACCCGAGATCCGCCGGTTTTGACACCGACAGCGGGCGTAAGGCATACAATACTAGTAAGCAAGCTTCACCTCATCCTGCGAGCCACCGCGCCCGTGGGCGGGGGAGACGGTGTACTAAGCAAGCTTCTACTTGTTCTGCGAGTTGACGGGACACATCAAAAGTACTCTAGTGTATAGAGCCTTGCCTCTAAGGTAGGCCCCACATGGTTTGCCTCTTTTTTAACATAACGCATCAAGTCGCAATTTGTTTGTTCACCCGTGGTAGACGATCCTCCCTCCATCAAGTGGACAACCAGTAAACGTGTCAAATTATCACGTGGGCTGCCATTTCATACAAAAATGAGCTCCACCGTGTACCCACGCGGGTGTGGTTGGGAAAGATACGGGAGTACGTGGGCCATGCGTGCACCTCTTCTCTTCGTGCACGTCCCCCACCTACGTGGGTGTGTGTGAGAGAGATACAAACCTAGACAGATGGTGTGTGCGTTCATGAGTGTTTTTTGTTTGGGGGGGTGTGATTTCGTGAATGTATTTGTGGGAATATGTGTCCATGACATCTCAAACAAAATTTTCCATGCAATGTGTGTGAAATCGAGGCCTATCCATATCATATATAGAGGGTCGGGCGATCCACGAGAAGAGAGGGAGGGGTCATAGATATCGATAGAGTCGAAGAGAGGATCAAGTGGGCGGGTGTGAGATCGATGAAGAGAGCCATCGAAATTGTGTGTGTGTGTGCAAGTCAAAGATATAGGGCGACTGACCTACCGGAACATTAGAGGTCACAGGTCAAGTTTGTGTGTGGCAGGGAGACATGACTAGAGCACTCGATGTATCGGTGTGTGTGTGTGTGGGAGGGTTTGGGGGGAGGGGGAGGCAGTGGTCTAACTATAGAGGTAGAACGACTCGTATATGTGTTGAGAAGGAGAGACCCAGCTATGTCTTGAGGGAGATCGGTCGACATCCACATAACTAAAGGACGGGAAATAGGATGGGACAAAGAGAGAGAGAGAGGAGAGAGAGAGAGGGAGGGAGACGGGTAGAGTGCTGGATGGGTGATGGAGTTCCTTCTCGAAGATGGTGGGAGAGGCCTACTCGACAAACTGAGGGTGGAACTGCAATATTATCAATAAGAGTGGGGATGTGTTTCTGTGTGTGCCTGTGCGTGATAGATCTGTCGGGACGCATGCATGGATGATGAAGGGAACCATGTGTTTCGTAAGAAAACCTAACTAAATCGGTAGATCAATTGTTATTTTTTGGAGGAAGGGAGAGACATAACTAATGAGGTAGATCGATCGACGCGTGGGAAAAATTGAGTTATAAGGAACTAGCTAGCTATATGTATAGCAGGAGATCGGTCGGTGTACATCCATTTGTTAGAGGCAAATAAGGCCCAGCGAGACGGATAGACAGAGAGAATGGAGCTAGGAGGTGGTGTGAGAGGCCGAGCTACTAGCTAGATAGGGGGAGGAGTGTGCGGTTGTGAGATCGATGAAAAGAGGGACGAGAGTTTACACGTGTGTGGGACCATATGAGAGACAAGAGGCATGGACATAGAAATGAGGAGATGGAAGGTGTGTGTGTATGTTGTAGGCAGACATCGCTAGACAGGTTTATCGATCGGTGTGTGTCGAAAATGAGTTGTGGAGACTGTGGGAGAACAGCCTAAAGAAAAAAAATGAATGTGCGTGACGGATAGAATGCTGAGGGAGGGGGAGGGAGAGGAGGGCGTGTGCATGCACGAGAGAAAGTTAGTGCTAGCTACAAAGGTTATAGGATTGTGTTGGTGTAATAGACTAATAAAGATCATAATTTTATATGAAAGTGGATTCATATATTTGAATAGGAGATCATAGTGTTATAAACATATGCATGCTTGAATATAGCGGTGATACGCGTGTTGTGGTTTTGCACATGTTATACCATAATTTGATAATGCATGGCATTTGCAACTCAGAGCTAAATGTCGAACAATCTAAACCATACTATACATCAAACAATCTCACATTTTATTTGAATTTGTGATAATGTGTGGCGTTTGCAGCTTACAACTAAATGTCGAACAATCTAAACAATACTATATATCAAACAATCTCACATTTTATTTGAATTTGTGGTAATGTGTGATGTTTGCAACTCACATCTAAATACTTGTAGGCATAGGGGGCGGGGTGTCGGTGTCAAAACCGGCGGATCTCGGGTATGGGGTCCCGATCTGTGTGTCTTAGGCTGACGGTAACAGGAAGCAAGGGACACAATGTTTACCCAGGTTCGGGCCCTCTCGATGGAGGTAAAACCCTACTTTCTGCTTGATTAATATTGAAGATATGAGTAGTACAAGAGTAGATCTACCACGAGATCTTAGAGGCTAAACCCTAAGAGCTAGCCTATGATGGTATGATTGTAATTGTGATCGGCCTTCTAAGGACCATCCTCTCCGGTTTATATAGACACCGGAGAGGGCTAGGGTTTACATGGAGTCGGTTACAAGGAAGGAAATATAATATCCGGATCGCCAAGCTTGTCTCCCACGCAAAGGAGAGTCCCATCCGGACACGGGCCGGAGTCTTGTGTCTTGTATCTTCACGCTTCAATAGTCCAGACGATGTATATAGTCCAGCTGTTCGGATACCCCCTAATCCAGGACTGCCTCAGTAGCCCCTGAACCAGGCTTCAATGACGATGAGTCCGGCGCGCAGTCTTGTCTTCGCCATTGCAAGGCGGGTTCCTCCTTCCGAATACTCCAAGGCTATTATCAAACATGTAGACCGTGTCTGGATCTGCTACAACGAATAGTGTCCGGTTCTGCAAGATGATCTTCACACACCTTTGTAGGGAACATAGCATAAATCCGTTCTGCTGGCAATCTTTGTATGTCGTGCCCTTGCATCGTGGCCTGGTCCAACACGAACCGGCATTTCCTGCCCCACCTCGACTCGCGTTGCGAGGCAGTTTTATTGGCACGTCGTGCCAAAGCAGAGATCGTGTTCCTCTTATTATGGGATCTGTCATCAATATGGGCGTGTGTGACCCCACGGCGACCGTTGGTATGACTCCAGGTATTTTAGATAAGTCTCAAGCGGTCACACTGAGGACTCTTGATATTCATCCCCTTTATAAAGGGGTCAAGGCCTACGCCTCTTTTCCACCTCCCTTGCTCCTTCTCGTACCTCGAGTTCTAACACCCAAGACCTAAGCTCCAACACCCCAGATCCTCCAACATGTCCGGATCCGACGCAAAAGGCCGGTGGGTGGCCTCCTCGATCCAAGAGGAGGACATTATGAAGCTTAGGGAGGTCGGATACCTGACCGCCGACATTCAGCACAGGCTTCCCGCTCCAGGGCAAGTTATCCCTACGCCGGAGCCCAATGAGAGCGTTGTGTTTGTCCCACACTTCCTCCGAGGCATGGGCCTCACCCTTGACCCCTTTGTGAGGGGGCTCATGTTCTACTATGGGTTGGATTTTCATGATCATGCTCCAGACGCTATTCTCCATATCTCGTCGTTCATTATTGTGTGCGAGGCTTTTCTCCACATCACCCCACACTTCGGCTTATGGCTCAAGACCTTTAATGTGAAGCCGAAGATGATCGAGGGGCGACTTGCAGAGTGCGGAGGTGCCATAATAAGCAGGAATGCCGATGCCCCTGGCCAGAGGGTTCTTTCCCGGAAGTATCCGATGTATGGCAACGGAGGTGGTTTTATGTTACAGCTCCCAGAGGCACAAAGTGGGTAGCCGCCCCCGAGTTCCGCTCGGGCCCTCCGTCATAGTTGGTGTCTTGGACCGACGTAGGACGGAATTGGGGGCCCGCTGGTGATGTATCACAATTGCAGAATCGCATCCGGGAGCTTATTGAGAGGGACATAAATATTGTCAGCATAATTCAAGTGATGCTAATCCGACAGATGTTGTCGTGCAAACGTCGGCCTCTCCGGATGTGGGAGTTTAATCCAGAGGGTCCGTGGACTATTAAGCACTTCTTCGGCCTGAAGATCGAAGGGATGTGTAAATTATTCTTTGGACCACAAGTAAAGTGTCCGGACACCACCGAGGATGCGGGCCTAAGCTGCAATCGCCTAGATGCCCAAGTAAGTAACCTTAAAGCCGGACACTTCATTTATATTTATCATAACTATTATTCTGAAAATCCCTCTATGGCCAGGAATGGCTCAACTAGGCGGAGAGAATCAGGTGTCCGGCGCCACTTCCTGAAGGCTCGCCTGGTCCGACCGTTGCCAAAATGCTTGGCCGGGTGCTCAGCAAAATCCCCTCAGGGAAAGGTGAAGGAAAGGGCGGTGAAGCCGAACTTCACACAATACGCATCCAAACCGGGGGAATCGTTACCTCCCCTAAGGAGGATAGTCGGGACGGGGAGGCTAAAGCCTCCTCCCCACGCGGGAGGAAAAGGGCCGCCTACGAAGACTTGGAGACGGAGATGACCAAGCAAGGGAAGAAGGTATCACCAGGGGGCTCTGCCACGACGGGCACCCTCACCACGTCGTGCCCACCAATGGGCCAGCCCTCCACCAAGCTGTAAGTTATTCATTGATTCGAAGGTATGGTGTTTCTCCGAGATCCATAACCGGGACTTCGTCTTTTGCAGTCGGGTGAGCAGCTCTTCTCAACAGAGTTCGTCTTCGGGGGATCTTCCTCTGGAGATGATGGAGAGTGAGACCCCACCCACATCTCCGCCTCATGAAGCGGGCGACACTGAGGTTTCGTCACGGAGGAGTCCGGATCTACCGAAGCCGGAAGCTAACACGTCCGTCACCTTGAGCCCGAAGCTTTTGGCTCCCATGGGGGGCGATGAGAAGGGTCTAGCATAGTTTGATATCCGGCCGGACATACTGACAGGCCTTCTGGAGCGAGCCGCGCTCTCGGAGGAGCACCGTTCTTTAATGAGCACGGTGCTCACGAAGATTTCGTCCGCTACAAGCGATTTGAATGAGGCATTTACAAGCCTGCTCAAAGGCTTTGAGGTATGTAGTGAAAAATGCACTCTTTTTTGGTTGTGAAGCGCGCGCTAGGTGAGCTCCCTATGGATAGTAGCCCCTGAGACTCTGGTTTCCTGCCATAGGCGTCAAACGGGGGATCACATAGTAATGGTTGCGCCGTACATGTGTGCAGGTATCTAAGGATCCGGCGGCCGACCAGTCTGTTGAAGTTGCCGAACTAAGGAGGCAGATCGGATCTATTGATGCCGATATCACGCTGGTGAACAAACGGCTGGAAGAATCCCAGGGTATGTGCTCTGCTTCCCTTATTATGTTGTATAGGAAAATGCGAGAGTGAAATAATGTTAATGCCATGTGTTTGTACTACAGATGGTGCTGCTGCCTTGGAGGCCCTGAGGGCGGAACTTGCTCAGGCCAAGGAACAAGCTCGGGCTAGCAATGCGGCTGCCCTAAAGGCGGCCGAAGAATTGAGAGCCGAATAGGCTGCTCATCGCCGAAGCGAGGAAAAGATAGCCGAAATGGCTAGGGAGTTGAAAAATACCGCTGACCGGTATATACTCTTTGAAAAGGAGAATAATGCTAGTTCAGCCGAGCTAGACAAGGCACTTAATGCCGCCAAAGAGATGCGGACCGAGATCCGGGGTATGCGGAAGGAGCTCCAACAGGCCGACAAAATCGTGGCTGGGGGCTCCTACTTACTGCGGATGAGGTTTTTGGATCCGAAGTATGCTCCCCTGGCTGGGCGCTGGAGTCCTGCAGATGCATATGCGGACTTGGCGAATAGTACAGCTGATGCTGTCAAGTTCTTCGAGGGTCAAGGTGATAAGGAGGTGGAGAAGCTTTTCTGGTCGCAATTCAGTGTTCCCACTCGCCCGCTGCCGCTAAATGAGAAGGTGGCTGCTATGGCGGAGCTTCACAGGTTGTCCGAGCTTGCAATGCGGTCTGCAATAGACCATCTTTGGCTGAAGGGGCCTAAGCCGTATAGTTACTTTGGTTTGGTGCAGCAATTCCTTGGGGCCGTGTCTCGGATTGACGCTATGAGGAGGTCGACGTGCATAGAGGGTGCATGGATGGCTCTAGCCCGTGTTAAAGCCTATTGGATGGATATGGAGGCCACCATTATAGCGACCCAGGATCCGGCGGGAGGCCAATATCCGGCCGAGCACTACTTGGCGCAGGTCACAGAAGGTGCCCGCCTAATAGAGGCGCAGTGCTCGAAGAATGTCTTGTTCGAGTGATAAGTCGAATACTTGTAAAAAACAATGTTTATTTTGATTATGAGGCTGTATTTATACTTTTGCCCGGAAGTATGATTGTGTCCCCTTTGCGGCCGTTTTTATATAAATATGAGGAATCCGAAAGTTAGTAGTCGTTGGCTTCAGCCCCCATGCATACAATACGGGGGTGTTCGCGGAAAATATGCTTCATCACACTTGATCCAACGTCTTGGTCCATTAAGGAGGTGATCGCACGTCGAACTAGGCAACCAGACTATATAGCTGTAACACTCTCGCTTAGCCATGGGGGTCTAACGGTGGGGCTACTATGTAGCCCCTGGTACATTTGCATGCATCCGAATACGAGCGCGCATGTACATGGTCGGGAAACGGACCTTCGTTAGTGCGGAGGAATTCTAGAGATTCCAGTGAGTCTTCAAGTGGTTGAACAGTCTCTCGCTGTATCATGACAGTCAGTTTTCGGCTTTCTCTACTGACGTGCTCATCCGGAATAACTAGGGCACAATCGCAGTAGTCTCCTTTGGCCGCCTTTGCCGATAATAACGGAACATAAGGCGGCAAACCCAGGAGCCGGGCAAACCCAACATTTGACCAAAGACATGATTCGGAGCTGATGCATATAAGGCCACACTGGTGACACCGAACACTCCCGAGGGTATTCGGTCTTTTAAAAGAAAATAGGCTGACGAGAGCCTATTATAAGCCCTAAATTTTCAGGTACGCGCGTTTTAATCTGTCGTGGCGAAATGCCAATAACGGCAGTATCCTCTTTGAGTATGGAACCCATGGGATGGTTAAACAAGAAGAGGCAGTAGAAAAGGTTTACACAGGAGCTTAATCTAAAAAGAAACCTGTTGAACGGGGCCCTGCAGCACGTCTGCGCCTTTGTCTCCGTCGTGCCGTATCTTGGAAGGGTATCGTGCGAACGTTGTCTGTGGAAAAAAGAAAAATCGTAGGAGAGTACAACGTAAGTATGCGATTGATAATAAAAGTGTAAGATGTTGGCCTGCCAGTAAGGTTGAGCCAGCTGTGGGGCTGCATTAAGTATTTACAGCCCCTGGTATCCGCTATGGGATTACATGTACGGTGCCCTGGTTCAGTTTTATCGGGCTACCAGACTCGTCTAACCGTGTTTGTGGTCGTAATGACCAGTCATGTTTTTTTGATACTGGAGGCCGCTTACAGTCCGGCCGCCAGGGCTGTCGCGTGTTCCTCTGCACGTGAGGAGCGCTCTGTGATTCCGCTAACGGTGATGACGCCACGTGGACCGGGCATCTTGAGTGTAAGGTAGCCATAGTGCGGCAATGCGTTGAAGCGGATGAAGGCCGTTCTTCCGAGCAATGCATGATAGCCGCTTTGGAAGGGTGCGATGGTGAAGAGTAATTCTTCACTTCTGGAATTGCCTGGGGAGCCGAATGTTACTTCCAGCATGACGGAGCCCCTGTCATAGGCTTCCACGCTTGGTATCACCCCTTCAAAGATGGTGTTGCTTTGGCTAATTCTGGATGGGTTTATCCCCATTCTGCGGACAGTGTTCTCGTATATTAAACCGAGACTACTGCCGCCGTCCATGAGGACGCGGGTGAGACGGTATCCGTCGATTATTGGGTCAAGCACCAAGGCCTCTGATCCGCCGTGCCAAATACTAGTTCGACCGTCCATGTGATCGAAAGTGATCGTACGAGACATCCAGAAGTCAGATGTGGGTATGATGGGCTCTACATCGTGCAAGTCTCTGAGCGCACATTCGTGCCTTCTCGTGAATGTGCGAGTCGCGTCGATAATGTTTACTGTTTTAACCTCTGGCGGGAATTTTTTCTGTCCCCCAGTGTTCGGCTGGCGAGGTTCGTCCTCGTCTTCACTTGGTGTTTCCCTCCCCTTGTGTTCGGCATTTAATTTGCCGGCCTGCTTGAAGACCCAACATTCTCTATGCGTGTGGTTTGCAGGTTTCTCCGGGGTGCCATGAATTTGGCATAGTCTGTCCAGGACTCTGTTCAGACCGGACGGTCCCTCTTTACTTCCTTTAAATGGCTTCTTTTGCTGATCAGGTCGAGAGCCCCTGAATCCGGCATTGACCGTTGTGTTATCCGGGCTCTCTTCCTTGTTTTGGCGTTTGTGTTTATTACACTGTGGCTTCCCGTTGCCATCCCTTATTTCGGATGTGTTGGGGTCGTTGGTGCCTTTACGGGCTAACCAGCTATCTTCACCCGCGCAAAAGCGGGTCATAAGGCCTGTTAAGGCTGCCATTGTCCTTGGCTTTTCTTGGCCGAGGTGCCGGGCGAGCCAGTTGTCGCGGATGCCGTGTTTGAATGCTGCTAAGGCTTCGGCGTCCGGACAATCGACAATTTGATTCTTCTTAGTGAGGAATCTGTTCCAAAGCTTGCGGGCGAACTCTCTGGGCTGTTGGATTATGTGACTTAGATCGTCTGCATCCGGAGGCCGGACATAAGTCCCTTGGAAGTTGGCCCTGAAAGTTTCCTCGAGTTCCTCCCAACTCCTGATTGAATTTTTAGGGAGGCTTTTCAACCAGTGTCGAGCTGGTCCCTTCAGCTTGAGGGGGAGGTATTTGATGGCGTGGAGGTCATCCCCATGAGCCATGTGAATATGCAGGATAAAATCCTCGATCCAGACCCCTGGGTCTGTCGTTCCGTTGTATACCTCTATGTTCACGGGTTCAAAGCCTTGTGGGAATTCATGGTCCAATACTTCTTCGGTGAAGCACAGGGGGTGAGCAGCCCCTCTGTATCTAGGCGCGTTGTGGCATGCAGTCGGCTGTTGTTGTGTACGGTGTTTATTCTGAACTGGTATTTGGCTTGTATGAGCGTTTGGGTGACCATAGTCCCTCGCCGGGGTGTGTCCTTTAGATCCATAGATGGACCTGGCTGCACCGGCTTTTTTATCCAGATGCTCACGCAGATCGTGCGTGGTGTTAGTAGCCGTTCTATTGTGGTTATGAAGCGGTACGTCTGGTCTCATGGTCATATTATTCTTTGGCGGAACGGCCTCGTCGTCGAATTCTAGCAGTAGCTTGCGTTTTGGATAGCTTTTTGTATGGCGATCGTCGCCATATCTTTCTTCAGTGTCTAGCACTTTATTCCATCTGCGACTGAGCGTTTCCTGTGCTGCTTTGAGCCGTTGCTTCCGCTTCTTTAGACTTCTTGCTGTGGCCATAAGCTTTCGGTGGAGGTTGTCTCGTTCCACTTGTTCATCCAGAATGATGAATGCATCGTCGTCCGGACTGTGTTCCTGTTCTGGGGCGGTTTCATGAGCTCATCCCTCCGGATCATTGTGATTGGGTATTTTCTCCAGACTCGGTTTGGCGTGACCTGGCTTGTCCTGCTCCATCGCTGGGTCCATGTGGTCGTTACTGCCTTCGGGGTTTACTGGTATGTCGATCCTTCTTGCGCTCTTCTCGCTATTTTTACTGTTGCTGGATTTTGAGCGGCGTCTGCGTCGCCTTTTTGGCTTTTGCCCGGGTGTTTTATCTTCCGGATTATCGCCGTCGTCCTTCTTGGGTGTATCCACCATGCATATAACGTGTGACAAGGTAGTAGTCTCGCACCCCAGAGATTCTGAAGCTTCTCCTGCATCATCGTCCATGCCGTCGATGTCTTCGGAGTCGAAGTCAAGAACGTCGGTTAAATCATCGATCGTGGCAATGAAGTGGGTGCTGGGTGGGAAACGAATTCCTTTGTCGCCTGCTTCCCACTCAGGCCAGACATAGTTCGGCCCAGAGCCTCCTGACAAAGAGAGAGCTTTAATGAGTTCAGCATGTCGCCAAAGGGCGAGTGCTGGAAGATGTCCGCAGCGGTAAACTCCATTACCGGAGCCCAACCTGGCCTGGCTGGCTTGAGGGTATGCGGACCGGGACCAACAACCGGATACGAGTCCGGGGGCCCGAGGTTACAGGCCTTAACAAAGGTGAGACCTGTGTTCGGCTCCACCACCAATGAGTATGCGGACCGCGGGGCGGGGTCCACCCCTCCGTCCTTAGGCAACGCCAACCTGCTCCGGATTTAGATCCGGGGCTATTGTAGGGGTGATATCCCGAGCATTGTCCGACAGCGGGTCTAGGCCGTGCTTGTCGTGACTGTCTGGCGCTCCTGGCACAGGCCCGAATCCATCGAAGATCAAGTCTCTGTGAATATCCGCCGTGTAGTTCAAGTTTCCGAACCTGACCTGGTGGCCAGGGGCGTAGCTGTCATCTGCTCCAGATGACCAAGCGAATTGGTCCGTAGTGTGAAGCTGCCGAACACAAGGATTTGTCCGGGGAGAAGAGTCTCGCCCTGGACCGTGTTGTTGGCGATTGAAGACGCCATCAGGCCTTGAAGCGACGACACAGAGGAACTCTCAATGAAAGCACCAATGTCAGTGTCAAAACAGGTGGATCTCGAGTACGGGGTCCCGATCTGTGCGTCTTAGGATGATGGTAACAGGAAGCAAGGGACACAATGTTTACCCAGGTTCGGGCCCTCTCGATGGAGGTAAAACCCTACTTCCTGCTTGATTAATATTGAAGATATGAGTAGTAAAAGAGTAGATCTACCATGAGATCATAGAGGCTAAACCCTAAGAGCTAGCCTATGATGGTATGATTGTAATTGTGATCGGCCTTCTAAGGACCATCCTCTCCGGTTTATATAGACACCGGAGAGGGCTAGGGTTTACATGGAGTCGGTTAAAAGGAAGGAAATATAATATCCGGATCGCCAAGCTTGTCTCCGACGCAAAGGAGAGTCCCATCCGGACACGGGCCGGAGTCTTGTGTCTTGTATCTTCACGCTTCAATAGTCCGGACGATGTATATAGTCCGGCTGTCCGGATACCCCCTAATCCAGGACTCCCTCACGGGGCACCATACATTATGTGATAAACACATCATACATATGAGACATGGTTTAGATTATGAAGATCTAGCTAGAGCTTGAAATGTACTGTGATTTGAAATCAACATAAAGTTGATTCAAAAAATCGAGTTCGAGTTCATATAGTACAAATAGTTCATATGTAACTCGAGAGTAATCATGTGGTGTGATGTGAAGATAATACACAAACGATGGTTCAACTTGACAATAATGATGATTGTAGATCTTATTAAAATAGAGAAACAAATTCAAATGGTCTAACTTCACAACAATCATTATTGTAGATCTTATTCAAATGGAGAAACGAATTCGAATTTAGTTTATATTGAACTGGTAGTATATACATTCAGAATGCACTAAAACGTTCATTTGAGTAGTAGGTTGCATGAATTATACACGTAGCGAAATATTTTAATTGAACATAACATGAATTCAAAGTTTTGAATGACATTTGTAGTGCGAATTGATTTGGTACAGTACACGGGACTAGACTCTCTTGTGTGCTGCGAATTGATTTTTTTTGTTTTTTCATCGACGGAAGTGCGAATTGATTTGGTACAGTTAATGTTAGGCTTGTCCGAAAATTTCAACCCGCGCCATGTTAGCCCGAAATATTTAGGATATATCTTTGTCTCGTTGTGCTCCGACAACTCCCTCCATCTCAACCGGCAGCTTGCTATTTGAAAATTACGACGCGCGTGAAAACTCCCACCTCCTATGAAATCCCGACACGTGAAATGCCTATGATACCCCTGAACCGAAAGAACTGCCTCAAATCGGTGGGGGTACTTTCGTAACTTACCCCACATTTTGGACAATCGCGTCCCTAAGCCATGGTTCCCCACTCCCATCCCATCCGCCCACCCATTCGTACACTAAGGCCGCAAAAATCCGCGAAGCCCCACACCCTCCTCCGTCCGCCACCCAGCCGGAGCCTTTTCCCCGACAATGTCGTCCACAGTAACACCTCGACGTCCCTCATCCACCGTACCGGATGAGGATCCGTCGTCGATCTTGTCGTCCCGCTGGTTCAGCCACCCCGTCCTCCAGCTCCAGGGAGCTGCCCTGATGTTCCCCTCGTCTTTCGTGCCACCTTTGTTCCCACATCGTCATCTTCACCTACACCACCAGAAGAGCATCATCATCACTATTTCCTCGGATGAAGTTGCGGCCTAATCAGCGCCACCAAAGAGGTTGTACACTAATCGCCGAATTTTCTTCTTGATTCAATCTCACGGTGCTGCCGGCGCTCGGTCCCGAGCCGACACGGTACGACTCCATCCACGGCGGCGTCACCGGCCACTTCCTCCACGGTGTCGCTCCCTCGGCGACGACGTCCACATCAGTAGGAGCTGCTGCTCCTCTGCTCTTGCTCTTGCTATTGCTCTTGCTCTTGCTCTTGCTCTTGCTGCTGCTCTTGCTCTTACTCTTGCTTGCGATGCTGCTCCGATTTAGGTACATTTCAGTCGACTGAATGGACTTGTGGGTCCGTCGAGTTTTAGAGGATGGGGGGGGGCTCGCCGGAGTTAAGGAAGAGCCAGCCGCAGCGGGGAGGGGGGATTGCCGGAGAGGTACCCCACTATCTATCTTAGGTTTCAGGGTGGGGGCGGTGGTCGCTTGCGGTGGTGCAGCCGTGGCGTGGGGATCGCCGGAGAAAAGCTTGGCACGGGGGGGGGGGGCTTGAGGGATGGTCGGGGCGGCAGCAGACCGCGGTGGGGAGTGTTTTCGGGGCGGGTGGGGCGGCGCACCACCAGCCGCGGGGGGCGGGGGCGTCTGCTGGCCAGTGGTGGCTCGCGGCTCGGGGGGTGGAGGTTGAAGATGAACTGCAGGCCCTTGATTTCGTATCCAACGGCTGGAAAATCGACTAACCAGAGATGAAAAAGTCAGTCGGCTGACGTGTAGCCTCACCTCTAGTGCGTTCAGTTTCGACAGTAAAATTCAGTTTCGACAACAAAATTCAGTTTCGACGGTTAAGTTCAATTTCGACAGTTAAATTCAGTTTCGACAGTTAAGTTCAGAGATGAGAAGCTGATGTATTTTACATCTAGCACTTTGTGGTTATGTATTTTACGTCATCTATTGGAGATGCTATTAGAGTTCCACTCAGGTTAACATTGTCTCTCATGTCCTGCTCGAGCCTCGGTGTCGTACAACTCACTGGAGCTTCTCCAATGATGAAACCCTCCATCACCGCGGAGCAGTACACCGGGCTCCATCTCAAGATGCCTAAGATCTTCTTCCCCTCCTCCGACAGCGAAGTCAGCCGGATCATCCTCACTGACCAACCCAATCAAGCTGAGATCAACATGGCTTCGCTAAAGAGGTTGTACACTTGTTGCATCTCTTTTTTACTCTACATGTTATATATATTGTCCACTGAGCACACACAGTAATGTGAAATACGATTAGTTTCTCCTACTATATGACAAGCAGTGAGGTACCAGGCAACTTAGCTATCTGTGATGGACTCTCTTGAACGCCGTCATTATTTATCTCTGCGCGTTTGAGCTGTGCACTTGTCGATGGGCCTGGGAGTTGAGCTAGTAGGGCAGTGGCCTGGGTCCAAAGTAGTAGAAGTAGCACAAAAACATTTTTTGAGTGTAGTCTTTTCCTTTCTCAAGCCTGCCTACTAGAATCGCCGGTGCTTGAAAGGAAAAGTGAAGAAAACATAGGAATTGGAAGTTTCCTATGGTACTACTATTCATGCATTTGGTTCAAAGGAATGGAGCAAAGGAAAACTGTAGGATTTGTTCCTTTAGTGTCTCCTTGAAAGAAAAACCATAGGAATTTTAATGTCCACTTGTCCTCCTTTTCAAATTCCTATTCATGAAGCACAATACAAAGAGATAGTAGCATAATAGCATTATAACCGTACATTTTCTTGTGGTTTGACTTAATCTCACCTTGCTTCTTGGCATCCTGTGATCTTCCAATTCTTGTGAACCAAACACCCAGATTGGCAGAAATCCTGTTTTTTTAATTCTCTATTTTGCACGTGCATTCCTATCCTATTATTGTGTATTTCCTATCCCTGCGTTCTTAGAATCCTCCAATTCAAACGAGCCCTTACAAAATTACTTCTCTTACAGATAGTTGTCAAAGAAAACCTTGCGTGGTTTGTCTCGCTCCTGCTGCGCCGCCGTCCACCCCAGCTTAGCTTCTCCAATGACAAAAGGGTCCAGGACAGCAAGGATCTGGCCTCCAGATTGTCTTTCGCCACCTCAGATCTTCTTCCGCGCCGCCGGCAACCATGAAAACTGCATTACCATCATCAACCGAGCAGATGACCTCGAGGACTACACGGGTCCGCAAGAGAGGTCGCACTCTTTCATGTCTGCTTATGTTATGCATCGCTTAATATTACATGCTACTTTATCTTGTTGTTCACCGATTAAACTCTGAGTCAGCTCCAAACTAATGGTCAAACTTGAGTTTTTAAATGGTTGTGGGGTACATATCGGGGCCGCAATCAATAGTATCTATCTACTATCTGGTTAATCTCTGGTGTCTACTATGAGTTTCATGTGGGGTGGGAAATAAATAGTAAAGAAGCCATTATCTGTATTTTTTAACTGAAGCCATTATCTGCCTGCTATCATTGGTTTTGGGTCTACCCACAGGTTGCTACCATCACTCTAGATTTCTGCATGCACTCCTTACATAATCTCACTATGTTTTATTCCTATGCATGTCAGTTATTGTAAACAATGGAACTGAACATGTAGAGCAAAAAAGACGAGCCTTGTGTGGCAATAAAATTTCATGCAGACGTCGCTCCATGGTAGGCGCAAAGGCAGCCCCCTCCATCCATTTCGGATTGTAATCGAGAGGAAGATATCTGTTCTGAGGAGGATTCAGAAGGAGAAGACCACTCCTATTTACCCCCTGAGGTCTTCGCTCTAACTTGGCATGCTGATGTTGGTTATATCATGCAGATGGTGCCTTGCATTGCTTACTTTATACATCAAATATGTCATCTGCTTAGTTTATACATCCTTTTTGTGAATGCCATATGTTTAGTTTATTCATCATTTATGTGAATTATGCAATGCCATCTTTTTTAGCCAGGCATCATATATGTGAATTTTGCAATGCCATCCTGCTTAGCCAGTCATCTTATATGTGAATTATATCAGGCCATCTCTTTTTCGTTACGTATTACATTTGTCAACAATGTTAGTACATTCAACTACTCTTCATGTGCATCAGCCATTTGACACGGTGATGGAAAATTCTAGAGTGAAAACAAGGTCTTCAGAGCAGACTATGCTATCTGACAAAGCGCATATCTCCCTGGTTACGGATCGCTCCTCAGAGGAGGATTCAGAGACAGATGACCAGTCCTATTTCCCCCCTGAGGTGTATGCTCTAACTTGGCAGGGTTATGTTGCTCATATCGTGCGTATGGAGTCTTGCATTGCTATGTCATTTGATTAGTTTAGACATGCTTGTGTGAATGCCACCTGTTTAGTGTCTAATTACCATATATGTGAATTATGCATTGCCATCTTGTTGCAAGACATTATATATGTGAATTATGCAATGCTATTTTGTTGCAAAGGCATTATATATGTGAATTATGCAATGCCATGCTGTTTAGCCAATCATCATCTATGTGAATTATATCCTGCTATCATTTTTTTGTATTACGTGTTTCATTTGTCAACAACGTTTGTATATTCAACTACTCCTCCTGTGCATCAGCCATTTGTAGCGGTGATGGAAGTATCTAAGTGAAAATAAGGTATTAAGAGCAGACAATGCTACCTGCTGAAGCAGACATCTTGCTGGTTACAGAGAGCTCCTCAAAGGAGGGTTCAGAGAGTGATGACCAGTCCTATTTCCCCCCTGAGGTCTATGCTCAAACTTGGTAGGGTTATATTACCCATGTCATGCATGTTGTCTTGCATTGCTTAGTTTTTACATCGTATATGGATTGCCATCCGTTTACTTGCTTACTATATAAATCATATATTTAAATTATATCATGCCATCATGTTTACATACACAACATCTATCTGAATTATGGCATGGCAACCCATATAATAAAGACATCATATAGTTATATCATCTCATCTTGTTTACACTACTAGGGAAAACCCTAGTAGTAGCGCAGGTTTTGAGGCTATCAGCAGCGCGGGCACCCGTGCTACCAATAAGGCGCTACAACTAACTGTTAGTAGTAGCGCTGTCTTTACCCGCACTACTACTATTGACTATATCAGTAGCGCATTTTCGGAACGCGCTACTATTAGTTAGCTGTAGTGATTTCCTGAGCCTGCGCTACTGTTATATCTTTCACCATTTCCCCATTCCAGCTTCAATAAACTGCAATTTCTAGATACTAGGTAGTACTATATATCAATTTCATAAAGCATTATAGGTACTAGGTAGTACTCCCCTCGGTTCCAAATTAGTCATCGTGGTTTTAGTTCAAATTGAACTATTTGAACTAAAACCACGACGAGTAATTTGGAACCGAGGGAGTACTAGATAACAATTTCATATATACTCAAGATGCATCCTCAAGCAGTACAAGGTGACATCGACGACAATCATCATATTTAGTTCTAGATGATATCGACAACGATCATCATATGTAGTTCTACATGATATCGACGACGATCATCATATGTAGTTCTAGATGATATAGCCACACACACATATGTAGTTCTAGATGATATCGACGACGATCATCATCCTCAATCCTGGCCGGTGGGTGTTCCTGATAGTAATTAGGATGGCCTGTCCAACACGAAGATTCTTGCCAACGAAGAATCTCTTCCACCCAACCAAGTTTAAGTGTGTGCGACTGTCTGTGTCCATGCGGTAAGTACAGGTGGTGACGGAGCCCCTTGCGGTAAGGCGTAGTCCAGCTGAGCCTTCTTCATCAGGCTCGATACCACAACTCACAGATAGGTTCTTTGGCAATTTCTGAATAAGAAAAACATATCAATTAATAAATAGCCTCACACATACTCTTGCAAATATATTTCTATTAAGTCTAGATTTCTACACTATCAAAATACACAATACTATGCATTTGTACTAATTAATCATGAATTCTACTAATAAGTATATATGGATTATCTACACTATTAATAAGCATGTGATTAGACTCTACACTAAAGCATATCAACGACTAGATTCCACACAACATATCATTGGACTCTACACTAAGCATATCATCGGATAATTTGCATTTGTAAGTATAACATACCATAGCATGTCGATCGACCATGGTACTTGTCAGGCGGGTCACGAATGGCACCCCGACAAAGTCAGCACGTGGTGGAATTATGTCTCATAGGTTGCACACCTCCTCCTCGCTCATCCTCATTCTTTGAGCTACGATGGCTTCATGAAGTGGGTTCTCATCATCTTCATCGAGTGGGTCCTCATTATCTTCATCATCTTCTTCATCTGCATCATCTTCGTCATCTTCATCATCTTCGTCATCTTCATCATCTTCCACCAGGTTGAGATAAATGATAGCCAGCTTGGGTCTTTTTGCTCTGAAGGAGAAGCTGATCAACTCACCACCAGTAAGACGCATGCGGGCAAGGAAACGGGCCCATCCATCTCCTCCAATCTGTGACATATTGCGTCCTTTCTCGACCTCCATAGTGTACGGCCCCCCAGGAGCCTCAAATGTCACAGTGTCTCCTATCAGCTTGTTGAATGTCAACCTCACATTGCATGGGACGGTCTGTGTAAGAAAAGAAAAATGACACAATGCAGTAATGTCAACACTAAAAATAAAATAGTTGTTACATTTCATCTAATTTCTTACCGCCGCATGACGAAAACTCGGTTGGAAGTAGATGCCAAACAGCTTGCTAGTTGCAAGGCTGCTTGCGCACCTTGACTTGCACAGTCGACATAGTGGTGGTGGTGGTGGCGCCATTTTCCTAAAGCAATATGAGCAAAGGATTAATGATTCACTTCACAAGAAAGAAAAATAGTAGCATGTGATATTTTGCTAAAGCAATATGAGCAAAGGATTAATGATTCACTTCACAGGAAAGAAAAACAGTAGCATAGTGGTGGTGGCGCCATTTTATGGACATATTAGATGACAAGGTACCACGTACCAAAGCATTTCGGTGGCACCTATTACCGAAAAAATAACAATAAAATGGTGCATACTAAATCAACTAAATCAACTAACATACTAAATCCACTAGCATACTAAATCAACTAAATCAAAATGTTCTAAATCAACTAAATCAACTAGCCTACTAAATCAACTAAATCAACTAGCCTACTAAATCAAATAAATCAACTAGCCTACTAAATCAACTAAATCAACTAGCCTACTAAATCAAATAAATCAACTAGCCTACTAAATCAACTAAATCAACTAGCCTACTAAATCAACTAAATCAAAATTTTCTAAATCAACTAAATCAACTAGCCTACTAAATCAACTAAATCAGAATGTTGCATATCAACTAAATCAGAATGTTGCACATGAACTAGCCTACTAAATCAAAATGTAGCAGGGAGGAGGGAGAAGGAGGGGCGACTCGAGGAGGGAGAAGAGAGTAGGATGGAGGAGGAAGGCGGAGCGAGGATGGGCTGGCCGGCGGCGAGTGGAGGGAGAATGGAGGAGGAAGGCGGAGCGAGGAGGGGTCGGCCAGCGGCGAGTGGAGGAAGGACGGAGGAGGAGGCTAGTACCGAGTCCAGCGAGGAAGATGAGGTGACGGCGGCGCAGATCGGAGGAGGGGCGATGGGGGAGGACTGGTGGCGCGGGGGTTGAGGGGGAGATCGAGTGTGTGTGTGAGTGTGATCTGGATCGGATAGGTGAGTGGGGGGAGATGGAACGGCTTAGAAGTAGCACGCTATAGTAAAGTGCGCTAGTACTAAATGACCTATTAGTAGCGCCTTTGGCCGAGAACGCGCTACTGCTATGTTAGACATAGACATAAAAAATACATTGATCAACAATTGTCTTTTTGTGTATAATCTGATTTGTCAATAGGAATCCTCGACGGTTGGTTTAAGAACAAGCGAGGATTCCTATTGCGGCCACAGATCGTACATATAGAGTTCAATGAAGACCAAGTGCTTGTGAAAGTTGTAGAACTAACATCTTTAACGTGGTATAAACTCTCTTCACGGAGCGAGGTGGGACTAAATTTTTGTAGTAACCTTAGTAGTAGCGATTATTTCGTAAATGCACTGCTGCTATGATTCGTAGCAGTAGCGCGCTTTGTATTAACGCGTTGCTGCTATAACTGGCCTCGCGGCGGCATCGTGGGAATTTTAGAAGTAGCGAGTTTTGAAAGCGAGCGCTACTGCTACATAGCAGCAGCGCCTGATTTTAAAGCGCGTTGCTAGTAAGATTCTGTGTATAGGCTTTTCCCTAGTAGTGTTAGTGTTTACAGTCATCATATTTTGAATTATGTCATTCTATCTGTGAATTATATCATGTTATCATGTTTCCATAGGCAGCATGTATGTGAATTATGGCATGCCAACCTATTTAATAAACACATTATATAGTTATATCATGTCATCTTGTTTACATAGTCATCATATTTTGAACTAGGCCTTTCCATCTTTTTTAGTTAGCCATGATAATGTGAAATTGTGTCATGCTATCCTGTTTAGTGAGCCATCATATATGTGAAATTGTGTCATGCTATCCTGTTTGGTTAGACAACATAGATGTGAATTATTTCATGCCCTCTTTTATTCCCCACTATCCATTGCACCTGTCTATCATACAATGTCTGTACTTTCAACTACTTTTCTTGTTTATCAGCTATTTGAATTGGAGAGGGTGATGGCAGTATCTAAGGGAGTAACAACACGGTCTTCAGAAAAGATAGTGCTACCAGTTGATGCAGATAGAACCACGGTTGTACTTGCCCAAGAACCAGCCCCACCACACATAACCCAGACTCTCGCAGATTGTACCCCTACCCAGTTGGACAGAGAACTAGCTACACCCCTTCTAACCCCAACCCTGCAGATAGTAACCCAGTTCCAGTTGACACAACACCGTCTCCACCACAGAGTACCCAAACACGAGCAGTTAGTAAGGGAACTGCAGTGCCCAGAGCACGAGGACCACCACTCTGAATCCCAGCTCAATGCTTAAAGGAGAAGAAGATTTGTTCTCAGGTCATGTTTTGTAGCTATGGTTCATACTCCTTTGCTCTTGCATCACTGTATTTACTCATACCAACTATTTTCAAATTTGAAGGATGGAATTGAAACTTCAATGGCACAACAGGTATGTTTTAAACCTATTTCTTTAACTGGTTTGCTGTTGTAACTTGCTTTATGTTGATTTCAGTTTCAACTGAATAAACAGTTATGTTCTCATGTCATGCACATTACAAGTGTTATTATTCCTCTATAGTTTCCCACACTTATATTCTGACTATTCTGCTTTGTCTTGAACAAATATTATTTGAACTATGTCTCTATCTTGATTTGGCAACAAAAACTAGAATGATATAGACCATAAAGTGACCATGGTACATATATATATGTTTGTTTCATGCTGTTATCCTATCTACTTTACTACTGAACTGATTTACCAAAATGTGTTTCATATACAACATGGTAAACCTGTGATGTGTCTACTTGTTTCTCTTTTAGAATGAGGACAAAATATTGGAGAACAATACCCCGTTATGCAATGGTAAAGGAAGTAATGCATATAAGGTTTAAGATAGTGAGACATCCCTGTTGGTCTCCAAGAAAGCTGATAAAAACTATCTTGACGACAGTGAGAGAACCCAAAAGTCATATCTTGATGTAGTGTTCGAGTTACTGGCCACTACTGCTGGCACAAGCTCTTCGAACTAGCTGCCTGAATCAGTTCATTTTCTTGAGTCTCAACTTCAAGTTGGAAGACATCAATTAGATGTGCTGACAGGAAGCTGAAGGACTGAGGAAGTCCCTGCAGAATTCAGATGCATACTTTCTGGTGCAACAGCAAGCACTGGAGGATTTAAGAGCCAAACAAGAGAATGTTAATAAGCTTGCTAAGAATCTTGCCAGCATTATGGGTACCCAGGATATTGTTTCTTGAGATCTTCTAAAGTGGTTTCAGTTCTGGACTTGTTTTGGTGCGGCATTTATTTGCGCTGGTCGCCAACTTTGCCAACCAGTGTATATGATATGCTACTTTGTTCCCTATATTTGCACTGGTGGCGAACTTTGATGCCCAGTGGAAGTAATATGTGTAATAGCCGTGATAGCCTGGCGTATGTTGCTTGCTTATTTATTTCCTTGTTGTCTTGTTTATTTGTTTGCTTGTAGTGAGTGCGGTTCTTTTTCCATGGTTTGCTAGTGGCCGCAATAACCTATTTCTTAAAACTAGGCCACAATAACCATGGGCTACATATTTACTGTAGTGACACTGGGCTTCCTACGGGCCGTAGAAACAATGGGCCTTCTACAGGCTATAGAAACAATGGGCCTCCTACGGGGAGTAGAAACAATGGGCCTTCTATGGGCCGTAGACACAATGGGCCTTCTATGGGCCGTAGACATAATGGGCCTTCTACAGGCCGTATGATCCATTGGCCAAACATTGGCCAATAACAGACCGCATTATGGCCATAAACGGGCTAGAGTTGGAATCGTCCGTTCATGGGCCAACCATAATGGGTCGTCGTTAATCGGTCGTATTTGATGACGCTATGAAAAGGGTCCAACGTATTAACGGGCCACAAACGGGCCGACTATAACCACGGGCTGAATTTGGCCACAAGCAGAAAATTACAGTAACGGGTCGTAAGTAACCGAATGCTGGAAATGATCCCAAGAATAAATGGCCCCTGAGAAGGCCGAAAGATAATGTGGGTTGGAAACGGCCCAATGGAATAATGGGCCATTAATGGGTATAAAGTGATACACTGTTCATTACGGGCCAGTTTCACCACATGTCGTTAATTGTCCAAGAGTTACAAAGGCCTCATATGGGCCGAAAGACATCATGGGCCATACATGGGCCGGAAGTTAAAACAGACTGGAATCATATTGGACGGCCCAGATGACGCTGTTGGGCCTAATTCGGATAGGTCGTAATGGTCCCTAGGTTAGCGGGCTGTAAATGGGCTATATGCGAACAGGCCATTAACAGGCTTTCCGTGGGCCGGCCTGCCACCTTTTGACCAAGTCAAATGGGCCAGCCTTTTCATAGGAATGGGCCTCTATTGGGTCATGCCACATGTCAACGTATCATAGGAACCTTCGATCCAATGAGTGGATGACATCTGTCCCAACGGCGAGCCAACATGTGTTTCCTCCAGCCAATGATGATTTTACACGTGGAAAATCCCCATTGGTCGGGGCTGTTAAAGGGTTATCGGATCCAAATCCGGACCCGATAGCTTAACAATGTTCTGTTACAGTGGATGCCACATGTCGGTCACCCTTAACGAAAGCACTTCTATGACGCGCGATTTATCGTTATGGAAGTGGACACTTCCATGATGACAATATTGGTAATATCATGGAACACTTCTACGACGGCACATGTATGACTATCTTGATTCTGTCATAAAATCGTCATGGATGTACATGCATGACAGAAAAGTGACCTACTGTGACAAACACATATCATCACGGAAGTGTATTTTTTGTAGTGCTTTTCTAGCACCATTGTCGGGGAGTGAAGCACCTTTGGTGAGTGGAATTTGGTAAGGAAACATTTATATTACGTGCTGAAATTTACCATCACTCGTCACTATGGAAAGTAATCCTTTGAGGGGTTTGTTCGGGGTATGTTCACCTCGACCGTAAGCACAAAGAGTTGACCCTCAACCTACCGCACCTACTGAAAATATTTATTATAAGATTTCTTTGGGTATGATTGTTGGGGAACATAGCTTGCAATTTCAAAAAAAAAATCCTACGCTCACGCAAGATCTATCTAGGAGATGCATAGCAATGAGAGGGGAGAGAGTGTGTCCACGTACCCTTGTAGACCGAAAGCGGAAGCGTTAACTTAACACAGTTTATGTAGTCGAACGTCTTCTCAAATCAACCGATCAAGTACCGAACGTACGACACCTCCGAGTTCTGCACACGTTCAGCTCGATGACGTCCCTCGAACTCTTGATCCAGTAGAGGTATGAAGGAGTAGATGAGTTCCGTCAGCACGACAGCGTGGTAACGGTGTTGGTGATGTGATCTGCGCAGGGCTTTGCCTAAGCACTACGACAATATGACTGGAGGAGTAAACGGTGGAGGGGAGCACCGCACACGGCTAAGAAACAACTGTTATGCTTTGGGGTGACCCCTACACCCGTATATCAAGGAGGGAGAGGGGAGAGGGCCGGCCTAAGACGCACCCAAGTGGGGGGAGTCCAACTAGGACTCCTAATCCTAGTCAGCCCCCTTCCTTTCCAACAAAGGGGGAAGAGGGAAGTGGAGGGAGAGAGAGAGAGAGAGGGATACGAAAAGAGGACCATGTACCCTCTGCCTTGTGCAATTCGGAATCCCATGGGAGGGGCGCGCGCCACCTCCTGTGGCCTGCCTCCTTCTCTCCCCTATGGCCCAATAAGGCCCATTACTTCCACGGGGGGGGGGGGGGGTTCCAGTAACCCCTCGGTACTCTGATATTTATCCGAAACACTCCGGAACCATTCGGATGCTAGAATATAACCTTGCAATATATCAATCTTTACCTCTTGACCATTTCAAGACCCCTCGTCATGTCCATGATCTCATCTGGGACTCCGAACAACCTTCGGTCACCAAAACACAAAACTCATATAATACATATCGTCATCGAATGTTAAGCGTGCGGACCCTACGGCTTCGAGAACTATGTAGACATGACCGAGACACCTCTCCGGTCAATAACCAATAGCGGAACCTGGATGCTCATATTGGTTACCACATGTTCTATGAAAATCTTTATCGGTCGAACCGTAATGTCAACATATGTTATTCCCTTTGCCATAGGTATGTTACTTGCCCGAGATTCGATCGTCGGTATCTTCATACCTAGTTCAATCTCGTTACAGGCAAGTCTCTTTACTCATTCCATTGTGCATCATCCTGTAACTAACTCATTGGTCACATTGCTTGCAAGGCTTCATATGATGTGCATTACCGAGAGGGCCTAGAGACACCTCTCTGATACTGGGAGTGACAAATCCTAATCTCGATCTATGTCAACCCAACAAACACCTTTGGAGATACCTGTAGAGCATCTTTATAATCACCCAGTTGCGTTGTGACGTTTGATAGCACACAAGGCATTCCTCCGGTGTCCAGGAATTGCATAATATCATAGTTGGAGCAATACATACATACATATATATATATATATATATATATATATATATATATATATATATATATATATATAACACGAAGTAAGCAGTAGCAATAAAACTGAACGATCATTATGCTAATCTAACGGATGGGCCTTGTCCATCACATCATTCCACTAATGATGTGATCCCGTTTATTGAATGACAACTCATCTCCTTGGCTAGGAAACTTAACCATCTTTGATCAACGAGCTAGTCTAGTAGATGCATACTAGGGACACAGTGTTTTGTCTATGTATTCACACATGTATCAAGTTTCCGGTTAATACAATTCTAGCATGAATAAGGAAATATAAAATAACAACTTTATTATTGCCTCTAGGGAATATTTCCTTCAATGTTACACTTGCACTAGAGTCAATAATCTAGATTACATAGTAATGAATCTAACACCCATGGAGTCTTGGTGTTGATCATGTTTTGCTCGTGGAAGAGGCTTAGTAAACGGGTCTGCAACATTCAGATCTGTATGTATTTTGCAAATCTCTATGTCTCTGATAACCCACAAGTATAGGGGGTCGCAACAGTTTTCGAGGGTAGAGTATTCAACCCAAATTTATTGATTCGACACAAGGGGAGCCAAAGAATATTCTCAAGTATTAGCAGTTGAGTTGTCAATTCAACCACACCTGGATAACTTAGTATCTGCAGCAAAGTATTTAGTAGCAAAGTAGTATGGAAGTAACGGTAATAGTGGCAAAAGTAACGATAGAAGTTTTGTAGTAATTGTAACAGCAACAGCGATAAAGTAAATAAGCAAAGCACAATATGTGAAAAGCTCGTAGGCATTGCATCAGTGATGGATAATTATGTCGGATGCGATTCCTCATGTAATAGTTATAACATAGGGTGACACAAAACTAGCTCCAGTTTATCAATGTAATGTAGGCATGTATTCTGAATATAGTCATACGTGCTTATGGAAAAGAACTTGCATGGAATCTTTTGTCCTACCCTCCTGTGGCAGCGGGGTCCTAATGGAAACTGGAGCTAGTCTAATGGAAACTAAGGGATATTAAGGCCTCCTTTTAATAGAGTACCGGACCAAAGCATTAACACATAGTGAATACATGAACTCCTCAAACTACGGTCATCACCGAGAAGTATCCCGATTATTGTCACTTCAGGGTTGTCGGATCATAACACATAATAGGTGACTATAGACTTGCAAGATATGATCAAGAACTCACATATATTCATGAAAACATAATAGGTTCAGATCTGAAATCATGGCACTCGGGCCCTAGTGACAAGCATTAAGCGGAGCAAAGTCATAGAAACATCAATCTCAGAACATAGTGGATACTAGGGATCAAACCCTAACAAAACTAACTTGATTACATGGTAAATCTCATCCAACCCATCACCATCCAGCAAGACTACGATGGAATTACTCACGCACGGTGGTGAGCATCATGAAATTGGTGATGGAGGATGGTTCATGATAACGACGGCGATGAATCCCCCTCTTCGGAGCCCCGAACGGACTCCAGATCAGCCCTTCCGAGAGAGATTAGGGCTTGCCGGCGGCTCCATATCATAAAACGCGATGAAACTTTCTCTCTGATTTTTTCCCCACGAAAGCAAATATATGGAGTTGGAGTTGAGATCGGTGGACGTACAAGGGGCCCACGAGGCAGGGGGCGTGCCCAGGGGGAGGGGGCGCACCCCCCACCCTCGTGGACAGGGTGTGGGCCCCCTGGCACTAATTCTTTCGCCAGTATTTTTTATTAATTGTGGAAAGTTGCTCCGTGGATTTTCAGGTCGTTCCGAGAACTTTTATTTCTGCACAAAAATAACACCATGACAATTCTGCTGAAAACAGCGTTAGTACGGGTTAGTTCCATTCAAAGCATGCAAGTCAGAGTCCAAAACAAGGGTAAAAGTGTTTGGAAAAGTAGATACGACGGATATGTATCAACTCCCGCAAGCTTAAACCTTTGCTTGTCCTCAAGCAATTCAGTTGACAAACTGAAAGTGATAAAGAAAAACTTTTACAAACACTGTTTGCTCTTGTCGTTGTAAATATGTAAAGCCAGCATTTATGTTTTCAGCAAAGATTATGAACTAACCATATTCACAATAACACTTAGGTCTCATGTTTACTCATATCAATGGCATAATGAACTAGCGAGCAATAATAATAAAAGTCAGATGACAACACTTTCTCAAAACAATCATAATATGATATAACAAGACGGTATCTTGCTAGCCCTTTCTGAGACTGCAAAACATAAATGCAGAACACCTTTAAAGGTCAAGGACTGACTAAAAATTGTAATTCATGGTAAAAGAGATCCAGTCATACCCAATATAAACTGATAGTAATGCATGCAAATGACAGCGGTGCTCTCCAGCAGGTGCTTTTTAATAAGAGGGTGATGACTCAACATAAAAGTAAATAGATAGGCCCTTCGCAGAGGGAAACGGGGATTTCTAGAGGTGCCAGAGCTCGATTTTTAAATAGAGATGAATAACATTTTGAGCGGTTTACTTTCACTGTCAACATAACAACTATGAGATCTCGATATCTTCCATGCTACACACATTATAGGCGGTTCCCAAACAGAATGGTAAAGTTTATACTCCCCCACCACCATCAAGCATCAATCCATGGCTTGCCCGAAACAACGGGTGCCTCCAACTAGCAACAATCCTGGGGGAGTTTTGTTTTAATTATTTTGATTTGATTTGATCTTTTGATCATGGGACTGGGCATCCCGGTTACCAGCCATTTTCTCGTGAATGAGGAGCGGAGTCCACTCCCCTTGAGAATAACCCAGCTAGCATGGAAGATATAGACAACCCTAGTTGATACATGAGCTGCTCGAGCATACAAAACAGAATTTCATTTGAAGGTTTGGAGTTTGGCACATACAAATTTACTTGGAACGGCACGTAAATACCGCATATAGGAAGGTATGATGGACTCATATGGAATAACTTTGGGGTTTATGGAGTTTGGATGCACAAGCAGTATTCCCGCTTAGTACTGGTGAAGGCTAGCAAGAGACTGGGAAGCGACCAACTGAGAGAGTGACAGCATTCATGAATATGCATTAAAATTAATTAACACTAAGTGCAAGCATGAGTAGGATATAATCCACCATGAACATAAATATCGTGAATGCTATGTTGATTTTGTTTCAACTACATGCGTGAACATGTGCCAAGTCGAGTCACTCGAATCATTCAAAGGAGGATACCACCCTATCATACCACATCACAACCATTTTAATAGCATGTTGGCACGCAAGGTAAACCATTATAAGCTCCTAGCTAATTAAGCATGGCATAAGCAACTATAATCTCTAATTGTCATTGCAAACATGTTTATTCATAATAGGCTGAATCAGGAACGATGAACTAATCATATTTACAAAAACAAGACATGTCGAGTTCATACCAGCTTCTCTCATCTCAATCAGTCCATCATATGTCGTCATTATTGCCTTTCACTTGCACGACCGAATGGTGTGTATAATAATAATAGTGCACGTGCATCAGACTAAGCTGGAATCTGCATGCATTCAATTCAAGGGAGAAGACAAGGTAATATGGGCTCTTGGTTAAATCAACAATAATGCATATAAGAGCTACTAAACATTTTCATTATGGTCTTCTCCTCTCAACCCCCAAAGAAAAGAAAAGAAAAGAAAACTATTTACACGGGAAAGCTCCCAACAAGCAAAAGAAGAACGAGAAATCTTTTTGGGTTTTCATTTTAATTACTGCTACAAGCATGGAAATTAAAATAACTAATTTTTTTTGTTTTTTCTTAAGGTTTATCAAACACACAAGAAGAAAGCTAGAAAAAGAATTTAAACTAGCATGGATAGTACAATGAAATAGTATGAGCACCGACAACTAGAATGAGTGTGAACATGAATATAATGTCGGTGAGAAATACATACTCCCCCAAGCTTAGGCTTTTGTCCAAAGTTGGTCTATGGCCATGGGTAGCCTGACTGATATCCAAATTTGTAACTGGGGTCGTACTGCGATGCAGCATCCATTGCCTCCTGGGCTGCGGCATGGCGGCGAGCTTCCTCCGTCCTCCTCTCGTACTCGGTTGCCTCCTCCATGGTTACAACATATCTTCTTTTTGCCTGATAATAAAAAAGGGCAGGACAAAGGAGAGTAACATGGATAGCGTGACGTCTGTCAAAGATTAGTCGATACTGGATGAATTGTTCATTCCTCTCAAGAAAATGATGACGGACCATAGCATTGTAATCTAAATAAGTAGGAGGCAACTCCCTATCATCCTCATGTGGAGGTATACCAAGATAATTAGCCACACAGGTCGCATAAATCCCTCCAAACAAATGAAAGTGCAACTATCCCTCAGTGGTTTTGGTAATTCCTAACAACATATATCTCATTGAGCTAATGCTATTTCAAGATAAATATTTCAGGAAAGCTCAATGATTGGCATGGCATGGATGAGAAAAGTGGATCCCTCAAAATGCTAAGGACAAAAAGGATTGGCTCAAACTCAAAGCACAAGACTCTACATTTTCTATTTTAGTGATCCAAGATCACATTGAGTCTATAGGAAAAGCCAATACTATCAAGGAGGGATGAGGTGTTGCTTAATGGCTTTCTTGCTCAAAATGCTTAGTGATATGCTCCAAAGCCCTCAACTACTTTCTCATATCCACATATGACCCAAACCAAAAGTCCAATTCGGCCCCACTGATTCTTTCTATCCCGCACCACCGAGTTCAGATGTCATAGCCACTACCACAAACCCTAATCAAATCAGTCTCACCGGTAGGGATCTCGGTCTCACCGAGATGGGATTGTAATCTCTCTGTTTCCCTTCGTAACATTTCGGTCCAACCGAGATGAGCGATCGGTCCCACCGAGATTGCAATGCAAACTCTCTATTTCCCCTTTGTAACATTTCGGTCCAACCAAGATGAGTGAATCAGTCCCACCGAGTTTGCCAGACCAACCCTCTGTGTCTCCATTACCAAAATCGGTCTCACCAAGTTTGAGTAATCGGTCTCACCAAGATTACGTTATGCCCTAACCCTAACCATATCGGTCCCACCGAGTTGACATGTCAGTCCCACCGAAAATACTAACGGTCACATTGTTTGCTAAATCGGTCCGACCGAGTTTGACGATTCGGTCCCATTGAGATTGGTAAGTTGTGTGTAACGGTTAGATTTTGTGTGGAGGCTATATATACCCCTCCACCCACTCTTCATTCATGAAGAGAGCCATCAGAACATGCCTACACTTCCAACATTCATTTTCTCAGAGAGAACCACCTAAACTTGTGTTGAGGTCAAGATATTCCATTCCTACCATATGAATCTTGATCTCTAGCCTTCCCCAAGTTGCTTTCCACTCAAATCTTCTTTCCACGAAATCCAAATCCTGTGAGAGAGAGTTGAGTGTTGGGGAGACTATCATTTGAAGCACAAGAGCAAGGAGTTCATCATCAACACACCATTTGTTACTTCTTGGAGAGTGGTGTCTCCTAGATTAGCTAGGTGTCACTTGTGAGCCTCCGACAAGATTGTGGAGTTGCACCAAGGAGTTTGTAAGGGCAAGGATATTGCCTACTTCGTGAAGATCTACCCTAGTGAGGCATGTCCTTCATGGGCGACGGCCATGGTGGGATAGACAAGGTTGCTTCTTTGTGGACCCTTCATGGGTGGAGCCCTCCGTGGACTCGCGCAGCCGTTACCCTTCGTGGGTTGAAGTCTCCATCAACGTGGATGTACGATAGCACCACCTATCGGAACCACGACAAAAACATCCGTGTCTCCAATTGCGTTTGCCTTCTCAAACTCCTCCCCTTTACCTTCATATGCAATTGTTTTACATTCCGCTGCTATACTCTTATAATTGCATGTGTAGGTTGATTGCTTGACTTGTGCTAAGTTACTAAAATCTGCCAAGAACTAAAATTGGGAAAAGGCTAGATTTTTATTTGGTCAAGTAGTCTAATCACCCCCCCTCTAGACACACTTTCGATCCTACAAGTGGTATCAGAGCTTTGGTCTCCATTTGCTTTGATTTCCATAGCTTTTGGTAATCATAGCCTTGGTTTCACAACCTAGGTGAGTATGGCGTCTAGCGAGGGAAATTACCACCGTAGAGGTCCTTACTTTGATGGTACAAATTTTGCTAGTTGGAAGCATAAGATGAAAATGCATAGTCTTGGACATAACCCCGCCGTTTGGGCTATTGTGTGTATTGGCTTGCAAGGTGAATTCTTTGATGGGAGAGAACCGAACCGTGAAGCTACCGGGGAAGAGTTGAAGATGCTGCAATAGAATGCTCAAGCTTGTGATATCCTCTTCAACGGATTGTGCCTCGAAAAATTCAACAAAATCAGCCGTCTTGAGAATGCAAAGGAAATTTGGGATACTTTGGTTGATATGCACGAAGGTACCGACTCCGTCAAGGAATCCAAGTTGGATGTGCTTCAAAGTTAGCTTGACAAGTTCAAAATGAAGGATGGTGAAGGTGTCGCTGAAATGTACTCTAGGCTTGCTCTTATCACAAATGATATTGCCGGCTTAGGAAGTGAAGAGATGACTGACAAATTCATCATCAAGAAGATCCTAAGAGCTTTGGATGGCAAATATGATACCGTGTGCACATTGATCAAAATGATGCCCAATTACAAAGATCTCAAGCCAACGGAAGTCATTGGAAGAATTGTTGCTCATGAGATGTCACTCAAGGATAAGGAGGAGCTCCACAACAAGTCAAGTGGTTCTTACAAAGCCTCATGTGAAGCTCCCACATCATCAAGTGAGAAACAAACCTTCAACGAAGAATTGAGCCTAATGGTGAAGAACTTCAACAAGTTCTACAAGAGTAGAAGCAAAGGAAAGAGTTCCAAGTCAAGGTCCTAAAATGACAAAAGATCTTCTAGTCATGAGTGTAATTGCTACAATTGTGGGAGACCCGAACACTATTCCAATGAGTGTACGACACCCTACAAAAGAAGAGAAGATTCTCCAAAAAGAAGAAGTAGAAGAGAAGAATCACCACCAAGAGAAAGAAGGAGTAGAGATGATCGTTATGAACGAAGAACGTCCCAGAGAAGCAAGGATCCAGAAAGGAAGGACAAGTCATCAAGGAGCTACACAAAATGAAGACATCAAGCTCATGCTGGTGAATGGGTATCCGACTCCGACTCTGACAATCACTCCGAGAGAAGTTATCACTTCGACTTCGAATATACTCAAGATGAAGGTGTTGCCGGTCTAGCACTTGTGTCTACCAACTCCTATGACATATTTGATTCACCAAATGAAGGACTTGGAAGATGCTTCATGGCTAAAGGCCCAAAGGTATCACACCCCGAGTATGTTGATTTCAATAGTGATGAAGATGACTTGTTAGGTGATGATGATTTACTTGTTGACAACTCTAGTGATGAATACTATGATGAAACGTCAATTAATCATGCTAATCAAGATAAAACGAATGACAATGATAAGAATAAGATTGAGCTCCTAACTAAAGAACTAAACACTCTTAAGTTAGCTCATGAAAGTATCTTAGGAGATCATCGAGAACTTTTAAGGACTCATGAGAAGTTCCGCTTTCAAAATCTCAACCTTGAGCAAGAACATGAGTTTTTAAAAGCAATCAATGATGATCTTCGCAAGAAAAGTTCTTCTTACATTGCCAAGCATTTACTCTTATCTACTTATATGCCTCAAGTCAAGTCTAGTAACAAGAACAAGAAAGATTCTTCCTCTACTAGTAACAATAATCATGCTAAATCCAATGTTGTTGCTTCTAGTAGTTCTCTTGATTCCACTAATGATTCTCTTAGCCAAGTTACACTTGAGCAAGAAAATAGTCTTTTGAAGGGAATTATAGAGAAAGGTGTTTACAAGAGCCTTGCCGGGAGTAAGCAATTCCAGGAAATTGTACGCAAGCAAGGAAGGCACCGGAAGAACCAAGGTGTTGGTTTTGAACGAAAGTTCAATGCCAATGGAGTTGAGTGGGAAGAAGATCAATACCCCAAGACAAAGTTTGTTCCTCAACAAGAGAAGTATGATCCTACTTCCTTCAAAGGGACACAAGCTCAAGATGATCTTCCACCACAAGACCACAAGTGAAAAGGCAAGGACAAGCTTCAAGAGGAGATTGATGCATTTGAAGAAGCTCCTAAGGCCTTGGTCAAGTGGGTTCCCAAGACTACATCAAGTTCTACTTCATCGAGTACAACTACAACTCCAAGGATTCCCATCAAGATGATGTGGATCCAGAAGAAGAAGAACTAGAGAGTTCTTGAGGGTGACTCCGCCAACATACTTCACTCGTATCATTCTGGCAAGAACAAGCGCAATCAACTTCCACATCTTGCACTAGTTCAAGGAGTCACAAAACCTCTTGTTGGTAAGACAAGGGACAAGGTAACCTAATGCTTTCATGGACACCATCTTGTGTGTGCATCACTCTATGTCTATGGATATCCTTGTTTGTTCCTTGTGGGACTAACCCGTGTAGGTATTGAAAGTGCAACTCGCTCCAAAGGATTGCTCCAAATGATCTACATCAACATTGAGCATCCACATCTTCAACACCTACATGAAGTCATCATCGAGAAAACCCAAGGTTAGGTCATCCCTCTTAGGGGGGATCTCACATGTAGGGGGAGCTTTACTCTAAGAATTGAGCTAAAGAAACTCTAATGGTGTGAACACAACAATGCTTTATGTAAAAGTGGTAAACCCACTTGTGCTTAAACGATTAGTATGACCTATGATCAAATATTCTCATTTGACTCCTAAGTCAATATACTCATATATAGATGACCTAGTCTTCACCAATTGCTTGATAGATGCTAGAATTGTGTGTGCATGCTTTGTCATATATTTCATTTTCCATTTTATTGTGTGAGCATGTTGGTTGCATATTTTACTCATTCGAGGACATCCACTTGTAGTTTTCATTGTTTGGTCTATTTTTCTTTTGCCAAGTGGATGGACAAGAATGCCTAAGAACCTTCTCTAGCTATCTATGCTTTTCTTGTCTCAAACTCTATTCGTGCTATATCACAAAGTTTGATCAAGTCAGATTTGAACCACTCTGTGTGAGGAGCACTCGGAGTCCCCGATTCGTCATAGACTTAAACTTCCAAAACCTCTTTGTGCGTTTCGGTCTGACCGATTCAACCTTTTCGGTCATACCGAGATCACTAAGTTGATCTAGGTTTTCAATCTCGGTGCAACTGATTTGAACTTTTTGGTCACACCGAGTTGAAGTAACTGCTTGCAGTAATGCATCTCGGTGCCACCGAGTTGTTCCACTCGATCACACCAACAGGGTCAGGCTATATATACCCCCGGCCCAAAATTTGGAAACTTTTCCGAAACCCTTCGCCTGCGCAGCCTACTCTGCCTCTTCGGGTCTCCGGATCATCCTCCTTGTCGCCAGCGACCTCCCGCCGCTGGTCTCTACCGTCGTCAACTGGATTTTGCTCCGCAGTTGCCGCCATAGCAAATCCATCGCCGCATTAGGGTATGGATTTGAACTTTGTGCTATTCTTAACTCCGATTCCTAGCACATTGCATTGCCATGAATCTTGCCACGTTTGGAATCTTCCTATCTAGCGAAATCACTCCATAGATTAGTTTTGGATTGAAAATTTAGGGTTAGGTTTTCGGTGAATTCATCTCGGACTGACCGAGTTGTAGAAATCGGTCTCACCGATTTGGCTCACGCCATTGCACATGTGATTCTTGGTCTGACCGAGAATTGCAAATCGGTGTGACCGAGATCGATTCTTTGTGAAACCCTAGCAGTCTCGGCATCACCGAACTTTGACTCAGTCTGACCGAGTTCACTAGTTTAGGTTTCAAAAGCTGCTTCGGTATCACCGAGTTTACAAATCGGTAGCTCCGAAATGCTTTCTGTGGAAAACTAAAACTAAGTTTTTGACTCAATCTTTTGCAAAAACCTCTGTGCTTTGTGATGCTCATCTTCTCTATCTCATCTACATCTATTCACAAGGTCTGCTATCAGAGTTTGCATCATGTCAGATCAGAGTGACAGTCAGAACAAGTCTAAGGAGCAAGTTCATATGAGTGAGGGCACTAGTCCCTCCAGCAGTTATGATGAGGGTAGCAGGAGCACACCCAGCAATTTGCCAAAGGCAGCCACCAGGACTAAGGGAACCTCAGGTTCTGAAGATGAGGACTATGTGGCTATTGAGGATGAGGCCACTTCCAAGAAGAAGGTGCTGAAGAAGGAATATGGCATAGCTGCATCCACTAAGCCAGGAATGCAAAAGAAGGCACATGCCAGGAGAATTCCCACTTACAAACCTAGGAAGGTTTCCACTGGTGAAACCATGAAGTTCACCATTAAGTCTGATGATGAAGCTGCTGGCCAAGATAAGAAGAAGAAGAAGAAGAAGAAGAAGAAGAGAGTCAAAACTACTAATGCCAAAGTACTTGGCAAGACCTCTATGAGGAGAGACTCTGAAGAAGAAGAGGAAGAGGTTGCTGCACCAGCACCTAAAGCTCAAAAGTTGATGGGAGATGCTATAAGATCAGGGGCTGCTCCATCTAAGCCCAAGATGCTCCCAAGGCTGCTGCTCCTAAGCCCAAGTCTGCACCTAAGAGGAACACTAGGAGTATTCTAGCTGAAGAGAAGAACAAGGCCCTAGTGCCTGAAGCTGTTGAAGAAGATGAAGATTCACTTGTCTTGAAAAAGTTGAAGCCCAAGATTCCTGATCATAATGAGGCTCATCTAGTTGTAGAGGATATGAAGCTCAGGAAGGATGCAGGTCTGAGACTATGGAGATAGACTAATCCCTATGCTGTCAGGAGAAGAACTGCAGTGGACTACAGGTTCCACACTAAGGAACAGCAAGATTCTATGAGACAGTTTTGCTTGACAAGAAGCCCATAGTATGTGACATGAGATGGGTTGAATGGGAGTACATCAGGAAGAATGAAGAGCACTATCCAGGAGTGTATGACAACTTCAATGCTTGTGGAGTAGATGACTTTGTTGGCCAGAAGCTCACCAAGTGGAATGATGAGCTCATTATGCAGTTTTACTCCACAACTCATTTCTACCCAGATGGGAAGATAGTCTGGATGTCTGAGGGTACTAGGTACCAATCAACAATTGAGGAATGGGCTGAGTTGATAAATACTCCAAAAGAGAACGAGGATGACTTAGATGTCTATGCCAAGAAGAAGAAAGACCACAACTCTATGGCTCACATGTACAGAGAGATCCCAGATGCTGCACTAGAGACACATAAGTTTGGATCTGTACATTACCTGTTGTCAGGATTGCCTACTATTAGCTGGATCTTAAGGCACACTTTGCTGCCCAAGTCAGGTGATCACAAGATGATCAGAGGCCATGCAATTAACTTGCTGCATATATTTGATGTGCCTCAGAAATTCAAAGTCATGAGCCTGATCATGGAAACAATCAAAAGGATTGCTGCTGATCAGAATAGATCTTGTGGGCATGCCCCACACATTCAGGAGCTCATAAACTCCAAGATGGGCACAGGCGCATATCTTTTGGACAAGGAACACCTGCCCATCTACCCTGATTTTGAGGACAACACCATTGTGATGGATGAAATGAACCATCATCTATGCAAGCACAAGAGAAGAAAGAGAAAGCAAGGGCTGAGAAAGCTGCTAAGATGCCAACTGCTAAAGAGGCATCTCAGATTTTCCTGAAGAGCAAGCAAGATCATATTGGCTACTTGATTGCCTCCACCTTGAGGATTGAGAAGGGCTTGGCCACCCTGACTCAAAACCAGGAGAGCTTGGAGAGAATCATAAAGTAGAAGTTTTATGCTCTTGATGTCAAAGTTACTGAGATCCAAACTGCAGTTGAGCAACTTCAGGAGGATGTGGAGGAGAAGAAGGGCAAGTCTACCACAGATGCTTTTGCTAGAGTGCCCAGAGGACAAAGATCTGCTGCAGTGCCTATTCCAGACACCAGAGCCACATCATCTGCACCAGCTACAGCTTCAGTGCCTCCAGCTCCAGCACCCACTCCACCAGCTCCAGCTACATCAACAGACGCCTTCGTCCGTGGAGCCATCTCTACACCATCACATGAAGACCAAGCCTGACAGTCGTTTAGCACTATGCATTTTGTGAACTTTTTGGTAACTAGTTGCCAAAGGGGGATAAAAATGTATAGATAATAGGCTTCAAGAGAGAGTTTTGCTTTTGATCTCTCTTGTCTTTTTGGTGGTTGAACTTCGTTTCATGTGTTTGCTTGTTTGCTTGATACACTATGCCTTGTGTCAGATTCTTGGATGATCATGTGTTTGATCATATGCTATGCTACATTAATGCTTGTTGGATGATATTATCTCTTATATCCTCATATGATCATTCACTTTGCTTGGTGATGAGTGCATGTATTTAATTATTATAATTTTGAGCGCTCCACCAAGATGTATGTGACATGGAAGAGTGACTCATGATCCTAACTCATTGTGCATTTGCAGTCCAAAGCATATTTTAAAATAATGCACAAATTTAGGGGGAGCTCTTACTTCTCACACACTTCTCAAAGCGACGATGTTTTTCAATCTTATTATCATTTGTCGAAGCTTTGATCTATATGTTGTCATCAATTACCAAAAAGGGGGGGGGGTTGAAAGTGAAACTATCCCTGGGTGGTTTTGGTAATTCCTAACAACATACATCTCATTGAGCTAATGCTATTTCAAGATAAATATTTCAGGAAAGCTCAATGATTGGCATGGCATGGATGAGAAAAGTGGATCCCTCAAAATGCTAAGGACAAAAAGGATTGGTTCAAGCTCAAAGCACAAGACTCTACATTTTCTATTTTAGTGATCCAAGATCACATTGAGTCTATAGGAAAAGCCAATACTATCAAAGAGGGATAAGGTGTTGCTTAATGGATTTCTTGCTCAAAATGCTTAGTGATATGCTCCAAAGCCCTCAACTACTTTCTCATATCTACATATGACCCAAACCAAAAGTCCAATTCAACCCCACCGATTCTTTCTATCCGACGCCACCGAGTTCAGATGTCATAGCCACTGCCACAAACCGTAATCAAATCGGTCTCACCGATAGGGATCTCTGTCTCACTGAGATGGGATTGTAATCTCTTTGTTTCCCTTCGTAATGTTTTGGTCCAACCGAGATGAGCGATCGGTCCCACCAAGATTGCAATGCAAACTCTCTGTTTCCCCTTTGTAACATTTCGGTCCAACCGAGATGAGTGAATTGGTCCCACCGAGTTTGTCTGACAAACCCTCTGTGTGTCCATTACCAAAATCGGTCTCACCGAGTTTGAGTAATCGGTCTCGCCGAGATTACATTATGCCCTAACCCTAACCATATCGGTCCCACCGAGTTGATATGTCAGTCCCACCGAAAATCCTAACGGTCACATTGTTTGCTAAATCGGTCCGACCGAGTTTGACGATTCGGTCCGACCGAGTTTGATGATTCGGTCCCACCGACATTGGGAAGTTGTGTGTAACGGTTAGATTTTGTGTGGAGGCTATATATACCCCTCCACCCATACTTCATTCATGAAGAGAGCCATCAAAACATGCCTACACTTCCAACATACATTTTCTGAGAGAGAACCACCTACACTTGTGTTGAGGTCAAGATATTCCATTCCTACCATATGAATCTTGATCTCTATCCTTCCCCAAGTTGCTTTCCACTCAAATCTTATTTCCACCAAATCCAAATCCCGTGAGAGAGAGTTGAGTGTTGGGGATACTATCATTTGAAGCACAAGAGCAAGGAGTTGATCATCAACACACCATTTGTTACTTCTTGGAGAGTGGTGTCTCCTAGATTGCCTAGCTGTCACTTGGGAGCCTCCGACAAGATTGTGGAGTTGAACCAAGGAGTTTGTAAGGGCAAGCAGATCGCCTACTTCCTGAAGATCTACCGTAGTGAGGCAAGTCCTTCGTGGGCGACGGCCATGGTGGGATAGACAAGGTTGCTTCTTCGTGGACCCTTCGTGGGTGGAGCCCTCCGTGGACTCGCGCAGCCGTTACACTTTGTGGGTTGAAGGCTCTATCAACGTGGAAGTACGATAGCACCACCTATGGGAACCACGACAAAAACATCCGTGTCTCCAATTGCCTTTGCCTTCTCAAACTCCTCCCCTTTACCTTCATATGTAATTGTTTTACATTTCGCTGCTATACTCTTAGAATTGCATGTGTAGGTTGATTGCTTGACTTGTGCTAATTAACTAAAATCTGCCAAGAACTAAAATTGGGAAAAGGCTAGATTTTTATTTGGTTAAGTAGTCTAATCACCCCCCCTCTAGACATACTTTTGATCCAACAACAAATCTCCAACTAAACCATTATTATGCAACCTACGTGCAACAATTGCCCCCAAGTTGTATTCTTTATCACCTAATACAGAACTCTTGAGGACACAAAGATCAGGGACACACATGTGACATGCTTCATCTTTACCGTTAATGCATCTACCGATGAAGAGAACAAAATAATGTATGGCAGGAAAATGAATGCTCCCTATGGTAGGTTGCGCTATATATCTAGATTCTCCCACAGTGATACTAGCAAGAAAGTCTTTATATTCAGATTTACGAGGTTCATTAACATTTCCCCATCGTGGGAGTTTGCAGGCAGTAGTGAAATCTTCTTAGTCCATGGTATATGATTTATCGTAAATATCAAATTGGATTGTTTGAGAATTACGCGAAGATGTAAATTTACACCTTCTCACGAATGAATCAGTCTAATAGTAGTTCTGAGGACACTTATCTTGCATGAAGTCCTCAAGATCGGCATTACGCACATATGGATCAAATTCATCCTTGATGCCTGCATTAACCATGAACTCTTCTGACGGCCATTCACAAGGCCGCACGTCAGCTTCCCTTGCTGGTTCATCGTCTTGCTCACGGATCACGAGCCTGGGTCCCTTCTTTGTTGAAGAACCACCTTGATACATTTTCCTAGACATATTTCTTCCTCTAAAAAATTTCTGAATTTTTTAGTAACTCAAGATAAAAGTGAATCAAACTCAATAAAACTGATAGCAACTACTCCCACAAGTGCCTAGAGCCTATATCATGCATTAGAATTACTTGGGACCTCATAAATTTGACATGCAAGCTCAAGAACAGGGTCACCTAGGCAGCAAAAAATTGCAATGAATAAAGCACTAGAACAAAAACTAATTGGACCATTGGAGGAGTCACATACCAAGGAACAATCTCCCAAAGCAGTTTTGTGAATGGGGCTTTGAGCAAGGAGATCGAAAATCGTAGCAAAATGAGCTAGAACTCGTGCTTGAGCTGGATGGTGATCTTTTTGGGAGGAAGAAGAAGTGTGTGCGCACAGGAATAAGTGGAGGGGGCCCACCGTGGGCCCATGAGACAGGGGGCGCACCCTATAAGGGTGTGCGCGCCCTGGACCCTCGTGGCCAGGTGCCAGCTCCCCCTGCTGTGATCTCAGTGCCAAATATTCTCAAATATTCTAGGAAAGATCATACTAAATTTGCTGGGCATTTGGAGAACTTTTATTTTCGGGAATTTTTTTATTGCATGGATAATTCGGAAAACAGACAAAAAATACTATTTTTGCTTTGTTTATTCTAAATAACAGAAAGTAAAAAGAGGGTACAGAAGGTGGTGCCTTCTAGTTTCATCCATCTCATGATCATCAAAAGGAATCCTCTAACAAGGTTGATCAAGTCTTGTTAACAAACTCATTCCGAATAACATGGAACCGGGGAAATTTCAAATAACACTAGGTTACCTCAACAAGGATATGCACATCCCCAATAATAAGAATATCATGTTTCTTCTTGACAATAGGAAGAGGAAATTCAAAACCTCCAATAATAATAGTTGGACTTTTTCCAATAGAATTGATGCTATGAACTTGAGGTTGTTTCCTCGGAAAGTGTATTGTATGCTCATTCCCATTAATATGAAAAGTGACATTGCCTTTGTTGCAATCAATAGCAGCCCCTGCAGTATTCAAAAAGGGTCTACCAAGGATAATCGACATACTATCGTCCTTGGGAATATCAAGAATAACAAAGTTCGTTAAGATAGTGACATTTGCAACCACAACAGGCACATCCTCACAAATACCGACAGGTATAACAGTTGATTTATTAGCCATTTGCAAAGATATTTTAGTAGGTGTCAACTTATTCAATTCAAGTCTACGATATAAAGAGAGAGGCATAATACTAACACTAGCTCCAAGATCACATAAAACAGTTTTAACATTATTTCTTTTAATGGAGCATGGTATAGTTGGTACCCCTGGATCTCCAAGTTTCTTTGGTATTCCACCTTTAAAAGTGTAATTAGCAAGCATGGTGGAAATTTCAGCTTCCGGTATCTTTCTTTTATTTGTAATGATGTCTTTCATATATTTAGCATAAGGATTTACTTTAAGCATATCAGTTATGCGCATACGTAAGAAGATATGTCTAATCATTTCAGCAAAGTGCTCAAAATCCTCATCATCCTTTTTCTTGGATGGTTTAGGAGGAAAAGGCATGGGTTTCTGAACCCATGGTTCTCGTTCTTTACCGTGCTTCCTAGCAACAAAATCTCTCTTATCATAATGTTGATTCTTTGATTGTGGGTTATCAAGATCAACAACAGGTTCAATCTCTACATCATTATTATTGCTAGGTTGAGTATCAACATGAACATTATCATTAACATTATCACCAGGTTCATGTTCATCACCAGATTGTGTTTCAGCATCAGAAATAGAAATATCATTAGGATTCTCAGGTGTGTCTACAACAGGTTCACTAGAAGCATGCAAAGTCCTATCATTTTTCTTTTTCTTCTTTTTAGAAGGACTAGGTGCCTCTAAATTATTTCTCTGAGAATCTTGCTCAATTCTCTTAGGGTGGCCTTCAGGATAGAAAGGTTCCAGAGTCATTTTACCAGTTCTAGTAGCCACTCTAACAGCAAAATCATGTTTATTATATATTTAATTCATCGAGCAAATCACTTTGAGCTTTAAGTACTTGTTCTGCTTGAGTGGTAACCATAGAAGCATATTTACTAATGAGTTTAAGTTCACCTTTAACTCAAGCCATATAATCACTCAAGCGTCCAATCATGTAAGCATTACTCTTTAATTCTCTACCAACATAAGCATTGAAATTTTCTTGTCTGGCCATAAAATCATCAAATTCATCTAAACATTGGCTTTAGTACACGGGATTTCAACTTTATCATATCTATAGAGAGAATTTACCTTTACTACCTATGTCGGGTTATCAAGACAATGTGTTTATGCAATAGGTGGTAAATTGAGACCATGTATTTCTTCAACAGGAGGTAAATTCTTAACATCTTCAGCTTTAATACCTTTTTCTTTCATAGATTTCTTTGCCTCTTATATATCTTCAGGACTGAGAAATAGAACACTCCTCTTCTTCGGAGTTGTTTTAGGAGTAGGCTCAGGAATTGGCTCAGGAGTTGGCTCAATTGGATCAGGAATTGGCTCAGGAAGAGTCCAATTATTTTCATTAGTCAACATATAATTCAATAGCAATTCAGCTTGGTCGACTGTTCTTTCCCTGAAAACACAACCAGCACAACTATCCAAATGGTCCTTGGAAGCATCAGTTAGTCCATTATAAAAGATATCAAGTATTTCATTTTTCTTAAGAGGATGATCAGGCAAAGCATTAAGTAACAGGAGAAGTGTAAGTGCATCTAGTGCCCCTTAGTGATTTTGGTGTATTGAAGACTTATAGGTTAAGGGACTAATGCATTTATGAGTGTACACAGGTCTATAAGTCTATGAGGAGTTTGATATTTACAGAGAAAGTCGACCCCTAAAAATGAAGTTCTTCAACTGAAGACTTTGATATTCTGAAGACTTTCTGAAGACTTTGAAAGTGAAGAAATTGGTGTGACCTTGAAGACTTGGTATTCATTTGTGGAACATGAAGCGTGAAGACTTTTGTTTTCGTAGTTTCATTTTCTCTTTCTTGATTCATAGGAAACACCGTACTGTTAAAGGGGGTCGAGGAAATACTAAGGAAAAATTTCCATGTGATGCTCAACTCAAAATCCTACACCTACCAATCCCTTCGAGTGAAGCCTTTGGAAATCTCATACAGTTCAATCACTTTCTTCAGTGACAGAGACGAAGTTCTTCTGGTCGCTGATGAATTTGTTCTGACTGAGGAGTTAGGAATTCGTCAGTGCGAATTACCTACACAGTGAGGAACATGATAGCCCTGAGGAATTTGAGAGTCAAATTTCCGACCGTTGCTGTGCTGCGCGCCAGCTGTCCCAAAATATCTTATCCACCTAACGGTCATATCATTGAGGGGCATTTATGTCTTATCATGTCGGGCTTCTCCCTAGGCTATAAATAGCCGCCCCCTACAACCACTAGCTGGTTGGCTGCTCCGAGAGAACTTGACACTTGTCATTTGAGAGCAACCCATCCTCCGAGGACTTTGAGCGAAAATCATCGAGTGAGGAAAACCCAAAACCAAACCCCTACAAACCCAAAGTGATTGAGCATCACTGAAGAAATTGATCCTGCGTGGATCCGACGCTTGTTACCTTTGAAGACTGTGCTTCTTCCAGACGGTTAGGCATCAAGGTCTAGAGTATCCAAGTGGAATTGTGGATCGCCGAGTGACCAAGTCTGTGAAGGTTTGGAAGTCGCCTGAAGACTTACCACGAGTGATTGGACGAGGTCTGTGTGACCTTAGTTCAAGGAGAATACGGTGAGGACTGGGTGTCCTGAGCTACGTGCTCAGCGACTGGGTGTCCGGGACTGTGTGTCCTCGAATTTAAATACTCAGCCGCTCCAACCAGACGTACAACTGAGACAGCAGTTGGAACTGGTCTACCAAATCATTGTCTTCACCAACCTAACTGGTTCTATTTCCTCAACCCTTTCATTTCCTCATTACTATGTTGAGTGTTTGTTCATATCTGTGTTTGAAGACTTTGACTGAAGACTTTCTCAATTTCCTCAGTTCAATTTCTTCAGTCTGTTTGTCTTCACCTTGTGTTATCCTGTGATTACGCTTTCTGTACTCTGTGCTAGTCTTCATTACATCATGATGACCATGCTTGTATTATGTTATGCTTACTTCTGAGTACTTATTCCGCTACTAATAGTTCTTTGCTAAGGAATTTCCTCACCGGCAAATTCCTCAGTGAAGAATTCATAAAAATCGCCTATTCACCCCCCTCTAGTCGACATAACACACTTTCAATTGGTATCAGAGCAAGGTACTCCCTTGTTCTGTGTGATTTTGGTTTAACCGCCTGGAGTTTTAGTTATGTCGACCGCAGGTATGATCAAGGTCTCGGCTGGGTGTCCTACCTTTGATGGGACGGACTACCCCTACTGGAAAAACAAGATGCGAATGCATCTCGAGGCAATTGACAACAATCTCTGGTATGTTATGGAAAATGGTGTTCCCTCTGTTTCACCCTCACTGAACGCTACCGATGTGAAGAGATTCAAGCAACTCAATTCTCAAGCGAAGAATATCATATGTGGCCATCTGAGTAAAGGACAGTATGGAAGAGTGAGTGCTTTGGAAACTGCTAAGCTTATCTGGGATAGGCTGTCCAAAGTGAATGAAGGAGTCTCAACTCAGCATGACTCTCGAGTTGATGTTCTTCGGAATCTCTTCAACCGCTTCGAAAGACTCGACAATGAAAATGTCCAACAAACCTTTGATCGCCTCACTGACATCTCAAATGAGCTTCAAGCCCTCGGTGCCACTGACATCACTGACCATGAGGTGGTGAAGAAACTGTTGAGATCGCTTGATTCCTCATTTGATACTCTGGGTTTGATGATACAAGAACGGGCTGACTACATGTCTCTTGATCCTTCCGATATCCTCGAAAGGCTAAATACTCACGAGTTCCAGCTTGCTGAAAAGAGAGATCTCTATGGTTCGAGCTATGGCAAACCACGTGCCCTGAAGGCCAAGGTTGTGTCTGAGTCTGAATGTGAGGATTCTGGTAGTAGCCTTGGTGATCCTGAAGAATTGAGCCAGGAGATAGCACTGCTCGTGAAGAAATTACAGAAGTTCTCAAGATGTGGTCGCTTTGGAAAATCCTCAAGAAGCAGTGATTCCTCATCAAGTGACTATAAGAGAAGGCTGTGCCACAAATGCAAGAAACCTGGTCATTATATTCAAGATTGTCCTCAGTGGGAAAAGGAATTGAAGAAGAAGAAATACAAGGATTACAGTTCTGATGATGCGAAGAAGAAGAAGAAATCGTCAAAATCTTCGTCATCAAAATCCTCGAAATCTTCATCTCACAAGAAGAGCAGCTCCAAGAAGGCTCGGGCATTCATTGGCAAGGTAATGGACTCTGAAGCTGAATCTGAGGAACATGAGGAAGAGGAGGCGTCTGAAGAATCCGAATCTGGTGTGGCGAGTCTGGCCTTCGCTACTGCTTTCGTTAGCAAGTCCATCTTCAACACTGAAGAAACTGACCCCACCGACAAGCCTGATGAAGATAATGATGACTACGCTCCCACCTATTGCTTCATGGCAAAAGGTGCAAAGGTACTCAAATACACCTCCTCTGAATCTAGTGAAAATGAATCTGATGAGGATCTCAAGCCCAGCTACTCTAAACTTGCTAAGATTGCTGTAAAACAACAAGGGGCTTTTGAAAAGGTTCAAAACATGCTAGACAAAAGTGATGATATGTTGGGTGAAGAAATGAATCGCACTAAATCCCTGACTGAAAATCTTCAGAGACTTCAGTCTAGGTTTGACAGCCTTCAAGGTCATCATAACACTCTCTTGTCTGATCATGAGAAACTTTCTTATGAATTTCTTCAAAGAAAGCAAGATCTTGTGAAGCTAAGAGTGATTTATGAAGATCTTCAGAAGGAGCGCGATTCATTACTAGCTCAACAAATCAGCGCTTCTCAGGAAGAATTTGTTCCTCCATGCTTAAAGTGCATTGAACGTGAATCTGCTAATTCTTCACCTGAATGTTCAAATGCTTCAACTGTTACAAATTCTTCACCTGCCTCTGCTATCACTAATTCCTCATCTGAGGACATTGCTAGTATCACTGACGATGTAGGGCTGAAGGAATTGTACATGACAGGCATGTACTAAAGCCTCAAAGGGCATCAGACTCTTTGTGATGTGCTTAAAAAGCAGATCCTCAACAGAAACCCTAGGAAAGAGGGTATCACCTTTGAGAGGAAACTTAATGCTGATGGAACATATTGGAAGCCTGAGCAGTACCCCAAAACCTCATGGGTTGCTGCAAGGGGACCTCCAGTTGATCCATCTAACTTATCTGGCTTTACATGTGAATCTCCTCATCCTTCTGATGAGTCATTTGACTCCAACTATAAACTGTTCAAAAATCAGAATGGTGAAGTATTTGCTAGATATGTTGGCACTAACTGCAGGAACGGTTCTCCTATGAAGAAAATCTGGGTTCCCAAGAAGTGCCTTGAAAGTCTCCAGGTGAATGTCCTCATGACACCACCAGTGAAGAACATGAACCCCAGATCAAATTCTTCATATGGATCAAATTCCTCAAATGGATCAAAGTCCTCATATGATTATCATCGTGCTAACAACTCTGTTTCGCAGGGTAGAGCTAAGGGCTATGAATATGTGCATTATTCTTCAAACCATTATGTTCATAAGTCCTCGAAGAATTTCTCTGCTTATTCATATGCTTACCCTAACCTCTCTTATGTGAAACGAAATGGTTTGGCTTCTATGCCACCATTCTCGTATGGTGCTCGCAGAGTGATGAACTCTTTGCCACCCCTTCAAATGTGGGTGGTGAAGAAAAAGAACTAATCTCTTCTGCAGGGTCAGGTCTCCAGACATGCCTTAACGTCTGAAGAATTTGTTGGGGACCTGACAAAATTGCCTGAAAGGACGCAGGCGAATCATGATGAAATAAACTTTCACACGTCCTCCTACTGCTATATCTGTTTACTGCTTGATGAAATTCATCTAATGAACTTGATATCATATTCTTCATTGATGAAGCATATGAGATTGTAAGTTACACTAATTCATCTGCAGGATGATCAACCCAAAACCACTGAATGGGTCCTCGATAGTGGATGTACAAATCACATGACTGGTGACAAGAATCTTTTGATGGATGCTCCCTTATCACCGTCACATCTGAAGCACATCATCTTTGCTGACAAAGGCAAAAGTGAGGTATTGGGTCTTGGTAAGGTTGCGATCTCTAAGGATAAACACATGGACAAAGTCATGCTTGTTGAGTCCTTAGGATACAACCTCATGTCAGTCTCAATGCTTTGTGATCTTGATATGGTTGTTGTCTTTGGCAAGTATCGCTGTGTTGTGATTATGGAAGCTGACAATTTCAAAGTCTTCGAAGGCTTTAGGAGAGGAGATTTGTTTATTGTTGATTTCTCTACAGGACCACAACCAGCCATGTGTCTACTTGCAAAAGCTTTAGAAGGCTGGCTATGGCATCAATGACTTGGTCACGCAGGCATGAGGAATTTGCACACGCTTGCGAAGAAGAAGCATGTCATTGGCATTGAGAATGTCAAATTCCTCAAGGATCACTTATGCGGAGCCTGTGAAGCTGGAAAAATGACCAAGGCCAAGCATCCAGCGAAGACTATCATGACCACTACTCGTCCATTCGAATTTCTTCACATGAACCTCTTCGGACCTAATCATTACTTAGCAGTCACTAATGATGCATCTCTATATGGTTTTTTCATTGTTGATGATTACTCTCGATATACATGGGTACACATTGTTACTTACAAACATGAAGTGCAGGATGTCTTCAAACGTTTCTCCTTGAGGGCTTCAACCAACTTTGGTGTGAAGATCAAGCACATCAGAAGTGACAATGGAACTGAGTTCAAGAATTCCGGTCTTGATGACTATCTTGATGAACTTGGTATGACTCATGAGTTATCTGCTCCCTATACTCCTCAGCAAAATGGCGTCGTGGAGCGCAAGAATAGAACTCTTGTTGAGATGGCTCGCACTATGCTTGATGAATACAAAACGCCTCATCATTTTTGGATTGATGCAATTGATACTGCGTACCACATCATCAACAGAGTATATCTTCACAAATTCTTCAAGAAGACGGCCTATGAACTCCTCACTGACAAGAAACCCAATGTGAGTTATTTCAAAGTCTTCGGTGCTAAATGTTGGATTAGAGATCCTCACCACAATTCTAAATTTGCACCGAAAGCACATGAAGGTTTTATGCTTGGTTACGGAAAGGACTCGCACACCTACAGAGTCTTCAACATTGTTCTTCACAAGATTGTTGACACTGTAGATGTGTGGTTCGATGAAACTAATGGCTCGCAAAGAGAGCACCTACCTTCTGTGTTAGATGAACCAGCACCTGAGGATTCTATCAAGTTCAAGGCAACTGAGGATGTCATTCCTACTGAAGAATTTGCTGAAGAATTCATTCCAGTTCATGAAGAACATCAAGCTGATACACCTGAAGAAAATGCTGAGGAAAATGGTGCTGAAGAAAATGCTGATCAAACTCCTCAGCGACAACCAGCTCATCCTCGCGTTGCAAAAGAAGTGCAAGTGGAGAAGATCATCGATGACATTAGAGCACCAGGTCCTCTCACACACTCAAAAGCTTCACATTTATCTAACTTTTGTGAGCACTATGCTTTTGTCTCTATCACAGAGCCCACTAAGGTAGATGAAGCATTTTTGGAGCCGGAGTGGATTCAGGCTATGCAGGAAGAATTACATCAGTTCGAGCTCAACAATGTCTGGGAACTGGTCAAACGTCCAGATCCTCGCAAGCATAATATCATTGGCACAAAGTGGATCTACCGCAACAAGCAAGATGAAATGGCCTTGTGGTGAGGAATAAGGCACGACTGGTAGCTCAAGGCTACACACATGTTGAAGGAATTGATTTCGATGAAACTTTTGCACCTGTTGCTAGACTTGAGGCTATTCGCATATTACTTGCTTATGCTAACCATCATGATATCATCTTATATCAAATGGATGTGAAAAGTGCATTCCTCAATGGTAAGCTTGAGGAAGAAGTATATGTTGCTCAACCCCCAGGTTTTGAAGATCCAAAGAATCCTGACAAAGTCTTTAGACTTAATAGGGCCCTCTATGGCCTCAAGCAAGCCCCTCGGGCGTGGTATGATACATTGAAGGAATTCTTCGTGAAGAATGGCTTCACACCCGGTTCACTCGACCCTACTCTCTTTACTAAATCTTATGATGGTGAACTGTTTGTGTGCCAAATATATGTTGATGATATTATCTTTGGCTGTACTGACCAACGTTATAGTGATGAATTTGCCTATATGATGAGTGAAGAATATCAAATGTCTATGATGGGAGAGTTGAAATTCTTCTTAGGTCTTCAAATTCGTCAACAGCGCAATGGCATATTCATATCTCAGGAGAAATACCTCAAAGATGTACTGAGGAAATTCGGCATGCAAGATTGCAAAGGCGTCAAAGTTCCTATGCCCACAAATGGCCATCTATGCACTAATGAAAATAGTGTTGACTTCGATCACAAGGTATACCGCTCCATGATTGGTTCTTTATTGTACTTATGTGCATCTAGGCCAGATATAGTGCTTAGTGTTTGCATGTGTGCCCGATTTCAAGCTGCACCGAAGGAATCACACCATAAGGCTGTGAAGCATATTCTTCGATATCTAGCTCACACACCAACACTAGGATTATGGTACCCCAAGGGCTCTGCTTTTGATCTCATTGGATATTCTGACTCTGACTATGCTGGTGATCGTGTGGACCGCAAGTCAACTTCTGGCACTTGTCATTTCCTCGGACGATCTTTGGTCTGTTGGTCCTCGAAGAAACAGAACTGCGTATCACTGTCCACTGCGGAAGCTGAATACATTGCTGCTGGCTCTTGCTGTGCTCAACTGCTTTGGATGAAGCAAACACTCAAGGACTATGGCGTCAACGTGAAGAATGTGCCTCTCCTCTGTGACAATGAGAGTGCCATCAAGATTGCTCACAACCCAGTTCAGCACTCGAAGACAAAGCACATTCAGATTCGTCATCATTTTCTTCGTGATCATGTGTTGAAGGGCGACATCTCCATCGAGCACGTGAAGACTGAAGAACAGCTAGCTGATATCTTCACTAAGCCCTTGGATGAGAAGAGATTTAGCAAGTTGCGGTGTGAGCTAAATATCTTAGAATCTTCGAATGTTCTTTGAAAAGGACACACATCCTAACACTTATGCAAAATTGATGACTTAGATGTGCAACACATGAAGAAACGTTTTTCTTCAATCAATGAAGAATAACACTCTAAGTGTGAAGAAATTAATGAAGAATTTGATTCTCAGAACCCTACGACAATTGTACGCGGTGTCTGAAATCATCATTCTTATACGGTGGGTCACGCCACCACAATAAAGTTGAAAATCTTCAATTTGAGTTTTTCCTCAGTTTTGAAATTCTTCATTTTTTCAAATTCTTCAACTTTTCAAAATCTTCACTGTTTCCTTCGTTTTTCTTCATTGGCTATATATATATATATGAGTTTATGTCCTCTACAACATTCACTTATAGCTATTTCTTCAAGTTGCTTTTTCTGCTAAGTGAATGTGATCGGACCCTTCCCCCTCTATGCTATACTCAACCCAATCTATTCACAAATTCTTCATGTGCGTTCTATTTGAAACTCGTTCAAAATCTTCACTGTGTCCTTGTCAGCTGAAGAAATTGCGAACGAAACTTTAAAACAAATCTTATCCAAATTTTCGGTTTTGCCGCTCAAACCGTTCTGCATCGCACAATGCATTATTCTATTCACCCACGATCGTACACGATCTCAACTACATAGTACGTGGGTGACACATGTCGCGAGAAGGAGAAAGGGCAGGGGCACGTTCATCCCAAATCTTCGGGCGAACAGTTTTCACCTTGTCTATAAATACCCCTCTCCCCTTCCTCACTTCATTTACTCCGTTCGATCGCTACTCTCTCACTCGAGCTCCTCAAACCCTAGCGCCGCCGCTACTCCATCGTCGCCGGTGAGGAAGAGCTTCGCTGCCTCGACCTCGTCGCCGTCGTACTCACGCCGACCGCGGAAATCTTCACTCCGCCGCCACCGTAGCTGTCTTCCTCTGCCAAGTTAGGGCGTGGGAGATCTAACCTGACGAACTTCACATCTGTTCTTCTTAGTTCGTCGTGTTCTTCACTTTGGGTAATTAAAAGTTACTTCTATTACTCACTTTGATTCTCAAACTTTCCTGAAAATCTTCAAAGGTGTTTATTCTTCAAATCTTCACACATATGAACACCTGACATCATATGATCTTGAACTATTTCTCTAAGCAATCATTTTCTTCAAGATTCCCTAATTGTGTGGATCTTCGATCTGTACAACTCTGGAACCTAAGACAAGAACGCTTAGTGAAATTCCTCAAGGTTCATCTGGTCAAATTCCTCAAAACTTGTTCTTTTCGAAAAACCTTCTCAGAATGCATATGACCTCTCCGAATTCCTCGCACCTGTACTCTGTTCACAGGTACTCATGTCTGCTGCTGAATCACTAGGTTCTCATCAACTTAACTCATTTGCAGCGTTCCTCGAAGAAAAACTGCATACTTCTTCAGAGAACTCGATTGTTCAAATTCCTCAACTGAAGAATATGGCAGACGGTAAGAAGCCGCAGAAAGGAGGGAAGAAACCTGAGGTTATGACTGCGTTTGAAATACCCAAGGAAATTTATGCTGACTATTGCACACTTGATGAAGCAAAATTTGGCAAAGAAAACAAAAATCAGCGCAAGGTGCGCATTCAGAGGATTGAACGGAGATGGGCAAGGGAATGGAGGGAATACAGATATGTGACTCCAAAGTACATGAGGAAATTCGCCCTCAATCCTCCATGCCCAAGAGCTCCATTGGCACCTGGCCAAGTAGCTGACCCCACAAGCATCAAACGTGGTGAGGACTTTCCTGAAGAATGGGCTAAGCGCCAAGCTAAATTGGCAAGACAAGCCAAGGAGGCAGTGAAGAAATTCAATGAGGATTCTGCCACTGCTACTGCTACTGAGGCCTCGGTCAAACCGAGGAAATCCATGCCAAAGAAGCCTGCTCGTAAGCCAAGTGCTTCACCAACAGTGCCCTCACGGCAAATTCCTCACACTGCTACAGCTCCACCAAAGTCCTCAACAGCTCCTTCAAAGTCCTCAGCTCCTGTGCATCTGGCTACATGTCAAAGGACTGCTGGTTTCTCGATTGCCTCTGGTGTTTCAGCAAGTTCCTCAGCTGCACCAATTTCCTCATCAGGCCCCACACTGTTGAAGACCAAAGCAACAGCTGGACGAGGTCCTCGGCCAAGTCCAAAGAAGAAACAGGTCACATTCCATGTGCCTTCTGATGATGAAGCTTCTGATGATTAACTTGCAGAAATCATCAGAGACAGACAGGTGAAGGCCGCTAGAGCCAAAGGCACATTTGTGCCACTGCTTTTGGATCCAAGAAAAATCCTTGATTACATTGATCTCTGGCACAAGGATCCTAACACCCCTATGCCTGATTTTCATCTGACCCCTGGTCAAAGTCACATGCTGACCCATTTCATCACTGAAGAGAAATGGAAGTTTGAAAAGGCAAGAGAGATCAGGAAAGCTCAATACAGAAAGGAGAAGCTCCTGAAGAAAAACGTTGTCAGAATGACACCTGAGGAACTTCACAAGGCTCAGTCTGAAATTCAAGCCCTCAGCAAAGACTTTGATGCCTACTTTGCTGATTGGCAAGGAGCTAAAGTAAGATTCGTCAGTCTGACGAAGAAATTCACAAATGTTGCAGCCCCATCGCAACAAGAAAATCTTCAGGATGCAGACTCTGCTCAGCCTGCTGAAGAACATGCCAGCACCGCTGATGACTTTCAGCCTGCTGAAGAAAATGCTCGTTCCAGGGCTGGTGAAGAAGATCCAGCTGCTGAAGAAATTGCCAGGGCATCCACTAGTGGTGCGCCTGAAGAAACTGAAGAGATCGGAGCAACTGCATCAGTTGCGCCTGAAGAAAATGAACCAGATTCCTCAGCTCCTCCCGCGCCCACACCAACTCCAATTCTTCCATCTGCTTCTGATGTGAAGAAGACCAAGGCTGCAGAGCGAGCTGCAGTGAAGAAAAGGAAGGCATCAGCTGCGTCAAACTCTTCGGCTGCGAAGAAAATGAAGCCAATGACCAGCTCACTCGAAAATCCAATTGATGCTGTTCCGATTTCCTCCATGCCATCAAAGGACCTTGTTCCTTTTGGAGAAGACTATGAGATCCCAAGCGGATCTGATGAAGAAAATCATTCTGCTGCTTCGTTAGAGCAGATTGATGAAGAAATTAAAGTGGAAGCAATCCCTTCAACCCCAATCATTTCCTCGCCTATGCCTCAGTTCACAGCTGAAGAGGCCGGTGTTGAGGAACTTGAAGAAGATGTGGATATTGGAAGCACAACGCCAGTGATGAACGATGACTTTTGGGAAAGTCAGCATCCAAATTCTCCACTCTTCACCCCAATCCAATAGATACATCAGTCCCCTGCTCCAACTGTTCAAATGGGCTCTGAAGAAACTCATCCCACTTCATCTGTCAATGAAGAAAATCCAGCCACTAGTGCTGATGAACCTGCTACTACTGATCCTCAGACTGCACCCGTTGAGGAACAAGAAATTCCTCAGCCTGAAGAACCTGAGCTCGCGATTCCTGAGGTGTTGATGCAACTCACTGACAACCCTCTGCCAAAGCCAAAGAATCCGTTCTCAAGCAAACAGAAGTTCAAGGCTGAAGATTTCTTTGCCGAGCATGTATTCTTCACTGATTATAATCCATATGATTCTGCTCGCAGAAGGAAGAGGTGTTTCTGGACTGCCAGCCAAGCCAATTTCTATTCCTCAGTGCTCTTCAACAAAGACAAAGTCTTCGATCATGCACATATTCCTCATGTGGACATGGAGTCTCTGCCCGGCTTTGAGCCAGTCCTCAGTGTTCTTCACGACGCAGGACTTCTGAATTTCTGCACTGATATCTGTGACTGGAATGAAGAACTCATTCTTCAATTCTATGCAACTCTGCACATCACCGGAGACGCTGAAGATGTGAACTCATGGGTATTAGACTAGATGTCTGAAAATACTCACTACAAGGCACCAGTAACTGAATTGCTTCGTGCTCTACCACTCAGTCCTCCACTTGATGGTGCTCGTTGTGTCTACAACGAACCGGAACTTTCAAATCACTATATGCAAGTGCTGATGAAGCCTTTGAAGCCAAGGCAGGCCCCACGAACCAAATTCCTCATCAAGGAATTACTCTATGTGCCTCGGACTGTCTATCGAATTCTGACGAAGACAATGAGTACTATCAAAGGCCACGACTCAAATGATGAAGAAGTCGTTGGCATCATGAAGAATATGCTTTTCAACATCATTCATGGTGTTCCCGTCAACTTCCATGATTTCTTCATGAGGACTCTGGCCAATATTTCTATGTCACCATTCGAGCTGAAGCCCTATGCTCCTTGGATTATGAGATTCATCAGGGCAAGATCTTCACTGAATTACAAAGCTGACACTCTGAACCACGGTAGCTACTTGCCTCCCATTGAAGTCCTCAAACGGACAGTTTCATCAGCTGATGATAAAGGCAAGGCCGTTGCTGTGATCGATGAAGGCATTCGTCCATTGGATGGTCAATTTCGCAAGGCTGCATCTTACTCTACCAATGACGATTCTGCCACACATGACTCTGCCGCAAATACCTCAGCCAAGAAAAATCCTCAAGCCACAGCACCCAGGGTGATGACTGACCGTGAGTTACTCCTCAGTCTTCATCAGAAGGTTGATCGCAATCACAAATGGGTAAAGCGTCAGTTTGGTGCACTTCTTCACAATATGACCTCAACACACAATGCAGTGAAGAAGAACCAATACTACCTTCATGAAACCTTCAACCGCACCTGGGCTGTCCTCACTCATGTCTATAGCGCTGAAGAACTGAAGACTATGGGTCTCAAGGAAGAATTTGACTGGTCTGCACCTCCTCTGAAGAAATTCAAGAGGGTCAAAATTCCTCCACTGGTGGCCAACTCTTATTCTTCATCGCGTGACACTGATGAGTATGAAGATTTGGACGACACTGCGGCAGGCCCTGCTATAACAAACAACCCCGACAACGCTGGCGCTCCTCCATCGACTTGAAATTCTTCAGGGGCGTTAGTCCTCAGTTTCAATCCTTTTGGTCATTTGATGACAAAGGGGGAGAAATCTGAGTTAGTCTTCAAGCGGGTCTATATTAAGGGCATTTTTTTAAGTTACAACTTCGTTCTTCTGAAACTTTTATTTGGATCGAGTTGTAATCTTAAACCCGATGGTGCGCTGATACTTTTGTTGCATTATGCTTTGCATGCTTATTCCTCGTTAATGACATTGCACGCATGCAGAATCTCATCAGGCACCATATTTCATCATGCATTTCAAATTCTTCATATTATATATCAAATGCGTGTATGAATTACAAGATATAGGGGGAGATCTCCATGATTCAACTCTTCAAATGTGCATTGCCTCAAAAGCAAATTCCTCACTATGCACATCTTCAGGGGGAGTTCTTCTATATCTTGAAATCAAATTCCTCAATATCAATGTATACACTTCATATGTTTATCCCCGTTGAAACTTAACCTATGTTGTCATCAATCACCAAAAAGGGGGAGGATTGTAAGTGCATCTAGTGCCCCTTAGTGATTTTGGTGTATTGAAGACTTATAGGTTAAGGGACTAATGCATTTATGAGTGTACACAGGTCTATAAGTCTATGAGGAGTTTGATATTTACAGAGAAAGTCGACCCCTAAAAATGAAGTTCTTCAACTGAAGACTTTGGTATTCTGAAGACTTTCTGAAGACTTTGAAAGTGAAGAAATTGGTGTGACCTTGAAGACTTGGTATTCATTTGTGGAACATGAAGCGTGAAGACTTTTGTTTTCGTAGTTTCATTTTCTCTTTCTTGGGTCATAGGAAACACCGTACTGTTAAAGGGGGTCGAGGAAATACTAAGGAAAAATTTCCATGTGATGCTCAACTCAAAATCCTACACCTACCAATCCCTTCGAGTGAAGCCTTTGGAAATCTCATATAGTTCAGTCACTTTCTTCAGTGACAGAGACGAAGTTCTTCTGGTCGCTGATGAATTTGTTCTGACTGAGGAGTTAGGAATTCGTCAGTGCGAATTACCTACACAGTGAGGAACATGATAGCCCTGAGGAATTTGAGAGTCAAATTTCCGACCGTTGCTGTGCTGCGCGCCAGCTATCCCAAAATATCTTATCCACCTAACGGTCATATCATTGAGGGGCATTTATGTCTTATCATGTCGGGCTGCTCCCTAGGCTATAAATATCCGCCCCCTACAACCACTAGCTGGTTGGCTGCTCCGAGAGAACTTGACACTTGTCATTTGAGAGCAACCCATCCTCCGAGGACTTTGAGCGAAAATCATCGAGTGAGGAAAACCCAAAACCAAACCCCTACAAACCCAAAGTGATTGAGCATCACTGAAGAAATTGATCCTGCATGGATCCGACGCTTGTTACCTTTGAAGACTGTGCTTCTTCCAGACGGTTAGGCGTCAAGGTCTAGAGCATCCAAGAGGAATTGTGGATCGCCGAGTGACCAAGTCTGTGAAGGTTTGGAAGTCGCCTGAAGTCTTACCACGAGTGATTGGACGAGGTCTGTGTGACCTTAGTTCAAGGAGAATACGGTGAGGACTGGGTGTCTTGAGCTGCATGCTCAGGGACTGGGTGTCCGGGACTGTGTGTCCTCGAGTTTAAATACTCAGCCGCTCCAACCAGACGTACAACTGAGACAGCAGTTGGAACTGGTCTACCACATCATTGTCTTCACCAACCTAACTGGTTCTATTTCCTCAACCCTTTCATTTCCTCATTACTGTGTTGAGTGTTTGTTCATATCTGTGTTTGAAGACTTTGACTGAAGACTTTCTCAATTTCCTCAGTTCAATTTCTTCAGTCTGTTTGTCTTCATCTTGTGTTATCCTGTGATTACGCTTTCTGTACTCTGTGCTAGTCTTCATTACATCATGATGACCATGCTTGTATTCTGTTATGCTTACTTCTGAGTACTTATTCCGCTGCTAAGAGTTCTTCGCTAAGGAATTTCCTCACCGGGAAATTCCTCAGTGAAGAATTCATAAAAATCGCCTATTCACCCCCCCTCTAGTCGACATAACGCACTTTCAAGAAGCCTCCTCCAAGCTTCTGGGAGACTCTCTTCTTCAATTTGCACAAAATTATATATTTCCCTCAAGGCAGCTTGTTTCTTATGAGCAGGGAAATATTTAGCAGAGAAGTAATAAATCATATCCTGGGGACTACACACACAACCAGGATCAAGAGAATTAAACCAAGTCTTAGCATCACCCTTTAATGAGAACGGAAATATCTTAAGGATATAGTAGTAGCGAGACTTCTCATCATTAGTGAACAGGGTGGCTATATCATTTAACTTAGTAAGATGTGCCACAACAGTTTCAGATTCATTGCCATGAAAAGGATCAGATTCAACCAAAGTAATTACCTCGGGATCGACAGAGAATTCAATCCTTATCAGTAACAAAGATAGGTGAAGTAGCAAAAGTAGGGTCATATTTCATTCTAGCATTTAGAGATTTCTGTTTCCATTTAGCTAGTAACTTCTTAAGATCAGATCTATCATTGCAAGCAAGAATAGCTCTAGTATTTTCTTCATCCATAACATGACCCTCTGGAACAACAGGCAATTCATACTTAGGGGGAGAACCTTCATCATCACTATATTCAATAATATCATCTTCAATAATTTCATTCTCTCTAACCCTAGCAAGTTGTTCATCTAGAAATTCACCTAGTGGCAAAGTAGTATCAAGCACAGAAGTAGTTTCATCATAAGTGTCATGCATAGTAGAAGTGGCATCATCAATAACATGCGACATATCAGAATTAATAGCAGAAGCAGGTTTAGGTGTCGCAAGCTTACTCAAAACAGAAGGAGAATCTAGTGTAGAGCTAGATGGCAGTTCCTTAACTACCCTCGTAGTTGAGGGAAAAATCTTAGTTCTTTCGTCTTTCAAGTTCCTCATAGTGACCAGCAGATATAAATCCCAAGTGACTCAAAGAATAGAGCTATGCTCCCCGGCAACGGCGCCAGAAAATAGCCTTGATAACCCACAAGTATAGGGGATCGCAATAGTTTTCGAGGGTAGAGTATTCAACCCAAATTTATTGATTTGACACAAGGGGAACCAAAGAATATTCTCAAGTATTAGCAGTTGAGTTGTCAATTCAAACACACCTGGATAACTTAGTATCTGCAACAAAGTATTTAGTAGCAAAGTAGTATGGAAGTAACGGTAACAGTGGCAAAAGTAATGATAGCAGTTTTGTAGTAATTGTAATAGCAGCAACGGTAAAGTAAATAATCAAAGCACAATATGCGAAAAGCTCGTAGGCATTGGATCACCGATGGATAATTATGTCGTATGCGATTCCTCATGCAATAGTTACAACATAGGGTGACACAGAACTAGCTCCAGTTCATCAATGTAATGTAGGCATGTATTCCGAATATAGTCATACGTGCTTATGGAAAAGAACTTGCATAACATCTTTTGTCCTACCCTCCCGTGGCAGCGGGGTCCTAATGGAAACTAAGGGATATTAAGGCCTCCTTTTAATAGAGTACCGGACCAAAGCATTAACACATAGTGAATACATGAACTCTTCAAACTACGGTCATCACCGAGAAGTATCCCGATTATTGTCACTTCGGGGTTGTTGGATCATAACACATAATAGGTGACTATAGACTTGCAAGATAGGATCAAGAACTCACATATATTCATGAAAACATAATAGGTTCAGTTCTGAAATCATGGCACTCGGGCCCTAGTGACAATCATTAAGCATAGCAAAGTCATAGCAACATCAATCTCAGAACATAGTGGATACTAGGGATCAAGCCCTAACAAAACTAACTTGATTACACGGTAAATCTCATCCAACCCAGCACCGTCCAGCAAGCCTACGATGGAATTACTCACGCACGGCGGTGAGCATCATGAAATTGGTGATGGAGGATGGTTGATGATGACGACGACGACGAATCCCCCTCTCCGGAGCCCCGAACGGACTCCGGATCAGCCCTCCCGAGAGATATTATGGGTTGGCGGTGGCTTCGTATCGTAAAACACGATGAAACTTCCTCTCCGATTTTTTTCTCCGCGAAAGCAAATATATGGAGTTGGAGTTGAGGTCGGTGGACGTCCAGGGGGCCCACGAGGTAGGGGGCATGCCCAGGGGGAGGGGGCGTGCCCCCACCCTCGTGGACAGGGTGTGGCCCCCCTGGCACTAATTCTTTCGCCAGTATTTTTTATTAATTCTGAAAAGTTGCTCCGTGGGTTTTTAGGTCATTCCGAGAACTTTTATTTCTGTACAAAAATAACACTATGGCAATTCTGCTGAAAACATCGCCAGTCCGGGTTAGTTCCATTCAAATCATGCAAGTTAGAGTCCAAAACAAGGGTAAAAGTGTTTGGAAAAGTAGATACGATGGAGACGTATCAGTCTCCCTCCTTGATGAAATCTCGGATGGAGTTGAAGCGTCTCTTGATGTGTTTGGTCTTTTTGTGAAATCTGGATACCTTCGCCAAGGAAATTGCTCTAGTATTTTCACAAAAGATTTTCATTGGACCCGATGCACTAGGTATTACACCTAGATCGGATATGAACTTCTTCATCCAGACTCCTTCATTTGCTACTTCCGAAGTAGCTATGTACTCCGCTTCACACGTAGATCCTGCCATGATGCTTTGCTTGGAACTGCACCAACTGACGGCTCCACCATTCAATAAAAATATGTATCCAAATTGCAACTAGAGTCATCCGGATCAGTGTCAAAGCTAGCATCGACGTGACCACTTGCGACAAGCTCTTTGTCGGCTCCATAAATGAGAAACATATCCCTAGTCCTTTTCATGTCTGGTACAAAAAATAGCATACATGATAGAGCCTATGGCTGAGGCATAGGGAATGACTTTCATTTTCTCTCTACCTTCTGCAGTTGTCGGGCATTGAGTCTGACTCAACTTCACACCTTGTAACACACACAAGAACCATTTCTTTGACTAATCCATTTTCAACTTCTTCAAAAATTTATCAAGGTATGTGCTTTGTGACAGTCCTATCAAGCGTCTTGATCTATCTCTATAGATCTTGATGCCCAATGTATAAGCAGCTTCACCGAGGTCTTTCATTCAAAAAACTCTTGTTCAAGTATCCTTTTATGCTATTCAGAAATTCTACATCATTTCCAATAAATAATATGTCATCCACATATAATATTAGAAATGCTATAGAGCTCCCACTCACTTTCTTGTAAATGCAGGCTTCTCCAAAGTCTGTATAAAACCATATGCTTTGATCACCTCAACAAAGCGTATATTCCAACTCCGAGATGCTTGCACCAGTTCATAAATGGATTGCTGGAGCTTGCACACTTTGTTAGCACCTTTAGGATCGACAAAACCTTCTGGTTACATCATATACAACTCTTCTTTAAGAAATCCATTAAGGAATGCAACTTTGACATCCATTTGCCAGATTTCATAATCATAAAATGCAGCAATTGCTAACATGATTTGGACAGACATAAGCATCACTACGGGTGATAAAGTCTCATTGTAATAAACTCCTTGAACTTGTTGAAAGCCATTTGCATCATTACCATCAGCGTCAATCTTCTTCTTGAAAATCCATTTATTCTCTATGGGTCGCCAATCATCAGGTTGATCCACCAAAGTCCACACTTTGTTCTCATACATGGATCCTATCTCAGATTTCATGGCCTCAAGACATTTATCTGAATCTGGGCTCATCATAGCTCCTTCATTGTTCATAGGTTCATCATGGTCAATAACACGACCTCCGGAACAGGATTACTGTACCACTCTGGTGTGGATCGTGCTTTGCCAGACCTACGAGGTTCTATAGCAGCTTGATCCGTAGTTTCGTGATCTTTATCATTAGCTTCCTCTCCAGTTGGTGTAGGCATCACAAGAACATATTTCTCAGATGAGCTACTTTTCAAATTGAGAGCAGGTACAATTACCTCATCAACTTCTACTTTCCTCCCACTCACTTCTTTCGAGAGAAACTCCTTCTCTAGAAAGGTTTCGTTCTTAGCAACAAAAATCTTGCCTTCAGACTTGTGGTAGAAGGTGTACCCAATTGTTTACTTATGATATCCTATGAAGACACACTTCTCCGATTTGTGTTCGAGCTTATCGGGCTGAAGCCTTTTGACATAAGCATCACATCCCCAAACTTTAAGAAACGACAGCTTAGGTTTGTTGCCAAACCCCAGTTCATATGGTGTTGTCTCAACAGAGTTTGACGGTGCCCTATTTAAAGTGAATGCAATTGTCTCTAATGCATAACCCCAAAATGATAGTGGTAAATCGATAAGAGACATCATAGATCGCACCATATCCAATAAAGTGCGGTTACGACGTTCGGACACACCATTACGCTGTGGTGTTCTGGGTAGCGTGAGGTGTGAAACTATTCCACATTGTTTTAAATGAAGGCCAAACTCATAACTCAAATATTATCCTCCACGATCAGATCATAGAAACTCTATTTTCTTGTCACGATGATTCTCCACTTCACTCTGAAATTCTTTGAACTTTTCTAATGTTTTAGACTTGTGTTTCATTAAGTAGATATACCCATATCTGCTCAAATCATTTGTGAAGGTCAGAAAATGATGATACCCGCCACGAGCATCAACACTCATCATACCGCAGACATCGGTATGTATTATTTCCAATGAGTCATTAGCTCGTTCCATTGTTCCGGAGAACGGAATTTTAGTCATCTTGCCCATAAGGCACGGTTCACAAGTATCAAATGATTCATAATCAAGTGATTCCAAAAGTCCATCTTTATGGAGTTTCTTCCTGCGCTTTACACTGATATGACCCAAATGGCAGTGCCAAAAATAAGTTGCACTCTCATTATCAACTTTGCATCTTTTGGCATCAATATTATGAATATGTGTATCATCACGATGAAGATTCAATAGAAATAGACCACTCTTCAAGGGTGCATGACCATAAAAGATATTACTCATATAAATAGATCAACCATTATTCTCTTATTTAAATGAATAATCGTCTCGCACTAAACAAGATCCAGATATAATGTTCATGCTCAACGTTGGCACCAAATAACAATTATTCAGGTCTAAAACTAATCCGGAAGGTTGATGTAGAGGTAGCGTGCCGACGGCGATCACATCGACCTTGGAACCATTTCCGATGCGCATCGTCACCTCGTCCTTAGCCAATCTTCGTTTAATCCATACGAGTTACAAATATAGTGAATCGAACCGGTATCAAATACGCAAGCACTACTACGAGAATTAGTAAGGTACACATCAATAACATGTATATCAAATATACCTTTTTTCACTTTGCTATCCTTCTTATCCGCCAAGTACTTGGGGCAGTTCCACTTCCAGTGACCAGTCCCTTTGCAGTAGAAGCACTCAGTTTCAGGCTTGGGTCTAGCTTTGGGTTTCTTCCCGGGAGTGACAACTTGTTTGTCATTCTTCTTGAAGTTCCCCTTCTTTTTACCCTTGCCCTTCTTCTTGAAACTAGTGGTCTTGTTAACCATCAACACTTGAAGCTCCTTTTTTATTTCTACCTTGCAGCCTTTAGCATTGCAAAGATCTCGGGAATAGTATTTTCCATCCCTTGCATATTGTAATTCATCATGGAGCCTTTGTAGCTTGGTGGCAGTGATTGAAGAACTCTGTCAATGACAAAATCATCCAAAAGATTAACTCCCAGCTGAGTCAAGTGATTATGGTACCCAGACATTCTGAGTCTGTGCTCACTAACAGAACTTTTCTCCTCCATCTTGCAGCTATAGAACTTGTTGGAGACTTCATATCTCTCAACTCGTGCATTTGCTTAAAATATTAACTTCAACTCCTGGAACATCTCATATGGTCCATGACGTTCAAAATGTCATTGAAGTCTCGATTCTAAGCCGTAAAGCATGGCACACTGAACTAACGAGTAGTCATCAACACACGACTTCCAGGCATTCTGTTGGTGCAACAGACCCTGGGTCTATTGCCCTAACTGTGCATAAGCACAAGATCTAGATTGAAGCCTCAGATCAAGAAGAGTCGGATACCAAGAGACTCGAAGACCCAACCAACAGATCAGAAAGGGCCAAGGCCAAGCCAGAGGATCAAAATATCGTCAAGGTAGAAGCCTCCCTTGCCGGGAAGGCGAGCCCAGCAAGGGGCAAGGCCACCCCCAGAAGAAGACGGCCGAGGTATCCCGGCAGGGCCTGCCGGGACTCGCGGAGACCATATCACCTCACCGACTACTCCACCACGACCCCCATCATCGATTAGTGCGGTGTCCAACCACAAAGTGATTAAGTGGCAACCATTCACCACATGGCGGCCACTTCCTACCAAGGAAACCTATAGATGACACCCGTCCTATGATGTGTCAGACGAGTAGGCATGGAGCTGGCAAGATAGCCCGGGAAGCCTTGCCGGGCAACCAATGATGTGACACTAAGCGGTGCATTAAATGCACACTAACGGCCTGCAGAGTTAGGTATGATAGCACTATTTGCTATCATATCAATGTCTAATGACTAATTTGCCATTGTGGTGACCCCTTAGCCTATAAAAGGAGGCCCATGGTAACTGTTCGAGAGGTTGGAAAGTTAGATCACTTTCACCCTCATACGTGCATAGTCGCTACCGCCCCGAAGCAACCCCTGCCGGGAAAGTGTACTATGCACCACCACCACTTTTCCACCATCAATCCACCAAAGTAGGAGTAGGGTTTTACGCCTCACGGTAGCCTGAACCTGGGTAAAACTGCCCGTGTGATCTCTGTCACACTGCCCCATGTTGGTCTGCTCTTTGTGCAACGCGACTCCCCCCCGTCGAACCAGCAAGGGGTCATCCTGGTCCCATAGGTGGGTGTGGTTTCCCGTGACATCTTTTGTGCGCCAGGTAGGGGGATTGCTTGTGCGAACCTAAAGACGCAAGCATCACATCATCTTCATCGCCATCTGCATCTTCGACGGTGCCATCGACCATGGCGCGCAAGAAGAAACCTGCTTCTTCACCTCATCCAGCCACCTCAAAGGCCCCGCCGCCCGTGGCCTCCAATGCTGCGGGAGGCCTGGAGACGCACGAGGACGTGAGCGCTGCTGGGGATGTGGTCGGAGTAGGCGGCACCGCCACACCATCCCCCGCGGCCGACGCATGAGCAGGAGACGCAGGAGGAGAGCAACATCAGCAACACCTCGACGACCGCAATCCGTTCACCGACGGGCACACCCACAATGATGGTGCTCGGTCTAGGGAGAACCGCCGCCCTCCGGCCACCCCTGCCGCAGGCGTAACCGCTGCACGTGCGCTTTCCCCCGGGCGGGTCAACCAAGCTGATGCGCCCATCGGAGATGATGGCCCTCGAGCGCCTCCGTCTCACCACCCTGCCACCCAGGTGGTCGCATCGCAACAGCGAGAGCGTAGTGCTGCCGCCGCTGGCTTCGTTAGGAGCCGAACAACGGCGCGATCGACTTCATCATCATCTATGCCAAGAACAGCCTCGGAGGCCATGGTGAGGGCTCAGCTGCTGCTGAGGTTTCCACCAGTGGCCGAGAAGATGGACGAATGGCGTGCTACCATCCAAAGTCTGCTCGGTTTCTCCAAAGCTAAGGGTTCATGACGAGCTGCCCCGCCATGACCTCCTCAAGCAACAGCAACGGCCCATGCTACTTCTCATACGGAAGGAGCCATCCCCATGGTGCAGTCCCCACCATGGCAGCCGGCACAAGCGCGGCCAAATCAAGACCCCGATGACGTCTTGATGGCCTCCTCTGATCCTCGAGCACGTCCGGGCCAACGGCGAACTACAGAAAATAGGCGGAGAGGAGACACGTGTGTCATCGAGCAGCGCGACGGTGACCTGCTCCAAGCCGACGGGCGTGACGGCCCTGACGCCGACGAGCCCATGCTCGGTGTTGGTGGGCCCATGCCCTTCAAGGTTGGCTGCCCTGCCTTCACCCGTAAGCTACGGTAAGTCTGTTGGTCGTTTGTTCGCATGTTCAAGCCAGAGATACCTGAGAAGTACGACGGGAGGCTGAACCCGGCAAAGTTCCTGAGCATCTACACCATCGCTGTTCAGGCTACCAGGGGAAGAGATGAGAAGGTGTTTGCCAACTACTTCCCGTTGGACCTCAAGTCCAACGTGAGGTCTTGGTTGATTCATCTGCCGGAGAACTCTATTTCATCATGAGCAGAATTGTGCCACGAGTTCATCGGCGCTTTCACCGGTGGCCACCAGGAGCCGGGCCGTCCTAGCGATCTGCAGCTTCTCCAACAGAAGGACGAAGAAACCCTCTGTGAGCATTTATAGAGATTCAGTAAAGTTCATAGAAATATTCCAAATATCCATCCGGTAGCCGTGATAGCTTCCTTCTAGTCCAATGTGCGCAACCGCCGGAACCGTTCTAAGATGAACGTTGTCGGTGTCAAAACCGGCGGATCTCGGGTAGGGGGTCCCGAACTGTGCATCTAAGGCTAATGGTAACAGGAGGTAGGGGACACGATGTTTTACCCAGGTTCGGGCCCTCTCAATGGAGGTAATACCCTACTTCCTGCTCGATTGGTCTTGATGATATGAGTATTACAAGAGTTGATCTACCACGAGATCATAGAGGCTAAACCCTAGAAGCTAGCCTATGATTATGATTGTTGTCATCCTACGGACTAAACCCTCCGTTTTATATAGACATCGGAGGGGGCTAGGGTTATGCAGAGTCGATTACAGAGAGGGAAATCTACATATCCGAATATCCAAGCTTGCCTTCCACGCAAAGGAGAGTCCCATCCGGACACGGGATGAAGTCTTCAATCTTGTATCTTCATAGTCCAACAGTTCGGTGAAAGTATTTAGTCCGGTTATCCGAGGACCCCTAAATCCAGGACTCCCTCAGTAGCCCCTGAACTAGGCTTCAATGACGATGAGTCCGGCGTGCAGATTGTCTTCGGCATTGCAAGGCGGGTTCCTTCTCCGAATACTTCGTAAAAGATTTAGAACACAAGGATCGTGTCCGGCTCTGCAAAACAAATTCCACATACCACCGTAGAGTATAATATTCCACAAATCTAATCTGCTGACAGCTTGTTACAACATGACATCACGCCACGGTCCGGTCATTATTTGAACCGTCTTTCTCAACCCGCTACTGCACGTAATGCGAGGCGGTTTCCTTGACACGTCTTGTCTAAGCAGAGATCGTGTCCCCTTATCACAGGATTCTCATCAATACGGGTATGGGTAACCCAACCGCACCATCAATCGTGGCGCTTGGGAAATAAGCGATTTTAACGGGCAAGTGGGGAGGCGCACAAATTCTACCGCCTTTATAAAGATATAAGGATTCTCCTCTTTCACCCACGCCTCCTTCCTTCTTTGCTCATACATTCTCGCACGCTCGAGCTCCAGCACCCCAGTTCTGCCTTTCTACGCACAGCCGGACATGTCCGGAGCGGGAGGCAAGTGGATGGCTTCCTTCGTCAAGGAGGAGGACATTACGGAGCTCCGAGCGACCGGATACTTCGCCGCAGACATCGCGCACCAGCTCCCGGATGCAGGGCAGATCATTCCGACTCCTGGACCCCACAAGAGGGTCGTGTTCCTCGCCCACTTCGTCCATGGACTGGGATTCCCCCTCCACCCATTTGTCCGTGGGCTCATGTTCTATTACGGGCTGGATTTTCATGATCTGGCCCTTAATTTCATCCTCAATATCTTGGCGTTTATCGTCGTGTGCGAGGCTTTTCTCCGCATCAGGCCCCACTTCGGCATGTGGCTAAAGATCTTCAATGTGAAGCCAAAGATTTTGGTCGGCCAGCAGGCGGAGTGTGGAGGCGCCATGGTGGGCAAGATGCCCAGCGTCACCTGGCTCGAAGGCTCCTTCGTGGAGACCGTGAAGGGGTGGCAATCGAGGTGGTTCTACATCACCGAGCCGCGCGACGCCAACTGGGTGGCGTCCCTCGAATTCCGATCCGGCATCCCCGTGCGGCTCACATCCTGGAAGAAGAAGGGCCTAACCTGGGGTGCGTCCGCGGAGATGACCGGACTCCAGAACTGCGGCAAAAACATGACAACCAAGAAGATCAAGCTTGTCAACATGGTCCAAGTCATGCTATTTCGTCGGATTCTCCCATGTCAAAGACAGGCATTCAACCTATGGGAGTTCGACGCGGCCCAACACCAGACACTGCAAGAGCTCTTCGACACGATGCACAAAGACGTTTGGAAGGTGTTGTTCAAGGCCAGCGAAGTTCCTCCTCCCACCAACAAGGACCACGGACTCAGCGCCAAGCGCCACGCCAATGCGGTAAGCATTCTACATTTTGCAAGATGTGCCTTTTCTCAGTATGTTCGTGGGAGAAACTTAAGCCATCATACTGATCTAACAGTATTATGTGGCAACGGCGGAGCGGATCGACTGTCCGGCTCCTTTGCCTGAAGATCCAACAACCGCTCTCCTGACGGAGATGCTGGTTCTGGCACCCTATAGGTGCCAGAGAAGAAGGCCAAGAAAAAGGCCACGAGGACCAGAAAAAGTCTCCGGCGCAAGGTGGTGTCGGACTCATCATCCGAAGACACCAAGGCGCACTCCTCCAATGACAACGAGGAGGAGGAAGAGGAAAACCCTCTCCCCCAAATCGAGGGGGAAAAGAAAAGGAAGGCCGCCCCTTCCGGGGAGGCCGAAGGGTCCAAGAAGGGAAGGACCCTCCTTCCGAACCACTCCACAACTGCCGCCTACAGCGAGGAGGAGTGGCTACCCAGGGCCAAGCCCCTGGCGAAGTCGTAAGTGTTCGGATGCCATAATACCTCTTGCATGTTTTTAGCTTCACTTATGATGTCAAGATTTGCTTGTGCAGCCCGTCCAAAGCCCACATCAACTCGTCCTCCTCGGATGGGTCCTTGAGCTCGTTGAAGATGAACAGTTATTCGCTCCCGACGGCCTCTACTTCCCGGCCCGCGGATGACACCGAGGTGTTATCTCAGAGGATACCGGGCCAGGAGGAGGTAGTCCTGGAGACGCCTCAAGGCGAGACTCCCAATGCCGGGCTCATGGGGGGAAGATCCCCATGGATTCGGACGAGGGGGGTCGCAGCAGGCTTGGCCCCTACTACTAGGAAAAGGCCTACTAATGGCGCACCGGTTTTGCCTACTAATGGCGCACTACCGGCGCGCCATTACTATCATGCCACTAGTATTTTTTACTAATGGCGCACCTCTGGTGCACCATTAGTATCTGGTATACTAATGGCGCACCACGCAGTGCGCCACTAGATACTAATGGCGCACCACATAGAAGTGCGCCATTAGTAACATTTTTTTCAAAAAAAATTCAATTTTTTATTCAATTTTTTGTATTTTTTTTCATAATCTCAGGTCACTATGGCTTAATCTCGGGTCAATATGTTTAAACTCAGGTCAAATCACACTCCGTGGTCAAATTTCCCGAAAGGTCACCCATCCTCACACTACTCCAGCCCAAGCACGCTTAACTTCAGAGTTCTATCCAACCCCAGCAACAGCTCACTTCACAGGCACTTGTTGATATATCTAGCATATCAATCCTATTATACCTTGTTGATGTCTAGGACTTTGTTCATGTTCATGACTATGATGAAATTTTGAAAATATTTCAAACTTCCCGGTCATATTACGTATCATTTTTTGAAAAACAATTCAAAAAAATTCAAAATCATTTTTTTTGAATTTTTTTGCCTCTAGATCTTGAAAGCCCCGTAACTTTTTTTCTGTTAGGTTTTTGGGGATTTTGAAAATGTTTAACGAGGTTCCTCGTGTTAAATTCGAATGTAACTTTTTGAGTAGATGATTTTTCATATATAAAACTTTTTAATCCGAGTTCGTATGCAAAAGTTATGCCCATTTTACAAATTTCCAGAGAGATTTTGCAAATAAAGTCAAAATTTATATTTGTAAATTTTCCCAACAACTAGACCACATATCACATGGGAAACTTATTTTCTTTTATGTTTTTGACATTTTTATCATTTTTTTATTTTTTAAACTGAAAAGGCGGTCCACAGGGGGGGGTGCATTCGGTGGAAGCTAGGCAAACTAGTAATGGCGCACCGTGGGGTGGTGCGCCATTAGTAGTTAAACTAGTAATGGTGCACCACACCCATGGTGCGCCTTTACTAGTTTTGAAAAAAAAAATTGAATTTTTTATTTATTTATTTTTTGAAAAAAACTTAGTAATGGCGCACCAGTGGACAGTGCGCCAGTACTAGTTAAAACTAGTAATGGCGCACAATCCACTGGTGCGCCATTACTAACAATTTTTTTTCTCAAAACTACTAATGGCGCACGGTGGGTGTGGTGCTCCATTACTATGTCAACTAGTAATGGTGCACCACTCCCACGGTGCGCTATTAGTAGTTTTGAAAAAATTAGAATTTTTTTAGTAATGGCGCACCGTGGGATGTGGTGCGCCATTAGTATTTGCACACTAATGGCGAACCGACACATGGTGCGCCATTAGTATTTAGTAATGGCGCACCACATGTACAGTGCGCCATTAGTGTCCATCCCATCTATAGCCCTTTTCCTAGTAGTGCCCCAGCCGGATACTGCGCCGGAACCTCCAGTGGTTTCGGATTCAGGCAGGCAGCCACCCATCAAGGGGGGCGAGCCGTCTATGCCGATGACCTCTGTCCATCCAGAGGCATTGGATAACTTGGTGGAAGCGCTTCAGAGCGCTTCCCTTGATGAAGGACACCGTACTCTTTTGAGTATGGTGATTGCGAAGGTTCAGTCCGCCAAAAGCGGATTGATCGAAGCCTGCGCCAGCCTCCTGACAGGCTTTGAGGTAAGTATTTTAAATTATGAGAAAGTATCACAGTATAGACAGTAGCCCCTGTTGATCTGTTTGGTGTTCGGGAAGAAAAGACGAACAGAGGATCAAATATTTTTCCCAGGAGTCTAATCATATTATGTCTTTGTGAATAAGCAGGCGTCGCTGCTGGCCGCCGCCGCCGCCACTGCGGGGGTCTCCGGACTGAGGCAGACCCTGGGGCGGGCCGAAGAGGAGCTCGGTCTCGTGAAGAGGCAGCTCGAGGAGAACAAAGGTAAGCAATACCCCATCTGAATGTTATGTATAAAGGAAAACATCATTGATGCTAATAGAAGCACGATGAATTTTACTAGGGGCCACGACCGAAGTGGCGGCCCTTAAGAAGGCGTTGTCCGAGGCCAAAAACAAAGTGGCCAAGGAGCACACTGTGCGCGAAAAACAAGAGGCGTGAGTTGATGAGGTACAACAAGAGCTTCAGGACTTCGTCAAAAAATTCGAGTCCTTGGAGCATGACTCCAAGAGGCAAGAGTCGGAGCTTGCGAAGGCCCGTCAGAGCACACTAGATGACAAGGCCAAAGCCTAGAAGGCCCTATAGGAAATTGAGGCGGCCAAGAAGATAGCTGTGGGTAAGGCTTTCATTATGCAAAGAAAGCATGTGAAAGAGACTTTCCTTTTACTTACCCGAATTCGGAGCTCTCCAGGAGCATTCGCAGATCTGCCGCGCAGCATCTCTGATGCCGCAGAGTTCTATCGGGCTGAGGAGGGGAGCTCGACGGATAAGCTGTTTTGGTCCTAATATATTGGGGCCGAACATCCGATGTCCTTGAGCGACTAGCTAAAGCAACTAGTCGAACTTCACAAGGCAGCCGAACTAGCCATGAAGGACTTCATCGTCCGGCTGTGGCCTGGCGAGCCCCTGCCAAGCAGCTACATCGGCTTTGTCAAGCGGATGGTGAATGCCTGTCCGCGGCTTGAAGTCGTTAAGCGGTTCGTCTGTATTGAGGGTGCACGTAGGGCCTTGGCCCATGCGAAGGTGCACTGGGGGAAGATGGACGCCGAGAAGCTGGTGACAGAGGGGCCGCCGAAGGGCAAGGAGCATCGCCACCCCGAACAGTATTATGAAAATGTCATTAAGGGTGCCCGCCTCGTGGCGGATGAATGTACTAAGAATGTGATATTTGAATGAATGTACTCATGTCATCATGTATTATGAAAACCAGTTCATGTGCACCATGTAGCGCGTGTTAATTTAAAATATTATCTTCTGTGCGGCCATTTAAAAAATCTTGAGAGTTGGCCAGTCGTCGGCTTCCGCCCCCATGTAACTAGTACTGGGGTGTTCAGGATAAGTATAAACACTCTTTATCCAAGTTTTTGGTCCTTTGAAGGATGTGTTTAACGCCACGAACGAGGCAATCGGACTATACAGCTTTATTTCCCTCGCTTAGCCATAGAAGTCTACAATTTTAAATTTTGGCAGAGACCCTAGTATCTGGAAAGCCGGAGTCGGGGTGCTATACACGCCTAAATTGGACGAGGCCGATTCCTCGCCCGAAGCGGAAAAAATCTTTAAGGATTTGAGACCTCTCGAACAGCGACCAGCTCTCGCCTTATCATGACAGTCAGTTTTCGGCTTTCTCTACTGAGGTGCTCGTCCGGAAGAACGGGACACAATCGCAGTAGTTCTCCCTGCGCTACCTTAGCTGATATAGCGGAACGTAAGGTACCAAAACATGGGAGCCGGGCAAACCCAACTATTGACCCAAGACATGATTCGGAGCTGATGCATATAGTGCTATAAGTTCGGGGTGCCGCACTGTCAAAAGTGTTTGGACTTGTCTTGCCAGATTATGGGGTACTGAAGCCCCTGGCAAACTGGTCATACCAAAATGCATGGGTATAATAAATAAGCAGTAAAGAAAAAGGGGTAACTAAACGTAATAGCAAGCTCATGCTATATACTATTTTCCCTTGTTATTCAAATGATACGTCCAAGCGTACATATACAAGTAGTGCGATAAGTAGAATAGGACTGTTTGACACATCTTGACCAGGAGCGGGCGGTATGCGGTTATGCACTACAAAAAAATACACTTCCGTGATGATACGTGTTTGTCACAGTAGGTCGCATTTTTTGTCATGCATGTACATCCATGACGATTTTATGACAGAATCAAGATAGTCATACCTGTGCTGTCGTAGAAGTGTTCCATGACATTACCAAAATTATCATCACGGAAGTGTCCACTTCCATGATGATAAATCGCGCGTCACAGAAGTGCTTTCGTCAAGGGTGACCGACACGTGGCATCCACCGTAACGGAACGCCGTTAAGCTTTCGGGTCGGGTTTTGGATCCGATAACCCGTTAACAGCCTGGACCAATGGGAAATTTCCACGTGTAAAAATCTGATTGGCCGAAGGGAACACCTGTCAGCTCTTCAGTGGGCCAGATGTCGCCCGTCCATTGGAGGAGACATGCCTATTATACGTCGACATGTGGCTGGGCCTAACAGAGGCCCATATAGGTTAAAAAGGCCGACCCAGTCAAAGGCCCATAGTACTTATTCAGGTACTAGTGGGCCAGCCCAATAACGGCCTGCTTAATAAAGGCCCATTTACGGCCCGAAGCCAGATCTGGCCCGTTAATTGTTTGGCCAAAATTTGGGCCCATTTACGGCCCAAAGCCAGATCTGGCCTATTAATTGTTCGCCCAATAATTGGGCCCATTTGTGTCCCGAAGCTAGATCTGGCCCATTAATTGTTCGCGGAATATTTGGGCCCAACTACGGCCCATTGACTTTCGGCCTGTTAGAGGCCTGATGTAGACATGGACCCATTTCAGCCCGGTGTGACTTTCGGCCTGTTTGAGGCCTGATGTAGACATGGCCCATTTCAGCCCGGTGTGACTTCCGGCCTGGGAATGGCCCGTGCTGCCCATGGGCCATATATGGTCCGACAGGACATCGGGCCCACTAATGGCCCGTGCTAAAGGTGGCAACAGTTAAGCCCAACGTGACTTTGGGCCTGTTAAAGGCCTATCACATAATTCGGCTCGTTGATGCCTGTACTAAGCTTTCGGCCTCTTAAAGGCCCATGATATCAGTGGGCCAACTAAGACCCGAGATATGTTTCGGCCTGGTAACGGCCCGTGAGCTAACTGGGCCCAAAATGGCCCGATCTACATTTCAGCCTGCTGAAGGCCCGTCGACGACTAGTGAAAATTGAGGCCCCACATGCATTTTGGCATGCTAAAGGCCCATGGTTTCATCTCGGCCGTAACAGGCCAGTACAATATTCAGCCTATTAATGGCCCAACGCTACTTGGGCCAAACTAAGCGCTGGGTCGACAAAAGGCCCAACTAAAATATAGGCCGGTGTATTTGGGCCTGGTGCAATGTGTGAAGGCCCCTATCATTCGGCCCCAAGAAAGATGCAGGCCGGCCCAATTGTGGCTCGCTAAAAACCAGGCCCGTTAGAGTCGAATGTTTCTGCCCGGTCGACTACATCTGATTTTTTTTCACATAGCGAATGAAGGAAGTAACTAGTAGGAATTAAGAACAAACCTGCTCTATACAATAAAGAAATTACGACATAGTAACTAAGAATAAACCTACACTATACAATAAAGGAGTTAAGGCATATTACATCCACTGGGCATCGAAGTTCGCCACCAGTGATCATAAAGCGCAACGAAGAAGTAGATTACAAAAACTAGGCACCATTGCAGCGTAACAAAATAATACTGAACTGAGACCACTTCCAAGATAGTTCAAGAAAGGTTAGCATTGCGGAGGAGCTGCTGCACAAGCTGCTGAGCAAGGCTGTGAGACCGGCCTAGCATGTCGATCATAGCTTCCAGGTGTAGTTGTTTAGCGATGAGGTTCTCATTGGTGTTCTCTGCAATCTTTCTTAGAGATAGGACTTCAAGTCGAAGTTGAGTTGCAGAATGCCTTTCTGCTAGAACTGATTCAGACAACGAATTCTGTGAGCTTGTCTGGCTGCTAGTCTCAAGTAACTTGAACACTGCATCAAGACAAGACTTTGGGGTTGTCTCGCTATCTTCAAGATGTTTTGCCTTCTTTGCTGCAATATATGTTGGGTTTGTCTCACAGCCTTCAGCAGACTTATGCATGCCATCAGGCATATCACCCTGAAAAAAAGCACAGAGATGACAGGTTTTGCACGTGTATAAACAAAGATGATAAATGTGCTGTCAATTCCATCCAATTTCAAATTAGAAAATAAAGAGTAAGTTCAAAATATCAATAGCATAATTTGGCATTGTTCATAATGCGGGGAGCTTCACCACACTACTGGATTACCATGTCAACATAACAAGCATAGATGAAGGGCAAATAAAATCATTGTATCTATTTTGGATAATGTGCATGGCATGTTGTTCATATCATCAGCCACATCAGTAAGATAAAACAGGAGATGAAAAGGTGCAAACGTGGGCTGCTTCACCACACACTGGATTATAGATCCACAAAAACAAGCATACATATAGGGAGTATTAAGTAATGTGCATGGTATGAATAAGGAATTTGGTTTTACAAGTAAAACTTAGAACTTATGGTTCTTGCGAACACATTTTGGTAGGAACATCAAACTAAACAGTAGTAAACGATAGGGAGTATGAGCAAATTAAATAGCAGTTGAGGATAAAGGCTTTAGAAGGACTGACTTACATTAACAGTTAACACCGGCTTTATAATGCCCTTCTCCATGTCAAGGGAAGGATAACTCAAGAATTTTAGCACAGAATCTTCTTCATAAGCATTGCCTGTACTCTACATTTTATAGAGAGTAATTATAGATATGATAATACTAGAAGGGATAGAGGATAATGAAGATAAGATGCAGATTGATGCTACATAATCAACTACCAATCCCTAGAAGTACAAGCGTTACAGGAAAAATGTACTAACAAGAGCAATGGGCTACACTTCTACACTGGCATTGTCTGTATTCTACTTGTTGGTAAGATTAAATATAGATCTGATCTTTTTTAGTAAATGGTGGGCGGGGGAGATAAGATGCAGAATGCTACACAATGAACCAATCCCTCTTCCCATAATACAAGAGTGTTTTGAACACTGGTGTACTGTACAAAACGTTCTTATATTATGGGACGGAGGGAGTATCTATTAATGTAAGTACAGTGATAGACCACGTTCAGTACTTACAAGAGGACTGCAGAGCTAAACCTCTTCAAAAGCATTGGGTTGATTCTAAATTTATGTAAGAGTCCATACAGATCTTATAATGTCCACCAAATGGACGATTACAAGGCTAACATGTGCAGTGATGCTACATAATCTAACAGCTATGAAACTAAGTATGGTCATACAGGGCAAGAGGTACTCACAAGAGCAATGCAGTGTGTAGTATAGTTGCGAGATTCTACTAACAGTTTTCGTACAAGTGAGACATTATGGAAAATTCAGAAATGTAGTTCAAATTGTGATGTGATATCATAGACAGTACCTTACGCTGCAGCCGAGACCAATGTGTAACAAGATTATTCCAGTCACCGTCGGATAAATGTAGCACCGGAGACTTTACAGAAATTTCATTCAAAGGCTTGCCATCGAAGTGCGCTTGCCTCAGGTAGGAACGATACTTCATCAACGAGTGCTTGAAAAGCGCAACCAACCCTTGCTCGTCTTCACAATCCAGTTTGCTCCTCGCCTATTCAAAAGAATGAAGTCTTGTGTCTTCTGTCAGCAGAAACATATGCAGTAATGACCATGAATAACATTAGTACATTACTTACGCGTAAGTTGGGGAGGAAGACTGGAAATTGTTCTGTGTCTGCAGTATAATCTTTCCATGAAGGAAAGATGCTCACAAAGTTCCTGACAACAAGATAAGCTTCGTCTTCTAAACTAGGAAGAAATGGAACAGGGGTCCTATTTGCTGCAATTGGGGCTCTCTCTGGTACGAAAAGGGATTTGGCAACTGGATTTGGTGTACTCTTTGCTGGAATGGGGGTTTTGCGTCGTAGAGCTGGTACTATGTCAACTGGCATAATCATACTGTTTGCTGCAGTTGGGGTCTGCTGAGTTGGGGCATCAGAAATGACCAGTGTAGTAGGGCTAGAGTCTGCTAGAGTTGGGGTGTTTTGTGGGTCAGGTGATATTGCAACTACACTTAATGGGCTGTTTGATTTATTAGGTGCCACTACCTTTTCCAAATACTTTGCTTGTGCTTCTCCATGATCAGCAATCGCCCTCTTCCTTTTGAAAGTCTGATACACAAGAACAACATTTGAATGGATAAATATGGTATGATGACAGATGGAATATGTACCAAAAATGGACAGGAGGGCGTATTCACATACACAATGTGTAAACTAAGCTAATGGTAGTTCAACAAAGTAGAAGCAATGCAAAGCTTCAGTTGCAAGATATGTGCGAGCAATGTAACCTTGGAAAGTTAGAGCAAGTACCTTGATGGGGGAATAAGATAGGGCATCTTCCTCTGACTCCTCCAGTAGGGAGCTACATTGACTTAGGTCTCCCTCTAGCTCAGAATCACCGTTAGGATCATATTCTGAGCATGAATCCGTAGGTGGAGAGCATTTGCATTGCATTGCATCCAGACTTGATTTCAGTCCCTTAATGCCAAGTTTGACAGCCATGGCATTGTTCTGCTTTATTCTTTTCATCCGCGCAAACTCATAATCATTATGATGTTGTTCAGAATATGAGATTCATGAAAACATAAAAAGTAGTCAGATTATCTATGGAATGCATTGCGGATTCAACTCGAAAAGTGTCTCCCTATAAACTCCTGCATATGCAAAGTTCACCCCCCAACCATGCTGACCAGACCACACACAGAAATACAAACCCCTTATGTCTCTATAACAGGCAGGCACACATTTCAAAACTGAAGTAGGAACATTAGAATCATATGAAATTCGTATTTGAACAAATAAACTAAGCAATTATGAGTGGCATAATGTTTAGCTTCAAGGGTGGAGTGTTGGTAGTGCGACACAAAGCAAGTAGGCAGATTGTATTCCATGTAAAAGACCGAAACCTATGTAAAAGTGGGAAATGACACTTTCTTTCTATACAATGCAGTGTTCGTTCCCCACACATGATGGAAGAGATCACATAGAGAAATACTATTCACTCATGTCTACGGTTCCAGTATTTAGAAATAGGGTGGTCCACCCTAAAAGAATATTGACAACAAATATGACAAGGCAAGCATAGATGTAGTGAATCAATCATTTACTTATGAGCTTACTAGGACAAGTATGAAGAATTGTAACTACAGTAAGAGACCATCCAAAATCTGAATGAAGAAGTTTGTCTAGCACTTATTGTTTGCAACTAATCGACGTGAATAATTGGATATTATATCGAATGAGTAAGAAAGACAAGTAAAATTGTCATCAAATCTGGCTTGAAGTATTAATCTAGGTTAATGTCACTATGACCAACAATCCAAAATGACTAGTGTCTGTTCCGAGGGCCGGAATTTTGAAAACCCTGTGAACTTTAGAGGTACTAAAGATTACCAAAATACATCTAAACCAGTAAGTGTAGGTAGCACTGAGCACACAACAAACCCTAATGACAGTCCTGCCTAATGAGTAATGAATCAATTAGAAAATGGGTGATGAGGAGTGGCTGTTGAGTGTTGAGGACGTATCTCAGGATAAATCGGGTTGGCTTGGTGGGTGCTGCACGCCTGAGCCTTGAACGGACTGGGAAGGTAGGCACGACGGTGCGCCCGGGTAGCGGTGACGCTGTTGGGCGAGCGGCTCCTGGCCTCCTGTTAGTCCGGCGTCTCCTCCTAGAGTCATGCCGTCCGGGGACGGCAAGTCGCCGGCGAGGCAGACGGCTGGGGGCGAGTAGAGATCGAATGCGCGCAGCAGAACAGAGGGGAATCGAGGCCTGGGACGACCCAAAATCCCAGGGTGGGCCAGCCCACCGTGGGCACCCTGTAGAGATACACACCCGAGCGGTGAACATGCATTTTCGAAACTAATTTAGGAACATTTAGCTGACCAATTAAACAACTCTGTTTTAATAATATCAGATTCATATTTGAACAACTAAGCTTGTTTAGCTTGATGGGTGGAGCAGTGTTATTATGACACGAAGCACGTATTCTGATCGTATAGTGATCATAAAAGGGGGAAACTCTAAGCATATTTTTTTTAGCAAAAGAGGGTTTCCCCTCTGATTTCTATTAAAGAAACCACCACGGAACCAACATGATCAATTAAACCCTAAGCATGATCAATTAAACCGTATTATGGCTGTGCCATGGCAGATTTGAAGTTGCAAACCGAAGAAATGATATTTAGCATCCATTCTTTGGTTCGAACTAAGAACTAAATTCTAAGAGATGAAAATAAAGTAGAGTAACCAAGTTAAGATCTATTTTCTGGTTGAGATCAAAAAGTTGAGGAGATATGAAGTACCACCTCTCTTGCGGCGCCGTGTAGGCATCCGGGGGGCGATGGCTGTCGGTGGCGCTGAAGCAGATCTGCGACAGTAGATGGGTGCATCGGGGGATATGTCCCGTTGCGGTGGAAGAGAAGGTCATGTGAGCCGCCCCGGCAAAGAGGACGATGGCGCTGATGAAGCGAGAGGACGCGACGCAAGGCTATTGGTCCCTCGCCGTGGATGAGAAATGTCCATCTCTAGCAGTGGAAGACGCGGTCTTGGTAGGCACTCCGACATGGTGGAGGACGGTGGCGATGGATGTGGTGGAGGACGGCAGTGATGGATGGGGTGGCGGACAGAGGCTGGTGTGGGGATGGGGTGTTCTAGCGCGGACGGTGTATGAATCAGAAAATGGAAGGAGAGGTACGGGGAACCATGTTTTTGGGACGCGTCTGTCTGAAATATGGGAAAGTTACGAACTTAGCCCCCATTTAAAATTTGGACGTCTCGTCGGTTGGGGATAGGACGGTAATCTCGCATCTCGCCAATATTTGCCCAGAGCGATTTCGAGGGAGGAGAGGGTAGTTGGGGCCCATGGTTGGCGCCCATGGTGTATGAATGGGGCTGACAGGTAGGGTGGTTGTGTCACGTCTGAGTGAAGTTACAAACCTGCCCCTATTGAAAATATTAGCCTACATCAATTTCGGCCGACTCGAGTTTGTTTTGTCGCCCACCGTGTATGAATGGGGAATGGAGGGAGAAACAGAGGTCTTTCGGACGAGCTTGAATCAAATGTGTTTTCCCGCCCATGTTTGACGCCCACCGTGTCGGAATGGGCTCAGAGGCAGTCGTGTCACGTCTAATTGAAGTTACTGACCTACCCCTATTTAGAGCAGTGGAAATCGGGCCGATGGATTGTCCGTGTAATGGGTAGATAGTAATTTCCATCTCCCAAACACTTGGCTTCGGGCAGCCGACGTGGGAGTGGACATTTTGCCGCTTCTTTCGAATTTTGGGACAATAAGAATCCACGTTTACCCTGGCAACTAAATTCAAATCCATTTTGTATTCCTATATCAATCTTTATAAATCATTCTACGTGTTTTTATATATCTTCAAAAGGACGAAAAAGATGTATTCCACTGTCATATATGAATATGGTTTACAAATGCCGATACTCAAATTCAGAAGCTAGAATCTAGTTTAAGGTGAATTGGAATATTTGGAACACTTCATGTCCAACTCAAATGTCACACGCAGCATAATGTGTACTCCCATTTAGATATGTACACAAGCGACGTATCAAGATTCAAATACCGAGTCAATCAACCAAGAATGTACAGAACTAACAGACATATAAACACTTATAGAGTATATGGATCAATAATATCAACTAACATACATAAGCGAGGCCGCTGTACTTTTTTTGGCTACAACAACATCCTTTTTTTAGCCAGCATCTTGGCACTTTCCGATGTGTGCCACTTATGGTCCATCTATACTACTACTATTGTTGAATGCACATTTAGCCTAATTGTCATATTTGTAGGTCTGGCACAGCAATCCAAATGAAATGCCTCCGAGTCTTATCAATTAATATAGACTTGTGCTCAAATAAAATTACAAACCAAAAAACCAAAAAAAAATATTACAAGATCTCTAAAACAAATGGTTTGATTGATTACATGAACAGACAACATAAGGGTTATTCAACGATGGAAAGAACATTTCACCTATGATTTACCAAGTAGGAATTTAATTTCCTTTTTCCTTCAGGACCTTAACAATCTGGTCAGTCTCAGCTTGCTTCATTTTGAAATCCACCAAATATTTAATGGTTGTCTTGAGTACTGCTTGTGATTGTGTTGTTTACTTCCTCAACATGTTAACTTCATCTCTAAGTGCAGAAGTAGAATCTCTTTCTACCACTAGTTTAGCCTCTAGAGCATCAGCAGTTGGCAATTCATAATGCACGATTGGGCCGGTGCCACTGATGTGGGATGATGCAACGTCCATGGTGTCCTCGCTCTTTGATCTTTGGCTAACCTGTTTTGCCATTAAAGTTCCGATTGGATTCAGAAAAGTTGAAGTTAGCAAAACATCTCAATTGGGAGTTATAACAGAAAACTAGTTCAACAAACAAGGAATTAAAGAGTTTCAATTGGATGCTGAAAAGTAGTTATTAACATCATTGTAACCCGCTGTTGCAGCAGCAAAGCAGTTAAACAAACAAGTAGATATTTAAGTTAAGGAAAATAGGTAATTCTTAACAGTAAGTATCAAACACATATCTAGGCGCAGTCTACAATATGATTAACAGGATGTGGCATTATGTAATCAGTAGCAAATTAAATTAAGCCAAGCAACATAATTTAACAATTTTGCAATAAGTGGCTAACTAAAATTCCGAGAAGCAGATAACTGAACTTACGCTAGTTCTTTGTACAAGCACACTGCAACTTCTTTTTCGCTTACAAGGTTGTACGAAGGAGTCCATGGCATTAATTGCTTGGATACGCAGTGCCAATACTTCTTTCTTCCCATACTGCATTGGTAAGTCGAATGGTTAATCTGGTCAGATGGTGTGTCCTTGATATGTTATATGAGGACGTGTAGTCAGACTAGTTGTAGCCACACACATCACACTTTTGGCATATCAAGATCTAAGCAATCTACAATAGGATGAAAAGACTGGCATCCTTCACATTATTGGCGAACTCGGTTCATAGAAACAAGCAATTCAACCATTCTGTGGGTAAATCAAAAGCGCCACTAGAATATTTTTCACTACCCAATCATACACGCAAAAAGGGGCGACGCCACCATAGGGGCTGGTATGGGCGGCCGCCTCAGGTGGCTGGAAAGTGTGCACCTAGTTTGAGTCGTCCAGGTTGGCCCAGGCTAGTTTTGTTTGTCCCAACGCACGAGTAGGCAATGTAAAAAATGAAGAAAAATGTTTCAATTTGGATGGGCCAATAACATAAGTGCAAGGCAGGCCCTATAGCAGGCTCGCGGCCCAAACGAGCGCCTCCCATATCGATCGACAGCAGGAAATATCCCAATTGATTCGCTCCAGCCTCCAGTCTGGTTTGCTCCTAACCTAGCCGCCGCTGGACAAACCAACACAGCACTTCCTCGCGCCCTCATTGGAGGGTGGTCGCCAGGCTTCAAGCGAACGGAAGGACAAGAAGATGAAGATCCAACCCTGGGTGTAGCCTGCGTGGGAGGCAGCGGCGACAGCGCGGGCATGGCATCGAGCTTGCGCAAACGGACAGTCAGAGCTTGCAAGAGTAGCATGCGCAACGAGCAGGTACATCACATCCTTGATTATATCTAATTCAACTCTTCAATTTCTGGACAATAGTTAAACCTGGCAGTGTTGTAAAATTGCTTGTATGTAGGGAATCTATGAGAAAATGAACCAATTTCTACTTATTTTGTAACTCCCCCAATCAATACTGAACTGACTGAATCTGATGTATCTAATCAAGTTTCCGATGCAAACATACAAGCTCATGTTGTTCTTGAGCCTGAAGTGTCTAATGAACAGACTGCTAATGAAGGATTTGATGCAAACATTTTACATGCTCCTGGTGATGAACATATAGTGTCTAATGAGGGATCTAATGCAAGCATTTTGCAAGCTCATTGAAGGATTTAGTGTCTAATGATGATCTGCTATGTTGAGAGAGACAGAGATTTGTAGGCATTGATGACAAGCAAATAATAGTGCATTTTCATAGCTTGAGGAAACGTCGAGGCCATCTACCAGAAAGTCCCCGTATCATGACAACATAACAAAATACTTTTCTAATCTGTTGTTTGAAACTATTGGCATACTTGTGCAGGATAGATATATTGATATGCAGTTTGCGCACTGGTTATAGGTGCAATTACACTTCGATATTTTCAGCCAGAGACGAATAATTCAAGCAGGTACAAACCATGTTTGTAGTCCTTGTACACCATGTTGCATTTTGTGTTTTTGGTGCTTGCACCATTTAGTGTTTATAATCTGAACTACTTTGGATCATTAGCTGGTTTTCAAAGTGCATGTAGCTTCACATTTCTCAAGTTATGTTGATTTCCGGAGTGCAAGTGCCTTCGTATTTTTTAAGTTAAATGTTCGCCCCTGGTAACTTGAATTCGTGGATCCGCCACTGCACACAAATCATACACGAATGCCAGTACGAATTTAATGAAATGGAGGGACTTACGCTAGCTCGTTGTACAGGCTCACTGTAGCTCTGCTTGCGCTTGGGATGTTCCATGTACAAGTCCATGTTAACACTTGCTTGGATGTGCATGCCTTGTGCTCCTTGCACCCCCCCTCTGCATTTTTGGCATGGCGAATGGTTGATCAAATAAGAGGAATCGACCTTGATGTTGTACTGGAGGACAGATACTTACAAGGTTATACGGGTGTGCAGGATGTGTACCAGATCCCGTAGCGCCGTCATGCTTTGCTAAAAATGGATTTTCTTGTTTCAGATGATATCTCCAGAAGAAATAAGAGTTAAAGTCAGAGTTGCATAGGCGTGTAAGCTAAGAGAGCAGTGAAAGGATATCCAAACATGGTCGAAACAGTGCACAAGGGAGTGATGTGTGGATACCTAGTTCGGGACGGCATTTGGGCATGCTCGCCTAGCTAGAGTGCAGGGCACTTCAGAGCCGTAGAGGGTGATGCGCTGGCGTTGGCTGGCCGCGCACGGATGTAGATCTTGAGTGGCAGCAGAGCGCTACGATGCGGTGGATGAGACCGTTGGTGAAGCCCCAACTGCCTCGGGGGCAGAGGTGCGACGATGTGCTCGGTGAAGTAGCCCCAGTGAGCTGGGAGACGGTGTCGGTGAAGCGCACCTGATGCGGTGGAACTCTGTGTCTGTGAGGCACGCCGATTGCGGCGGCCGATTATGTCGGTGGACCACTCGGTGCGGTGGACGAGGGCGTAGATGAGGCAGCTCCGGTATGGTGGTGAAGAGCGACCGTCGTCTTCGTCGTCATCGTCCGGCACAGAGGTGGGGAAAGAGACGAGACGAGGGGCGATTCGAACTTTGCTTGGGTTGGCAGCGAATTAGGGATTTGAGCAATCTGCGCACGGAAGGGGACGGTGGAGAAGAGAGATTTTGCAGGGCTGGAATTGGGGCCGCCAGATATTTCAATCCGAAACATGGAAGAGCAAACTTATTTTGTCGTCGTCCTTTTTTTGGGGGGGGGGGAGGGACATGAGGGAGGGAGTGTGGGAGGGAGGGACGAGGGAGGGAGTGGGGGACGGAGGGACGAAGGAGGGGGGTGGGTGGCTGGGTGCTACGTGTCCGTCCGACACACGTGACCACCCCGACAAAACTATGCTTTGGTGCCTTAAGGCACCTGCCTTTGTGTCCACGACATGTGGGCCCAACAGGTGGCTGGCCCACATGTCAGTGACCCAAAGGAAGGTGCCTTTAAGGCACTGAAGCAGCGTCCACCCTGACAGGACCCTGGTCTGCCTGGTGCGCCTACATTTGAGAATGCAAACGAATCTCCTTTCATTTGCAAACGAATCTGTATGTATTACTATGCCCGTGTTTTCCTTGCAATAATTAGTCATTCGAAACGAGATACTCCCTCCGTTCACTTTTGTAAGTCATTTCAGACAACTTAAAATGAACTATTTTGCACATTGTCTGAAATTTCTTCAAGGTCTTATAAAAGTGAACAGAGGGAGTACTATAAATTCATTAATGAGGAGTTATTTGAAAAAAAATCGAAATGGTATCCACGCTAACGTGGATTAGAGTGTGTGTCACACAATTAGTTATTTGAATTAGTGTGTGTGCCATGTAGCGATCTCCAATTCTAACGTGGATTTCGCATTTCACTACATTCACGCTACTTTTTTAATACAAATTCATATGTATATGATTAACACCATGGTAGTGAGAAAACTTTTGGATGGATTCAAACATATGACCTACAAAAAAGCACAACAAATTGAGTCAATGTCAACTTTTTGAAACTTAGTATGGCACGAATTTGAAATAATTACTCGTATGCGTGGTCCTCAGTTCAAATCTTACAATGTACACCAAATTGAAATATCGATGTAAGTCTCGTACTATGTACATTCAACCCCCCCCCCCCGCACACGCTACATACTTCCTGTATCGGTCAATCTTCCTCTCCTAACCACCTTAGGAAGCTATCGGTTTCCAACACACGTTCATTCTTTCTCTCCATGTTTCGATCTCTAAGTCTCTCAACTACACAACCCCTTTTTCCACTCTGTTACCAAATGTATTTACCTCACACACCCGCCATTGCACCCCATGTTGAGCTCTCTCTCTCTCCCCCCCTCTCCTTCTCACCCTCTCGTGCTAAATACATGCATTGCCTATCTAGGCCCCCCAACCTCTCGTGCGCACGCACGCACGCACTTTGTATATCGAGGTCACTCCCTCGAGACTGTCTCACTCTTTCTTCTGCACGACGGGCCACACTCGCTCAATCTTGCTCTCTTTATCTGAGTCTCGTTTAACCTCGTTTTCTTTCACACACAAATGATATATCTCCCTGTTCGGTCCTCGATCGACACACTCTATACTCTCTCACGCAGATTCTCTATCTAGGTCAGTCCATCCAAGCCGCCGCCACTCTTTCGACCTAATGGCGGGCCACGCTCACTCAATCTCTCTCTCTCTCTCTATCTCTATCTCTCTCTCTCTCTCTCTCTCTCTCTCTCTCTCTCTCTCTCTGTGTGTGTGTGTGTGTGTGTGTGTGTGTGTCGATTGACCTCGCTACAAAAACGATATATCACCATGTTTGAGCCCAATTCGACCTATTCACATTGTATACTCTCTCACGCACATTGTCTATCTAGGTCACTATCTCCAACCCGTCTCACTCGTTCGATCGCACAACGACCCTATGTGATCGATTAACCTTGCTTCCTCCCACGCACAAAATATATCTACATGTCTATGACTGGATCATCTCTCAAGCTCTATCTAACAGCCCTCACCCTTGCCAAAATCTTTAATCGGACAATATCTCTCCAGAGCATATATATATATATATATATATATATATATATATATATATATATATATATATATATGTTCAATGAATGTCGGACCACACTCACTTTGTCTCTCTATCTGTATGTCTCTTGATTGACCTCACTTTCTCACACCGTATCTTCCATGCATTGAAGCTACTACCTCTCCATCCCTCGCAAAGCCGGAGCTATTTACATTGCGAGGGGCACTCCAACCTTGGATTAATTTGTGTACGCATTTATTCCGGTCGGTTTAGATTATATTTTCATAGCATTCGGCCCACAACTACTCCAAACACCGTTGCAACCCCCGCAACTCCCCTAGTTGATTTCCCTCTGGCTCGGTCATCGCTCTCTAGCACATCCTTTCTCGCCTTCAATGTCGCACCATGGTATTATAGCAAAAAACTATGTTGTTTTGTTTAATTATTATAAATAAGCTACAAAGCTACACACGATAGTCCACTTGGAATGGAACAAATTTCGACCCACAAATTAAAGTGCTACAAACTACACAGAGAGGGGCCCACATGTCATGAAACAAATTTGGACCCATATACAAATTAAAAAATAAAGGACGAGGATCGAACATGCAACCGGGCCTTCAAGCTGCACGTCAATAGGCAACAGACGTAGAACAACAATGTTTGTTGTACCCCCCTTTGTTCACATAATGTTTTTATATTACACAGCCTAATTAATGGATAAATGTAATATTATTTTAGTACTATTTGCTCACTTACTGGTGGTTCCATGTGTGCTCTCTCTCTCCTCCCCTTCTGCGTTTAGACGCACGGGCAAACACGAAGAACTCACGGGCGATGTTGCCATTGACCATATCTGGATGAGTTCACAAGTCGCGGCACCAGTTTCATGTACTAGCAGCACTAGTCAGTGTGTACGTGCAATGCACGTTAATTTAGAGTATATTGAGCGCTCGACATTGAAGCAGTCTAGGTCGTTGGATGACAAGGAATACATGTGGCTTGATGACGTTTTATATTTAATTTGATACGGCTCTAACAGAACATTCAATCGATCAAACCATAGATTTCGTTCAGTCTCATTCCGACTTTAAATTATACAACGATCGATATAAAATAGACGGAAATGATAAACATTCGGATTTTAAGCATGGCAATCCGAATGTTTTTCATGGCAAATTTAGATTACTCAGCGGCGACGGGGTCGTCTTGCGGTGGGAAGCGGCTCCTCTGCCATGGTCTGTGTGTCGTCGGGCCACTGACCAACGGCGACGGCGGCGTCTTGCGCCGTTGTTGGCGTACTCCTAGACATTGGCCTAGCTTCAAGGAAGGCCAAAATGTTCTGAACTTCGGAGCGAGTCAACTGGCGGGAGGAGGCGACTGGCGTTGGTGCAAGGAAGCGGTTGACGGCGGCCATCCATACTGCTGAGGAGGGTACTGGCACCCGCGTGGGGACAAGCGCTGTCAACGGCTTGGCGGAGACATTCGTGTGCATGGGCACTAGCACGGGCGCGCACGTCAGTGCACGCGCAGGTAGGTGCACGGGCATCGGCACGGACGTGCGCGTTAGTGCACGCGCAGGCGCATGCACTGGCAGGTGCACGGGCGCGTGAAAGTCGGCGGGGACCTCGTGGAACCCCATGGGATCAAGCTCGGCGACAATGTGCGGCTCCCAGCCCATCAATGCCACGGGGATGGGCTCTGGCGCAGTCGGGGCGACGGGAGCCGGAACGGGAGCGGGGACAGGCGCGGCGTCTTCCTGCAAGGCCAGTTCAAGCTCGTCTCAAAGCGCCTTATGTTCTTGAGACTCCGGCTGGGTGTCTTCCTCAAGAAACTAGAACACTAAGGGCAGACCATCGTGATGCGGCATGGCGTACGTTTAGGTTAGGCTAGTTGGAGGTAGACGACAGGAGAAGCGGAGAGGAAGAGAGAAGATTGTAGCGATACCGGGTAGTGCGGGGTTGATTTTAAACTGCGGCACCAGCGACATTAAAAGTGGGAGCATTTGGGACGAAGGTGTGCGGCGGAGCCTGGTTAAAGGGCTCGCCTCCCGGTGAGCCTGCACAGTGGTCTGCTCGCACGCCTCCCTGTGACTAGCCACAATGGGAGTAACTTCAGCAGTAACATGGAGTCCAACTCAGCAAATTTGATTATGTGGCAGTGAGTTAATGAGGAAAGAGATAGTTATAGTAACTTAGCTAGTTACTATAACATCACATGTCCCAATGCAATATGAGTCTATAACCTAATAAATGAAGCTTTGCATGTTATCACACTTATGTTACTACCCACTATGAAGGTAGTAATATAGTCTAGGGATAAGTGTATGTTACTATCCATAGTGGCTAGTCTGTCAGCCGGCGCAGCGGTCTGCTCGCACGCCTCCCGTCGACTCATCACATGCTTGCTCGGACGGCACCTGCCGATGAGAAGCGGGGACTCGTGGCGGCACGAAACGCCCACGGTTTCAATAGTGAAAGCGTTCGCCTTAACGTGATAGGTCTTTGTTCCAAAATACCTTGGCTCTTCATTTGTGCAACTTGTCATAAGAAACTTGTCTCAAATTGAAGAAAAAACTTACGAAGTAATATTTGTGCCAATCACGTGACCATGCTCACTTTCTGAAATTTAAGATCCAGGATTCGAAACAATATCATAATCTGCATCATGCAATAAATTTTCAAGCCATACATCTGTCCTGTTGTATTTCTTAAGAAAGGATTTGGTCAAACATTTTTCTTAGTTAGACTTCAGATAAGTTATATATGCAGAGTAAAAGGATAATCCTTCCATACCAGTGCATTGCCTGATATATTAACTCAAGTACTAGGCACGAACAAACGGGCTCAATTCTGTGCTTATCCTGGTGTAGTAGTAGCAGTACTAGGCAATGCAGTTGACGGGTGACCTTGACGAGCGGCGACCGAGGGAATTGAATTGTGCTCGGCACGGTAGGTAACGTTGTCTAGTTACTAAAGCATCCCTCCGTTGTTCATCGACAGTCATTATGGACTGGGGACATGAGGGGGATTTCCTAGGCCTGGAATTCTGGCCGCCAGATATTTCGACTTGAAACGCTGAGGCTCGACTGGTTGGGGTTGCCTAATGTGCGTACCACGCATGCCACCGAAGGACACGAGCCCGGTTTTTTTTTAGGATCAACACGAGCCAAGGTCTGGCTAGTACGCCGTTGGGTCCTTCCATTTGAGAATACGAAATGAACCTTTTAAATTGCCGAACGAATCTATGTGTATTACAATACCTGTATTTTCCTTGCAAATACTAATCTTAACGTGGTAATTGATTTATGACAAGTTGTTGAATTAGAGTGAGTTTGTGATATAGTAATCTCAACGTGGATTTCACATTTCATGGTATGCCTAGTAAGTTTTCCAATGCAAATTCAAATTTAAAAGATGAACAATATGGAGGTGAGAAAACTTTGTATGTATCAAGCATATGACCACACACACACACACAGAGAGAGAGAGAGACACACATGCACGAACACAACAACAATCCAATAAGTATAGTGCTTCTATTTTTCCAAACCATGCATGTATGACACGAATTCAAAAAAACTCCTTCTATTCCTAAATATTAGTCTTTTAGAGAGTTCAACAAGTGACTACATACGGAGCAAAATGAGTGAATCTAGACTCTAAAATATGTCTATATACATCCGTATGTGCCAGTCCATTTGAAATCTCTAAAAAAACTAATATTTATAGGAATGAAGGGAGTAAAATGTAAGACATGCATGGTCCTCAGTTCAATATTTAAAATGAACATGAGACTGAAACATGAATATTAAGTCTAGTACTACAGTACATGCAAATGTTGTGTTTAGGCGGAGCTATGATTGTCCGGGGTCAACCCCTCAACCTTAGATAAAATTGTGGAACTTTGTTTAGGGTTGTTTAGATTATATTTGTCCCCACCCTCCCAACCACCGATTGGTTTTGCACCCCCACCCCTCCTCCCGGGGAGAAAATCATGTGCCCCCATACCTTAGATGCTATATGCCGATACGAGTTGCTTGGAGCTTGTAGATCTGAGATATATCAGCTCACATTATTTGTCTTAATATTTTAACAGGAAACCTTGATTAGTTTGAGAATTGCACACAATTTATACAAAAACTACTGAGATGCCCTTGGATCCCATATCCAATGACCTCGAAGCTCGTATCACCGTAGAATCTAAGATGAAGGAGGACATCATATTCTCCTGTATGTAAGAATATCATGTGCTACCACACCTTAGATGCTTTGGTGATACAAGCTCTTCGGAGCCGTTGGATTTGTGACCCAACGCCTCCTCGGTGGTTCGAATGGTTTTTTGTAGAAAAGCCCCAAAAGAGTTCGGCCACTACTTACAAGCACAAACACTGCTCAGATGTCATGCATTGGATCTCAGATCAAACGACCTCGAAGCTCGTATCACCGTAGCATCCAAGCTGCGATAGCACCTTATTTTTTCTCGCACGGGAGTATATTAGGTGCTCCCGCACCATAGATTCTATGGTGATACGAGTTCACTGAGATCTAACGGCCCACAATAGGAGGTTTGAATGTTTTTGCAATATACCGCTGATAGAGTTTGGGAAATGCGCAAAAAGTACAAGTACTATGCATGTGCCATCTAATCACTGATCAGACGACCTAGATGCTCATATCACCGTAGCGGGTAATTAAGCTACGAGGAGCACCTAATATGAGCAACGGGGAGCCGTTGGATCGAAGATGCAGTGGCACACACGAGTCCTGAATGTTTTATTTGCAAAAAACATTTGGAGAGTTTGGAAATTGCGTATAATTACAAAGACTACTCCCAAGCCATTGGATCTCACTTCCAACGGTTTAAAAACTCGTATCACCATAGTATCTAAGCTGCGGGGTGGATGTGATATTCTATGTCGCTGTCATTTTTGTTCGTAAACTTGCAAAATACGTGTAACTCATGTCGTTACTTGTATAACCGCGCAAAGTGTTTATTCAAAAAACCATCCCACACTGAAATATCTGAACAACACACGAGGGTCCCACTTGTCATTAATCAAATTTGGACCTAAAACTAACGAATCTGAAAGAGGAGATTCGAACTGGCAACCTGGACTACAAAGTGTAAGTCGATAGCCTAAAACAACAATGGTTGCTAGCTTTGTCCCATAACTTGATTTTATATAGTATTACGTTGAGTAGAGTAGAGGGAGTGCTCGTCAACACGTGCATGACCGTTGTCTCACTTACTGGTGGGTCGCAGGTCTACGATCTCAATCTCTCTTCTCTACATCGTCTAACCTTTGCACGGGCACACACGAAGAGCGGCGTTAGCTTGCCGTGGTGTTATTACAACTAAAAAAAGCTTGGAAAATAGAAGAATCTCCTAGAACAAGAGACGTTGTGGCTGGTCGAGACGGAGTTAAACACATCTATCCTCCGTGCCACGTTTGCATGATGAAGCTGTGTGGCTAGTGGGGTGTTTTCGACCGACTGGCTGGGTCCTGAGGTCGAACCATAGGTACTAGAGTTACTGCCGACGTCTGATACAGTACTCCCTCCGTCTAGGTGAGGAAGTCACCGTGACCAAGGAGGGGGGGGGGAATGAGAGACCTTAATGTTTACTTGCTAATTAATAGCATTGCATGCAATCACAACCACTACATGTCGTGTTTGGTAGTCTCAAATCATTACAAGCATGCACACCCCTCATCTCTTATTGGTTGATATGTCAAGAAACAAGAAACGAGATAGAAGTTAATGCACCGCGCCTAAGTGTTTTTGGATTATTTGATTTTCGTAAGATGACTTAGTAGTACACGTCTAGACAGAGGGAGTATAGTTTTACAAGCACATTTTTCCTCCATGCTGAGACGTGGCACACCCTACTGCGCGGTTTCGGGGTCCTCTCGGGTGGTGCACGCATATATTCTTCCTGACGTGGGACGCTCTACCGCGTGTTTTCTGGGTCCTCCTCGGTCGTAGCGCCGAAGCAAGTAAATGAGTCATCAAATCACGAAAGACCACCTTTCCCACCGAGTACATTAGTGAAGCACGGTGGCTAGCTAGTTGGGCTGGTTCGACCGATTAGCTATTTTCACCCCTTTTTTATCTACTTGCCGGCAGGTAAATTTAAGTATCTACCGTGGCGTTCCTTTGGTGTTTGGGTGCAGCGGGATTTTTAATTTTTTCATTGACGAGAGCAGGCGCGGCAGCATTTTTAATTTTTTGATTGACGGGAGAAGGCGCGGCAGCAATTAGTCATGATGACTCCGCCTGTAAAACCCACTGCTCCCTGATGTGAGAAGTCGTCGACTGGTGTTTTACCGTGGTGAAAACCAAAAGATTCCCCGCTCCTCGGCTGGCTCCCTCCGCCTTCCCGTAGATTGCATTGCCTTTCAGCCGTTTCGCCCCCTTTGCTTCCTCTCCCCATTGCTTCTACCTGGTGCCATGGTGGTGCAGCAGATCACGGAGTCCGAGGTGAGGCGCCTGACACAGGAGCTCCATGCCAAGGATGCGGAGCTCAGGGTCAAGGACGTGGAGCTCCATGATCTCAAGGAGGAGAGTAGTGCCATGCTCCTCCGTTATGTGCGGGAGTTCACGGAGCTTCAAAAGCGGCAGGCGTCTACCACAAAGATGCTCGAGGCATCGGCGACGTTGTTGCAGAAAGCAGGAGATACGATAGGCCGTCAGGGGAGCCGGATGGAGCGCGAGCGGGATGATCGTGACGAGGTCCAGGATCGCCTCAGCCACTTGGTGAACCAAGTTGCCAAAGACGTGTTGCGGCTGCGCGATGCCTACCATTGTGCCAGCGCGATGATGCCAGCCGTTGGGCTAAACCCGTTCGACCACCCGGTCGACTTCAACAAGCTGTGGCTTCCTGACCTAGTCTCCTTCTTCACCTATATTTCCAAGGAGCTGAGCCGTCTCCGTGCGATGGTGGGGGCTGAGCTGGACAAGGAGGGGTTGCGGGCTGCTGTCGCCGTTGCCGGCCGAATCCTTTCAGGGCTCCGTCACCGGAATCCATTCGTGCCATTGGACGCTGTCTTTGACGAGCTGGCTCCCGTCGACCGGCAGCGGGCTTTGCAGGCGGTTGCACCTTGCATCACCAACGTCATGCGCCTCGAGAAGCAGAGGGACTTCGGTGGTGTTTAGGCGCCCTCTGCATGGGCATGCCCATGTCTCGGTGCAACATGACCGTTGGATCAAACTCAGCCGGTGCAGATCAGTCACTGTAGCACAAAGCGTGTGGGTGTGTTTGGTTGCATTCTCATCTCAATATAGTTGTTTCCTCTTCGTGTATTTTTGTTAACCTACTAGTGTGGACTCATGCACCCTTTATGTACTCTACCAAACACCCAAAAGTGGGTCGAGAAGGGAACTTTTGCTCCCATCCCTTGCAGCCTTCATACACCCTGTCTAACACTATTCGTGCTTCATATGGTTCATGTTTCGTGGAGTACTGTAGCATCGTACTCTCTGTGCGCTGTAGACCTACTTCTGTTAACATTGATCTCACCATTCATTCTCGACCGGACAGTCAAAAAAGCGGTACTATGTTACATATAGGAGTGGTTGACATGCGCACACCATCATTTGTTATCGTCATATCTTACTACACTAGCAACAAGATTGTCTAGTACTGACGTATGAACCACTGCACATGCCTAGTAGTAGGAGCACTATGTATGTTCAAGTGGTTGTCGTGTTTCACACTCCTCCATCATAAGAGTGGAAACGCATGCTGTAATCATTTTTTTCTTCAGAAAAACAGTGGATACGCTCTACCATGCGGATCCTCTTCCAGCCATGCACTAAATTACTCACTTTCACCGACGTGTGGGACAGCCAGCACCTGGGTCCACCAGCCATGCACTAAATTACTCTGTAGTAGAGTGACGGTAGACTACCCCGATCGAAGAGCCGCAGTAATGCCCAATGAGCCATCAAATCACAAAACCCCCTCCTTTCTAGCAGTAAGTTGGACGGACGAAGCAACCAACATTTCACTCTTCTCTCTCAGCTTCCTCTCTTGAAGAAAACCCCCACTCGCTTTGCTTCTCCCTCATCTCGTTCCTCCTTTCACTCTTCTCTCTCAGCTTCCTCTCTTGGATGGACGCCGGAGCACCGGCTGACGTGATGGCTATGGCTCTAGCCAAAACAGTCGAGGCTCATGGTATGAAGAAGCGCAAGAACCCCGCCGAGACTACCGCAGACAAGCTCAAAGCCATCGCCCTGTCCAAGCCCCCCTCTCCGGGATCCCTCACTAAGCAAGTCCAGGTAATGTCTCTTGTTGACGATCTTTTTCTCGATCTTGATCATGTTTTTCATCTAACATGCAATACTAGTACTGGTAGTACAACTTTCTGGGTGATCTTGCATGTGATTTTAGTGTGCCAAATGACGATTCTAAATTCCTCTTTTGACCAAAACATGCGAGAGGTTGACACTGATTTCTTATAGATTACTTTCAACTACTCCCTCTGTCCAAAATTTCTTGTCTTAGATTTGTCTAGATACGGATGTATCAAGTCACATTTTTTGATACATCTGTATCTAGACAAATCTAAGACAAGAATTTTGGGACAGAGGGAGTACTTTATGAACATCAATGCTACCTTTGAAAAGGGTATATTTGCCTGAGTAACTTGTGTTATGGATATTGCAAGTAATCCCTCTGCTCTCATGCCTTTGAAGACATGTTCTAGTGTCTTTGTTCACTCATTTCTGTGCGTATATGTAGTCATATATGGAGTATAATATCGAAAATCATCTTATATTTCTAAATGGAGGTAGTAATAAAATATGGTTTCTGTTTGAATTAGAACCAGGTCCGCGGTGGAGATGAAGTTCTCAAAGTCATGTCCTATGAACGGGAAGACATGGGGATGAGTTCTACTGCTAAACTATCTAGCTGTTGTGTCCTTGTCACCACGTGTCATGAACTAGTGTTTTCCTATAGCATTGTTGTCAGGCGTGTTCTTGAGGCTGTACTTGACCACAACAATTTCCTGGTTGTGCCTTCGATTACGAAGGGTGTGGTTCTTGTAAAGCTTGCCAACAAATCTGATGCGGCATGTCTTCATCATCATGTTTATGAGTGGAAAGACCACTCTTTTAGGTTCTCCAAGGTTGACAAGATGGTGATGGTGCACGTAGAAATCTCTCACGAAGTCCATGGCCTAGTCAGTTATGTGGGGTTCATCCCATAGGTCGATGGCAAGAAATAGTCTATAGAGTTTAATTAGTACAACTTTGCTTGTTTGTAGTAAGTACTATTGTTCAGTACTTGATTTGTGTTTGTGAACCCTGTATTGTTATTAGTACTGCCGCTTTTGGTGTGTGGTCAATCCTGGGAACGGTCTATGTTAATGTCTGTCCACTCAATTCAGTCTGTATATTTTGAAGTATCCAAATCATCTTTTTTGTGAGGACAGTTTATCAATTATGGTTACTGTCGGTGTCAAAACCGGCGGATCTCGGGTAGGGGGTCCCGAACTATGCGTCTAGGCGGATGGTAACAGGAGACAAGGGGCACGATGTTTTACCCAGGTTCGGTCCCTCTTGATGGAGGTAAAACCCTACGTCCTGCTTGATTAATATTGATGATGTGTGTTACAAGAGTAGATCTACCACGAGATCAAGCAGGCTAAACCCTAGAAGCTAGCCTATGGTATGATTGTTGTTCGTCCTATGGACTAAAGCCATCCGGTTTATATAGACACCGGAGAGGTCTAGGGTTACACAGAGTCAGTTACAATGGTAGGAGATCTACATATCCGTATCGCCAAGCTTGCCTTCCACGCCAAGGAAAGTCCCATCCGGACACGGGACGAAGTCTTCAATCTTGTATCTTCATAGTGTTGGAGTCCGGCCGATCATGATTGTTCGGCTATCCGGACACCCCCTAGTTTGGAACTCCCTCAGTAACCCCTGAACCAGGCTTCAATGACGACGAGTCCGGCGTGCATGTTGTCTTCGGCATTGCAAGGCGGGTTCTTCCTCCGAATAATTTATAGAAGATTGTGAACACCAGGATAGTGTCCGGCTCTGCAAAAATAGATTCCCCGTACCACCGTAGAGAGAATAATATTACACAAGTTCAATATGCTGACGTATTTTGTGGCGTGACATCACACCACTACCAAGCCTTTACTCAAATTGTTTTTATTGTTCCACCTCAGTGCGTTTAGCGAAGCGGTTTCCTTGGCACTTCTTGTCGAAGCAGAGATCGTGTTCCCCTTATTCCGGGATTCCCATCAATACGGACGTGGGTAACCCAACCGCTCCATTGATTGTGACACTTGGGAGATAAGCGAGTTTTACCAGGCCGGTGGGGACACATGTTTTTGTCCGCCCATATAAGGGGGTAAAGATCCAACCCTTTTACCTGCGCCTTCTTCCTCCTTGGCTTATCCATCTCCGTGAACTCGAGCTCCAGCGCCCAAGTCCGCACTTCTCACCTCAACCTTCTCCAACTATGTCCGGAGCAGGAGGCAAGTGGATGGCCTCCTCCGTCACGGAGGGGCAGATCCAGAAGCTTCGCGACACTAGATATTTGTCCAGCGACATCGCGCACCGGCTCCCCAACGAGGGAGAGCTCATCCCCACCCCTAGGCCCCATGAGAGGGTAGTATTTCTTCCCCATTTCCTCCGCGGACTGGGCTTCCCACTTCATCCCTTTGTCCGGGGGCTCATGTTCTACTACGGCCTAGATTTCCATGATCTCGCCCCGAATTTCATCCTCAACATCTTGGCGTTTATCGTCGTGTGCGAGGCCTTCCTCTGCATCCAGCCCCACTTCGGCTTGTGGCTCAAGACCTTCAGTGTCAAGCCGAAGGTTGTGAAGGGCAGCCAAGCGGAGTGCGGAGGCGCCATGGTGGGCAGGATGTCCCACATTACTTGGCTGGAGGGCACTTTCGTGGAAACCATTAAGGGGTGGCAATCGGGGTGGTTCTACATCACCGAGCCGCGTGACCCTGATTGGGCAGCGGCCCCTGAATTCAGATCCGGCATCCCTACACGACTCACCTCCTGGAAAGAGAGTGGCCGGATCTGGGGTGATTCGGAGGAGCTGACCGGACTCCAAGCCTGCATCCAAAAGCTGGTGGACAAGAAGCTCAAGCTTGTCAACGTAGTCCAGGTCATGCTCATCCGCCGGATTCTCCCGTGCCAAAGGCAGGGCTTCAACATGTGGGAGTTCGATCCGGCGCAGCACAGACCTTGAGAGGGCTCTTCGACACTATGTACGAAGATGTCTGGAAGGTGCTGTTCAAGGGCGCCGAGGCTCCCGCATCCGCTACCGAAGATCGTGGATTCCGCTCGCAGCGTCCAGCTGACGAGGTAAGTGATTTTGTCCTTTACGGAACGCTTGTTTTCCATAGTTTGACTCTATGCGGGATCTAAACTCCCTTTACCTTTGACAGGACTAGCTGGTGAAGGCCGAACAGACCATCTGTCCGGCCCCATTGCCAGAGGACCCAGCGGACGCCCGCCTAACGGGGCTGCTGGCTCCGGCACCCCACGTGGTGCCGGAGAAGAAGGCCAAGAAGAAGGCCACAGGTACTCGAAAGAGTTCCCGTTTTCAAGTATTATCGGATGATCAATCCGAGGACGACTCCTCCCACCAAGGCGAGGAGGAGAAGAAGAAAGCCTCTCCCCCAGCGAGGGGAGGGAAGAAAAGGAAGGCCTCCCCAACAAGGGAGGCCGAAGGGTCCAAGAAGGGAAAAACTCTTCCCCCGGACTGCTCTGCCAACGCCAGTGACGACGACGAGGACTGGCCTCCAAGGGCCAAGCCCCTGGCGAGATCGTAAGTATCCGGACTCCCGAATGACTTCAAGGTTTTTCTTTTTCGCCACATAATGTCTTTCTAATGCCGCATACAACCCTGCAGCCCGCCCAAGGATGATCTTCCCGCTTCGTCGAGCGGGTCCTTAGGTGCGTCGGATATGGATTCTCTTCCTACTGCCTCCACCCCCCGTGACGCGGACGATGCCGAGGTGGGATCCCAGGAAGGAACCCACCAGGAGGAGGAGGCCCCGGAGGTGTCGTAGGACAACCTCCCGGACTTTGCACCGGACTCGGCCCCGGAACCCACAGTGGCCCCGGAGTCCGGCGGCCGACCCCTTCGTAAGAAGGGCAAGACCATGACGCCGGCAGCTTCCGTCCAACCGGAGGCGCGGATAGCTTGCTGGAGGCGCTCAATGGTGCCTCCATCGAAGAGGAACACCGCACTGTTATGAGTGCGGTGATTCAGAAGGTGCAGCTCGCCAAGAGCGGGCTAACCGAAGCCTGCAGCAGCCTTCTAACAGGCTTTGAGGTAAGAATTTCGATATATATAAAATGGTACCGCATAGACAGTAGCCCCTGATGCTCGGTTCGGTGTTCGGAAAGAAAAGCCGGACTGAGGATCTAAAAAGATATACGTAGGAGTCATAAAAAATATGTCAATATGGGATTGCAGGTTGCGCTGCTGACCTCTGCCGCACTGACTGCGGAGGTCAATACTTTGAAGGAAAGCCTCGAGCGGTCCGAGAACGAGCTCGGCCGTGCCAAGAAGCAGCTCGAGGACAAGGAAGGTGAGTAACACCTTATTAAAATTGTACCTTACAGAAAAGGATTTTGGTTGCAAAAAGAATGACAAGGATAACGTGGGTATTGCAGGGGCCACTAACGAGGTGGAGACCCTGAAAGAGGCGGCCGTGGAGCGCACCGAGCGAGAGAAGCAGGAGGAGCAGGTGGCGGAGGTACAGCAAGAGCTCCAGGATCTCGTGAAAAAACATGAGAGCCTGGAGCGTGACTCGAAGACTCAAGAGTCTGAGCTTGCAACGGCTCTTGAGAGTGCCAAAGCCACTAAGGCCGACGCCTACAAGGCCCTCCAGGAGATTGAGGCGGTGAAGAAAATAACAGCGGGCAAGGCATTTTTCATGCAAAGTAAGCATGTGAGTGTTAATTACCGGTTGCTTACCCGAATTCGGAGCTCTCCAGGAGCGTTCGCAGATCTTCCTCGCAGCGTGTCCGATGCTGCCGCGTTCTACCGGGCCGAGGAGGGGAGCTCGACGGAGAAGGTCTTCTGGTCTCAGTATGCTGAGGCCGGACATCCGGTGCCCCTTAGCGTACCTGCTGAAGCAGCTGGTCGAGCTCCACAAGGCGGCCGAACAGGCCATGAAGGGCCTCATATTTCGGCTGTGGCCTAAGGAGGCGATGCCTGGGAGCTACTTCGGCCTGGTGCGGCGGCTGGTGGATGCGTGCTCGTGGGTTGAAGTCATCAAGCACTCCGCCTGTATTGAAGGTGCCCATCGGGCCCTTGCCCGCGCAAAGGTGCACTGGGGCAAGATGGATGCCCAGAAACTCGTGACGGACCCACCACCAGAGGGCAAGGAGTATCGCACGCCCGAGATGTATTATAAGAGTGTGCTGAAGGGCGCCCGCACTATTGCGGGTGAGTGCTCCAAAGATGTAATATTTGAGTAGACTCGCATTTTGTTTTCCTGTGCGCTGAAAACTTAGTTCATATGCGCTAAGCAACGCTTGTTAATTTAAAATATTACCTTCTGTGCGGCTGTTTATCAAATCTGAGAGATGGCAAGTCGTCGGCTTCAGCCCCCATGCCACGAGTGCTGGGGTGTTCAGGATAAACTTGAGCACTCTTGTTCCCATTTTTGGGTCCATCTAGGGAGGCGTTCAACACAGCGAACAAGGCAACCGGACTTATAATGCTTGAACACTCTCACTTAGCCATAGAATTCTATAATTTTAAATTTTGGCGAAGCCCCTAGTCTTCGGAAGGCCGAATTTGGGGCGCTATCCACGCCTAGGCCGGACAAGATCCGACTCCTCGCTCTAAGCGGCATAAGTCTTTAAGGACTCGCAAAAAACCTCTCGAACAGCGACCGGCTCTCGCCTCAACATGACGGTCAGTTTTAGCTTTCTCCACTGAGGCGTTAACCCAGCTCAACTGGGGCGCCATCGCTGTGGTTCTCCCAGTGCTACCTTAGCCGATACAACGGGACGTAAGGTACCAAAACATGGGAGCAGGGAAAACCCAACTATTGACCCAAGACATGATTCGGAGCCGATGCATATAATTCTATAAGTTCGGGGTGCCGCACTTGGGAAAGTGTTCGGACTTATGACACCATGATGCGGGAAACATAAGCCCCTGGTGTGTTTTAACCGTACCAAAGTGTACGGATGCAACATGTCGTAAATGAACATATGTATAAAAAAGAAATGCAATTATAAGCAAAAAGGTGCTGCATTGTTTTATTCAAGACGTGCTGCTATGAATGCAGAACGATACAAATAGTGTGATGAGCAAGGGACGGGACTGTTAAACATGTCCCCCTCCAGGGGTAGGCTGCGGAGTGGTGTATAAAACAGATTTAATGCTCGTAATGGAGACCACCTGGATATTCGTTGTAGCCTTTACCCTTCCCTGGCTGTTGCATCGTGAGTTCGGCAGGTCTGCTGCCGGACAGGGCCTCTGAATGGAGTCCCGTGGTAAAAAATAAAAAGGAAAAGGAAAAAAAGAACGACACACTTGAGAGCCCCTAGTGTGGTTGAGCCGCAGTCTGGGCTTATCGTGGTCGTGCCCCTCTCCCCATGCCCATGGTATCTTCAGGGCGTAATGGTGTACGCGAAGGACCTGTTTTGACGTTTTACAGGGGCTGGGGTTGGGGCCGCACTGCTACGCGTGCTCGGAACGTCCCAGGTGGTCTTGTTGTAGGTTACTCCGGGCGTGCTTAGCTGTGTCCGGCCGCTTAACGTCCGGACTCGAGAATTGCCTTAAGAGGCTGCATTGTACTTTTGCCGCAAGAGCCGCTGTATGTTCCTCCGTTCGGAGAGAACGTTCAGTGTTTCCGTTGACCATGATGACTCCTCGAGGGCCTGGCATCTTGAGCTTGAGGTATGCATAGTTCGGCACCGCGTTGAACTTTGCAAACGCGGTTCGTCCGAGCAGGGCATGGTAGCCGCTGCGGAACGGAACTATGTCGAAGATTAACTCCTCGCTTCAGAAGTTATCCGGGGATCCGAAGACCACTTCCAGTGTGACAGAGCCTGTACAATTGGCTTCTACACCTGGTATGACGCCTTTAAAGGTCGTCTTGGTAGGTTTAATCCTTGAGGGGTCTATGCCCATTTTGCGCACTGTATCCTGATAAAGCAGGTTCAGGCTACTTCCGCCATCCATCAGGACTCAGGTGAGGTGAAATCCATCGACGATTGGGTCTAGGACCAATGTGGCGAATCCGCCATGGCGGATGCTGGTGGGGTGGTCCCTTCGGTCAAAAGTGATCAGGCAGGAGGACCATGGATTGAACTTCGGGGCAACTGGCTCCATCGCGTATACATCCCTGAGTGCACGCTTCCGCTCCCTTTTGGGTATGTGTGCTGCGTATATCATGTTCACCGTCCACACCTGTGGGGGGAAACCCTTCTGTCCTCTATTGTTCGGCGGTCGGGTCTCTTCCTCGTCATCGCTATGTAGCCCCTTGTCATTGTTTACGGCAATTAACTTGCCCGCCTGCTTGAATACCCAACAGTCCCTGTTGTTGTGGTTGGCTGGTTTTTCGGGGGTGCTGTGTATCTGGCACGAGCGATCGAGTATTTGGTCCAAATTGGACGGACCCGGAGTAGTTCTTTTGAATGGCTTTTTCTGCTGACCAGGTTTAGAGCCTCTAAATCCGGCATTGACTGCCGTATCCTCACTATTGTCGCCGTTGATGCGGCGTTTGTTTTTGTTACGACGCGACCTGCCATTTCGGTCCTTGAAATCTAGACTGCCAGAATTCTTGATGAGGTTGTTGCTGCGTGCTAGCCAGCTGTCCTCACCCGCGCAGAAGCGGGTCATGAGTGATGTGAGGGCTTCCATGGATTTCGGCTTTTCCTGTCCCAGGTGCCGGGCAAGCCACTCGTCGCGGATGTTATGCTTGAAGGCCGCGAGGGCCTCCGCATCTGGACAGTCGATGATTTGGTTTTTCTTGGTTAAGAACCGTGTCCAGAATTGTCTGGCCGATTCGTCTGGCTGCTGAATTATGTGGCTTAGGTCATCAGCGTCTGGTGGTCGCACATACGTGCCTTGGAAGTTATCGAGGAATGCGGCTTACAGGTCTTCCCAACTCCCAATTGACTTTGCTGGCAAGCTGTTAAGCCAATGCTGGGCTGGTCCTTTAAGCTTGAAGGGGAGATATTTGATGGCGTGAAGATCGTCACCGCGGGCCATGTGGATGTGAAGAAGATAGTCTTCGATCCAAACCGCGGGGTCTGTTGTGCCATCGTAAGATTCGATATTCACGGGTTTAAACCCTTCGGGGATTTGATGATCCATTACTTCATCTGTGAAGCATAGTGGGTGTGCGGCGCCTCTGTACTGGGCGATATCACGACGGAGCTCAAAAGAGCTTTGTCTGTTTTGTTCGGCCCGGCCGGACTTACTATGTCCGGCGCGACGGTTGTCGTCACGTACCATGGGGCGCCCACGCGATCCATAGATCGATCTTGATTGTCTTGCCTTATCCTCCAATATATCTCGCAAGTCCGGAGCGTTCCCCTGTGGCCTTGTGCTTTTCGAGCGATGCCGGGGTACGGGTCTAGTGAAGGGCCTAGAGGCCTCTCTGTCGCGACCACGGGGTGGTCGGTCAGCCGTATTGTCTCCTAGTGATGCGGGTTCGTACGCTTCCTCCTCTAATCGGGGGAGCACCTTGCGTTTAGGGTAGCTTTTGGAGGGGCGGTCGAGCTCATGCTCTTCAGCCTCGAGGACTTCAGTCCATCTGTCGGCTAGCAGATCTTGATCAGCTCTAAGCTGTTGCTGCTTTTTCTTGAGGCTGTTCGCCTTGGCCATAAGCCTGCGTTTAAAACGCTCTTGTTCAACAGGATCCTCAGGCACGACGAATTCATCATCGTCGAGGCTTGCCTCGTCTCCGGAGGGAGGCATATAATCCTCTACCTCTTCTTCTGCCACTCTCTCATGAGGGCTGGCGTCTCCGTCCTCCTGCGCTGGATCTTGCTGGAGTGGGTTGTCTTTGGCATTGTCCGGTGTATTATTATATCCGGTGTCGGAATCTTCATTCTTGCTATGGCGGGATTTAGAGCGACGCCGCTGACGCCGGCGCTTGCGCTGTTTCTTGGAGGGGTCATCCTCCGCTGTTCCTTCGCCATTCCCATCCTTTGGGATATCCACCATGTATATGTCATATGATGAGGTGGCTTTCCAGTGCCCGGTGGGCGCTGGTTCTTGGTCGTCTCCGGCATCGTCGTCCATACCGTCGATGTCTTCGGAGTCGTAGTCTAGCATGTCGGTTAGATCGTCGACAGCGGCTACCAAGTGGGTGGTGGGTGGGCTTTGAATTTCTTCGTCGTCCGCATCCCAACCGTCCTGACCGCAGTCCGGCTAGGGCTCTCCTGATAACGAGAGATACTTTAGCGAACTCAAGATGTCGCCAAAAGGTGAGTGTTGAAAGATGTCCGCTGCGGTGAACTCCATGATCGGTGCCCAATCGGATTCGATCGGAGGGGGCACGGGAGGTTCGGAGTCCGGCGAGGAGTCCGGCACCTCGGAGTCACGAGCTTTATGAGGGAAAAGATCAGTGTTCGGCTCTATCTCCGTAGAGGTTGCAGCCCCCGAGGCAGTGTCTAGCCATCCGTCCTCGATCTGCGCAGCCGGCTCCGAATTGAAGATCAGAGCGGGTTCGAGCGCGGCCTCCAGGGTACTGTCCGGCTGCAGAGCTAAATCATGCTCGCGTGACAGTGCGGCACGCTCGGCTGTGGCTCGAATCCATCGAGGATCAAGTCCCCGCGGATGTCAGCCGTGAAGTTCAAACTTCCAAATCTGACCTGACGGCCAGGGGCGTACCTTTCGATCTGCTCCAGATGGCCAAGCGAATTGGCCCGCAGTGCAAAGCCGCCGAATACGAAGATCTGTCTGGGGAGAAAGGTCTCACCCTGGACTGCGTCATTGATGATGATCAAAGAAGCCATCGAGCCTATCGGTGACGACACAGAGGAACTCTCAATGAAAGCAGCAATGTCGGTGTCAAAACCGGCAGATCTCGGGTAGGGGGTCCCGAACTGTGCGTCTAGGCGGATGATAACAGGAGACAAGGGGCACGATGTTTTACCCAGGTTCGGGCCCTCTTGATGGAGGTAAAACCCTACGTTCTGGTTGATTAATATTGATGATGTGTGTTACAAGAGTAGATCTACCACGAGATCAAGGAGGCTAAACCCTAGAAGCTAGCCTATGGTATGATTATTGTTCGTCCTATGGACTAAAGCCATCCGGTTTATATAGACACCGGAGAGGGCTAGGGTTACACAGAGTCGGTTACAATGGTAGAAGATCTACATATCCGTATCGCCAAGCTTGCCTTCCACGCCAAGGAAAGTCCCATCCGGACACGGGACGAAGTCTTCAATCTTGTATCTTCATAGTCTTGGAGTCCGGCCGATCATGATAGTTCGGCTATCTGGACACCCCCTAGTCCGGAACTCCCTCAGTTACACTCCAATATCTGTATGCATTGCAGGGTTTATCGCACCCACCAGGATTTCCAGTCCCATGGATGTTCGATCCATATGATTTGTCACGACCTTTGGACTGTCCTGCTTGTGGGAGTAGGAGGGGCCCCTGCATGCCAGCCGTAGTTGGACGATCAATCTTCTGTTTAGTACTTCAACATAGTGATTTCCTGGTAAGGATTCACTCGTGTCAGATCAAGTAAATCTTATTGATTTACTGTCTAAATCTTATTGATTTAATGTCATGTTTTCTTTATTTTCCTGCAATTTTATGATGCAGCTTTTGCCATGTGACATTCATCACAGAATAAACCGTTTGGTTTGCTCTACGATGGCTATTTTTGCAGGTTTGACTTCTTATGTCGTGTCAGTAACGAAGGCACTGTCCATCACTTATATTACTGGAAAAAATTGGATCAGTCTATTGTCTGAGTACAAGCTGAATCCCTATGATGAACTGCAGTTTGGTTTAACGAAAACACCACAATTAGACCTTCTCGCGTTTAGAAGAAATGAAGAAAAAGACTGGATCAAGGTCACGGATCCTAGTCAAGTTAGAAAGCTGATCATAGAAGACCAGACACGATCGCGGCTGTCTCGCATATTGGTACCACCTTCAGCAACGGATCGAGCACCGGTAGTTGCTCTAGCACTGTCAGCGGCAGCAGCTTAGATTGATCCAGTTGAGGATTGGGCACCGACCGCGTCAGCAGATCAGTCTGATCTACCGGAGGATCGGGCATCGACACCGGCACCTGCTCTGACACTGGCACCAGCTCTACAAGGAGCACCATCTCCGGCAACAGCAGCAGCTTCAACACCTGCACCAACACTTGCACTTGCATCTGCTCTGGCCCGTGCAGTTGCACTGGCAACAGACTGGGCTACAGTTCGCACTGCATATACCAAAGTCCTTACAAAATCCGACATGTCCACCTTCTTGGTAAGCATTGGCCGCCCAAGTGCTTCGTTCTTTTTTCTTTTCATGTTGTTTAACATGATTCACTGTGTTGATCTAACTATTTGGGTATGTCTTCTTGTTTGCAAACAGAGAATTCCTAGAGCAATGAGGGAGTCATTCAACAATCCGAGCGACCGCGGCCAAGTTTCTCTTACCATGCGTAGCCTTGGTGTGAATGAACCTGCTCAATATACCGTAAGTACAAAGGATGGTCGCATGATGATTGATGCTAAAGGATGGTCAAGGTTCAAATCTAAATCATATCTTGCGGTAAGGGATGATGTCAAAATAGAACTTTCTCGGCAAGGAGAGCTGGTCCAAATCAACTTTGAAATTCTTCAGTAGCAGCACGCAACTGCCGAACTGATCTATCCTCCGAGAGATTTTGATGTAATAATCTGGCATGGTAAAACAAGTGTCCTGTGTGCATAAGTAATACGACAGTATTATTTATCACATGGTATATCGTTGATAGAATTGCAACTCTTATTGCTGGTTAGGAACTGTCGCTTGATTTCATTCCAATAGCTGCCGTGCGTTATTCAATTTTGTGTATTCGCCTTGCGACAGCATCTAAATTCAGCGCCGTACTGATCGCTTGCAATATGAAAAGTGCTGAGGTAGAACACATGGGCCCCCAAACATGCAGGGTGGGCCTGCGGCCCAAAGTCCAGAACCGTGAGCCTGTCTGAGTATTATATTCTCAACTGAACCCCCATAGAAAAAGGTGAACTCCCACAATGCCCGTGCATTGCACGTAACATCAAGATGCATTTGTATGAGTATTTTATCTTGTGAGAGAAAAGGATGAACGAGGGAAGGCCTTATTTGCAAATGTGGAGAGGTGTGTAGGTACCTTTGTGCAAAATTGCCATAGTATCCTTCCTATCCGTCAGATATAAATCGGACGGCCTATATTGCAGGATGGCAGGCACACCATCATGACCAACTCGTCTATACTGTGTTAAAAACTACTCTGTTTTTTATAATTACTAGCAAGATGCCCATGCGTTGCACGGGACATCAAGATGCATTTGTATGAGTAGTTTATCTTGTGGGAGAAAAGGATGAACGAGGGAAGCCCTTATTTGCAAATGTTGAGTCGGTGTGGGTATCTTTTTGCAAAATTTCCATTTTTCCATCCTATCCGTCAGATATAAATCGGACGGCTTATATTGCAGGATGGCAGGCAAACCATCATCACCAAATTTGTTTTTTATAAGAGTAGAGATATATGTTATATATATTCCCCTTGATTTTTCTTATGTATAAAGTTGTGATATAAAAGATTTGTATATTTCTTTACAGAGGGAGTATGTCAAAAAAAATATTTATGTGTAACTAGTTACTCCTGTCTTTCTACTTCCTTTCGTTGATATGTGGGGAAACCGACAATGGGGTCCACGTGCCATATGCACAAATTAGAGTGCACAACTGCACGGTAGACACACCCAGGTCGCAGCGCCGCAGTAATGCCCAATGAGCCGTCAAATCACACACACCCCTTCCGGCTTTAGCAGTAAGCTGGACGGACGAAGCGGCAATATTTCACTGGGCCTGAATCCCCTTCTCCCTCGTCTACTTGTTCACGGAAAACCCCCTCTCGGCGATTGCATAGGGTTTTCTCATGGAGAACCAGGTACGAATTCTTCATCCATCCTCGATAAATCCAAGTCCCTTGGTCACAGGTAATCCTAGGATGGCAGTCGCCGCCGTTGATGCATTTTTCTTCCTACTGAATCTAGTGTGTTTCATTTGCAGTGCCCAAAGTGCGAGGACCCTACAGGTTTCTGCGCCCTCGGCGCGACGCCACACTTGTTCCTTCTCATCCTAACACAACATTTTGAAACACGCACAGTATGTTCCGAGAATCCTCGTTTCTATCCGGGAGGGTGGGGTTTTTTTTAACATGTTGCGTTCTCATATTATTTTTCCTGCAGTGTATTATTTGCTCTGCCAGAACACATGTACTCAAGATGCTCGGCCTTGCCATAACTGAATACACTAGTTTAATGGTCACAGTGAAGACAAGCCATGGATATAAGTTCCGAGTTGGGTTCATGAACCAAGAAGATCGCTGTCGGTGTCAAAACCGGCGGATCTCGGGTAGGGGGTCCCGAACTGTGTGTCTAAGGCTAATGGTAATAGGAGACTGGGGACACAATGTTTACCCAGGTTCAGGCCCTCTCGATGGAGGTAATACCCTACTTCCTGCTTGATTGATCTTGATGATATGAGTATTACAAGAGTTGATCTACCACGAAATCAGAGAGGCTAAACCCTAGAAGCTAGCCTATGGTATGATTATTGTTGTTGTCCTACGGACTAAACCCTCCGGTTTATATAGACACCGGAGGGGGCTAGGGTTACACAGAGTCGGTTACAGAGAAGGAGATCCTCACCCGAATCACCAAGCTTGCCTTCCACGCCAAGGAGAGTCCCGTCCGGACACGGGACAAAGTCTTCAATCTTGTATCTTCATAATCCAATAGTCCAGCCAAAGTATACAGTCCGGCTACCCGGGTACCCCCTTATCCAGGACTCCCTCAGTAGCCCCTGAACCAGGCTTCAATGACGATGAGTCCGATGTGTAGATTGTCTTCGGCATTGCGAGGCGGGTTCCATCTCCGAATACTCCAAGATAAATTCCGAACACGAGGACCGTGTCCGGCTCTGCAAGACGAATTTCATATACCACCGTAGAGAGAATAATAGACCACAAATCTAATCTGCTGACAACTCTTCGTAGCGTGACAACACGCCACGGCCCGGTCATTATTCGAACCATTTTCTACAACCTGCTTCCACACATATTGTGAGGCGGTTTCCTTGTAACGTCTTGTCAAAGCAGAGATGGTGTCCCCTTATCGCGGGATCTCCATCAATACGGGTATGGGTAACCTAGCCAGCGCCATCAATTGAGGCGCTTGGAAAATAAGTGATTTAGAGAGGCAAGTGGGGAGGCGCACATTCTGCATCACCTTTATAAAGGGACAAGGATCTCCCGTTTTCACCCACGCCTTCTTCCTCCTTTGCTCATCCGTTCTCGCACTCTCGAGCTCCAGCGCCCATGTTCTCACCTTCTTCGTAGGACCGCAGCATGTCCAGAGCGGGAGTCAAGTGGATGGCCTCCTCTGTCACAGAGGAGGACATTACCAAGCTTCGGGAGGCCGGATACCTGGCCGAGAGCATCGCGCACAGGCTTCCGGCGGAGGGACAGATTACCCCCACCCCAAAGTCTCGGGAGAGAGTAGTATTTCTCCCTCATTTCATCTGCGGACTAGGATTTCTACTCCACCCGTTTGTCCGCGGGCTCATGTATTACTACGGGCTAGATTTTCACGACCTAGCCCCGAATTTCGTCCTCAACATCTCGGCGTTCATCGTCGTGTGCGAGGCCTTCCTCCGCATCAAGCCCCACTTCGGCATGTGGTTGCAAATCTTCTGCGTGATGCCGAAGATCGTGAGCGGCCAACTGGCGAAGTGCGGAGGTGCCATGGTGGGCAGAATGCCAGTTACATGGCTTGACGGCTCCTTCGTGGAGACCGTGAAAGGGTGGCAATCAGGGTGATTCTACATCACTGAGCCGCGCTACGCCAACTGGGTGGCAGCCCCCAATTTCAGATCCGGAATCCCCATTTGGCTCACTTCTTGGGAAAAGAAGGGCCTGGCCTCGGGCGAACCCACGGAGCTGACCGGACTCGAGACCTGCATCAGAAGTATCAGGGACAAGAAGATAAAAGTTGTCAACATGGTCCAGGTCATGCTCGTTCGCCGGATTCTCCCGTGCCAAAGACGGGCATTCGATATGTGGGAGTTCGATCCGGCCGAACACCAGATGCTGTGTGAACTCTTCGACACAATGCACAAAGACGTCTGGAGGGACCATGGACTCAGCCCGCAAAGCGCCTCGCCCATCCGGTAAGTCCTTTGACTATCACAAGATGTTCCTTTCCTAGTACATCCGTGGGAGGATTTTTTAGTCAACATGCTGCCAAACAGGATTGGGTGGAGACGGTGGAGCGGATTGATTTTCCGGCTCCGCTGCCTGAGGATCTGGCAGACGCACTCCTGACGGAGATGCCGGTTCCGGCGCCTTACAAGGTGCTGGAGAAAAAGGCCGAAAAGAAGGCCACGGGGACCCGGAAGGGTCTCCGGCGCGAGGCCGCACCAGATGCCTCGCCAGAAGATGACGAGGCACACTCCTCCCACGAAGGGGAGGGGAGAAATAGGAAGGCTGCCTCAACTGAGGGGGCCGAAGGGTCCAAGAAGGCCGACGCGGGGACCAAAAAAGGACTCCGGCGCAGGGCCATGATAGACTCAT